>NC_135233.1:1062443805-1062747805 GCF_051348905.1 Ranitomeya variabilis
AGAAGCAGCGACATCCTTGACCATTGGTTGTGTCTAATATTGCAAATCGGCTGAATGGAAGTGAATGGATTTGAACTGCAATATCATACACGGCCCATAGTCAGTGAGGCGATGTTTTGGGAAGAAAAGCAGCCATGTTGTTCTATTCTTGGAGATACCGTCGGCACAGAATGACTGTTCAAACCAAGTATCGCCGCTCTGTACCATGGTGTGGTGAAACCTTGAAGAGCACCTTCCCACCTAACGTGGGTGCCATGGGGGCAACACTGTACAAGTGATCTCCAGCAATAGCAGAGGCTGAAAGGTGGCACTCACCGTCCCATAAAGAAAAAAAAGCAGCTCTACTCAAACTAAAAACATAGGTGCAGGAGGATATGAGCAACATGGAAGATGATGGCAGTTTCGCATCAAACTATACTTCTCCAGGTCATAGTACGTCATGACCTAATGAAACCCCACTATTAATAGAGAACACGCTTTATGTATACGACACCGTAACCAAAACAACCCAATAAGTACAAAAAAATAAAATCACAACGAACCTTGACCGGCGTGAGCACGATCCATCTGGCCTCTCGTTTCAATAGAAGGTTTTGGTGATTGCCTCCCTGAAGTGGTAAGTTAACCCTCTCTAAACCTGCGAAATGCAAAATCTGAGGATTTGCATGAATATATCATAGATTCGGAATTGCCATCTAACGTCAGCGAAGGGGAAACAGAGCTTTGGCTAGAATTATAAAATGAAATGTCATAGTCCGCGAGGCGTAAAAGGGTGGGAACATTGTGTTATCTAGATTACTCAGACTTCTATACCTTTATCACAGGATCTCACTGGTTACATCTCAGGGTCATCACCAGAGTATGCGCAAAAGCCAAATTGGTATTTTACACTGAAACTACATAGGTCACTCTCTTCCCCACTAGGACATCCAATAGTCTCGGGAGTGGAATCCTTACTTGAGTTGCTTTCACATTATGTTGATTGGCTCTTGAGACTCCTCCTTCAAGTGATTGTCCACTTACTAAGACAACCCCTTCTTCATCAAAATGTTTGTCCCCGATAAAATAATAAGCCTATACTCGCCTCCTGTGCTGGCGCAATTCCCATGGTGTTGGCATTTGCTCTCCCTGGGGCTCTCGCAAAACCACGGGATTCCCAGGAGAACTAGTGCAGACACCACGGAATGGCATCGGCACATGTTTGGCCCGATAAAAGCATATTTGAAGCGAAACGCCGCTTTTGTTAAGGACACGCGTGACTTATTGAACACTCTACAAGATGTTGAGTGGCCGGAAGACTTCTCATTGGCATCAATAGACTTGGAAAGTCTATATAGGAAGATCCCTTAGGAACAGGGTATTGAGGCAGTTTGCTGTATTTTACTAAACACTGAAAAAAGCCTGGAATATCTTGATCTTGTATGTGAGGCTTTAAAAATTATCCTCACACATAATGCTTTAAGTTCCTAGATAAACTGTATTTAAAATGCACCAGTACCTTAATGGGGACACCAGTAGCATGTTCTTTCACAAACTTGTTTTTAGCAGTTTAAGAAGACAGATTTGTCATTTCCATAGCAAATCCTTACATTAAATATGTCAAGACATATTTGAGATTTGTTGATGATATTTTTGTTGTTTGGTCAGGGACAAAGGAATACTTTGATTGGTTTATTTCTTATCTAAATGAAATGAGCACAATAAATGTGTTTCACTTCTGTCTTAGACGTAACATTAATGAGGGTTTACGTGACAGATTCATTTAGAAACCCCACCTCCACAAATTCCCACCTCCATAAATTCACTGTTACACTACAAAAGTACTCATCCTACCCATATAAAAAGATCTCTCCCATTTAGCCAGGTCCTCCAATTGATAAAAATCAGCATCAATAACGGGCAATAACTTGAGCAAGCTGAGAACCTAAAGAAAAAGTATTTAAATAGGTGTTATCCGGGTCCACTCCTAGATGCTGCGTTTCACAGAGCAAATCCCTTTTCCCAGGGTGACCTTATTGAATAAAAATAGGAGACAAGAAGCACATGAAGATAAGAAATGCATCAATTTTAAATATGGCCCAATGGATGGAGTCATTAGTACTGCTACTGATAGGAACTGGCATTTACTGGAAAACAAAGATAAGGATTTGGCAGTGGTGGCAGCACGAAACCCCATTGTCACATACAGAAGGCGTGTCCGTCTAAAGGAGACTTTGGTTCACAACCATTTAAAAACAAAATCTAAAAAGTGGTTAAGCAAGTTGAGTCCGGTGGGTAACTTTAGATGCAGAGATTTTTCCTTCTGCCGGTTCCACCTTACTTCGTGCCCCTTGCGGATAGGTGCAGTCAGGATCTGACTGGCCCACCAGAGAACCGGAGGATACATGACATCATTCAGTGCTCGGCTGTGCCGGAGAAGAAGCTGCCGGCGACGAAGATGCTGCTGGGGAACGGACAGAGAGGTGAGAGGTGCTGTGTGTGTCTGAGGGGGAACCATTGCACAAAAAATTAGCTACCCCTCAGCAGGGTACACCCACCAACTGGCACAAAGCTAATCAGTTTTAGCTTAGTGTCAGTAGGAGGTAGACACGGGTCTGCTACCAAATTCGTTTCTTCCTTTAGGGCCTTGTTGTTTGTTATTAATCTTTCCCTTTGTCTTTCAGGCTTAGCCTGTGACTATGAGCAACAGGGTTTAACAGCTCACCATGATTTCCCACCTAGAGACCGAGAGAACAGTATGGTCCTCCACATTCCACCCTCACATGTCTATGCGGCAGGACCATACCCCCCTAACACATTAATAGTGTTTCGGGGTGTCCAGGGGATGGTTCTTTCCATTTAACTCAAGCCCAATCATTCAACATAGGGAGATGGTGCCGGGGGAAGACCTAGTGACCCCTTGAAGGCCCCTAAAGACCATCTTCAGTCTGCGAAGGGGGAGTCGGGACCACTACAAAACTGGTATTCTCCCTACTTCTCCAGACTACTAACCCTTTTCTCCCTTCTTCACTTCCCGGACTACTACTCCTTGTCACTACGGATGCGTTCAGGCTGTGGGACTCCTGGGCTCATTCTAAGACTCATCAAATCCTCCAGGTTCCTCACTTATTTCGGGCCCATTGACAAGCCTCAGTCTATACCCTGAGCCCCATGCACTTCGCCAGCCATGAATTTTAATCTAGGCCCTGGCATCACCAAGGCCTAATATTCCTGATCATGGTCCTCTCACCGGGGTTTCCCACAAGCTGATTTTAGTCATTGAATGTTTACCTAATACAGCAGCAAATGCCAGTGCCCTGATCATTCCACAGGACGGATCGGCTCACCCTCTCGTTCACTCTGTAATGGCAGATCCTGCATGAGATCAATGAAGCTGTCCCATTCCTCTTCTTCTGGATCTCTTTCACCAACCACATTCTCCAAAATAGCATCTATTTTCCACTCTTCCTCAACTGGTCCTCGTACAGCCCAGGGGTCTGACCTCCACTCTGAGTAAGAATGGGACCTTGATTCTAAGCAAACATCCAAGCTGCGGGACATAATTGACAATCTGATTCTTGCTATCAAGACTCCCCTACTACGAAGCCAACAGCATTCTTCAAGAGGGTAAAAATCCATTCCTCTTGGTAGCACCTGGTCAGACGTTTCCAGAGGCTGACGCATATGGATATCCTGTACCCTTTCACCCCTGATCTGCTCAATCTTTGGGCTGGGTCTCCGGTTGTAGACCCTCTTGTTTTCCAACTGTCCTCCAACATGATCCTCACTCTTTCGAATGGCAGCTCCCTCAAGGATCCTTCCGATTTACACATTGAATAGCTGTCCAAATGAGGTACTCACTCTGTCCCGCCTTCGCCTCCAACTGAGTGTCCAAAACGGTTTCCACCTGGGCCAAACTCCTTTGTCAAGTCATCCTTTTAGGTGCCTCACCCGACAAACTAGCCGATCTAGCTGAACAAATTGCCCATGCAGGTAAATATCTCCTCACAGCATCTCTTGACACTGCAGGTTGCTTAGCAATTGCTTCCAGAAACATTATGGCTATTCGCAGAGAACTTTGGCTTAAAACTTGGAATGCAGATGCTGCTTCCAAAAATCCTACACCAGTCTCACCTTTCAGGGTCTTCGCTTATTTGGAATGAGACTGGATCAGATAATCTCTGATGCTACTAGAGGGAAGAGTACGTCTCTTCCCCAGCAAAAACCCAACTGTCCCCCAGCCAGAAAACGCACTCTACATTTCTGCTCCTTTTGTCAATTTTCGTCCTATGGGATATCCAATCGCAGGGACGATTTACCTGCACAGCAGGAGAAGATGAGACCCCCTTCAAGGCGACTCCTTCCTGGCGACCACGTAGTCATCGAAGCAAGCCCTCTTAGGCCATATCAAACAGATGACTAGTCACTCCCACCTGGGGACCCCCTCAGGCTGGGCGGCGGTCACCTTCTATTCAGGGACACGTGGCTCTCCGTGGCCCCTGACGCCTCGATCAGAGATGTCTTCACCGGTTACAAAACAGAGCTTTCATCTCACCCCGCTACCATTTGTACAAGTCCTGACCCCCAAGGGATCCCTCCATGGTTCCCAGGTTCTTTCAAACAATCACCTACCTACTTCAATTCGGCATCATCGTTCCCGTTCCTCCTCTGGAGCATTTTTCAGGTTTCTACTCACATTTCTTTGTGGTCCCAAAAAAGGATGATTCTGTCCACCCCATCCTGGACCTCAATCTTATGAAAAAGCAAGTGCAACTTTGCCACTTCAGGATGGAGTCCCTCCATTTGGTGATTGCCTCTATGGAACTGTCGGAGTTCCTCTATTCTGTGGACATTTAAGACTTTTACCTTCATATCCTGATTCTGCGACTCTCATCAGAGGTTTCTTCGCTTCACCGTCCAGGATTCTCACTTTCAATTCATGGCACTCCCCTTTGGGCCTTATGGCTAGCCTGTGCCCCAGGGTCTTCACGAAGGTCATGGCAGCCGTCATGGCTCTACTTCGCCCCATGGAAATTATGATCATCCCCTACATGGATGACCTTCTGATCAAAGTCTTGTCCTACTGGGATTGATGAGAGAGTCCTCACTTGACTCTCAACATGTTGTCTCACCTGGTTTGGCTCATGAACATGGCGAAGTCGTCTCTGATCCTGGCTCAGCACCTAGTTTTCCTAGGCATGCTTTTCTATACCGCACGAGCCATGATCTTTCTTTCCTGAAGAAAAGGTCTCCTCCCTCCTTCTTGGGAGTCATTCTCTCAAACCCCCATTTTCCCTTCCACTATAGACCTGCATGTGCATACTGATGAAGATAGTAGCCACGATAGATCTGGTTCCCTTTGTGCAGCTTCAAACTCATACTCTGCAGCTCGCACTCCTATCTCACTGGGAGAAAAGACCTCCTCTCTGGACAGCCCCATCCTTCTCCTTCCACATGTAAGACAGTCGCTGTCATAGTGGCTTCCATTTCCCCTTGATCACCACGGGAGGTCTTTTCTCCCATTACACTGGCAGATTGTGTTGTCTCCAGATATCGCAAACCCCCTCTCTATCACCTATGACGCTCTGGTCATCCCTTGGTCGCAGTTCTGCCTACCATATCTCTTTCCACCTCTGCCGGTGATTTCCAGACTCATCAAGAAGATGAAAGCGGAGGATGCACTAGTCATTCTTGTGGCTCCCTACTGGCCTAGAAGAGCTTGATAGGCATAAGTGGTGAATCTCATCCCAGACATCCCGTTTAGACTCACGGATCATCCAGACCTCCTTTCTTAGTGTCCCCTCTTCCACCAGGAATCTCAGTCTCTCAATTTAACAGCATGGTTGTTGAAACTGTAGTTCTGAAGTACACGGGTATCTCCGACCAGGTTATCCAGACCATGACCAGAGCGAGAAAGCCTTCTTCCTCCCACATCTACCACAGCACCTGGAAGGCCTCTTTTCGGCGATGCGAACCCGAGCATGCAGTTCCCATGTCCTTTTCTCTTCTGTCTCTTCTGGCCTTTCTTTTTATTCAGGTCTCGAATCTGGCCTCTCTCTCAGCTCTCTCAAGGGCTAGGTTTCTGCCTTGTCAATCCTGTTCCAGAGGAACCTGGCTTCCCACCCTCACGTCAGGACTTTCCTATAGAGAGTTGCTCATTTTGCTCCTCCCCATCTTCCTCCTGTGGACCTCTGGGACCTCACCCTGGTTCTATACGCTCTTCAGGGTTCCCCCTTTGAGCCCATTCAGTATGTTTTCTCCCCCCCCTTGCTTTCATGGAAGGTTGTCTTCCTGGTGGCCATCATCTCCATCAGGCACGTCTTGGAGCTGGCGACTCTTTTGTGCCGCTCGTCCTTCCATGTTCTTCACCAGGACAAGGTGCTGCTATCTGCGTCCAGTGCCTTCTTTTCTTCCAACAGTGGTTTCCCCTTTCCAACTTACTGAGGACATAGTCCTTCCTGCCTTCTGTCCACCTCCAACTCATCCTCGGGAGTAGGGTTGAGCGAAACGGGTCGTTCATTTTCATAAGTCGCCGACTTTTGGCAAAGTCGGCGTCTCATGAAACCCGACCCGATCCCTGTGTGGGGTCGGCCATGCGGTACGCGATCTAGGCGCGAAAGTCGCGTTTCGTATGACGCGTTTAGCGCCATTTTTGCAGCCAATGAAGGAGCGGTAGAGTGCTGACGTAGGTGTTAGGGGGCGGAGAGAGAGAGAGAGAGATTTAACAAAACCCGACTCGACCCTAAAAAACTAAAGGTCGCTCAACCCTACTCGGGAGCAATCCCTCCACAAGTTGGATCTTCTCAGGACTCTGTATCTCTATCTCTCCAGAACAGCATCCCATGGTCTCATTTGTCCCCCAAGCGATTTTTGGTACTTACAGTAAAATCTTTTTCTCGGAGCTTTAATTGGGGGACACAGTTCCCGCCATTGTAATGCCTATGTTGCACATGTTCCAGTTGCTTCTACTGCTTCCTCACTAACTGATTAGCTTTGTGCCAGTTGGTGGGTATACACTGCTGAAGAGGAGTTATCTTTTTTGCCTAGTGCCAGCCTCCTAGTGGCAGTAGCATACACCCATGGTTTCTTGTGTCCCCCAAAGAAGGCGCCGAGAAAGATTTAACGGTAAGTAACTGAAGTGTCCGAGGGCAAGGCCGCCCATGCATATCCATGATCTGGCCCAGCAAAACCTCCACACTCAGATTCCATCTTAACAAACGTATCTTTACTGTTATACATTTTTCTTAACACAGCAGAACACAATAATAGACAGTACAAAGTATGCTTATTCACAGAAATAACGTGTAATAACAAACTATCCCTCACTGTCCCTATCCACACGTTACCAGTTCCTTTGCTCCAAGAGGTTATCTTCCCACGTCGCAGGCCTGTCGGTCACAGCAGGGAGACGCTCCAGCCGAAGAGAAAAAAGGAATTAAACAAAACTTTGTCTCTCAGGTCCAGACTGTAGTCCTTGGGGTTCAGCAGGTAGGGGTGGAATGTTCGGCCTCTCAATAGAGGACCCGCTTACAGTTCATGAGCTCCAGGATCTGTGAAGATGTCACCGCTGAGTGCTCCGCAGTGTGGGAGCTGGGAACAATCTGGATGTCAGCTTCCAAGAGAGGGGTAATCCAGGCAATCTTCTATATCGCATCTACAGGAGGACGCCAGCACACACAGACCTCTCTCTGCACCGACTGGTTTCCCGGGCTCTTTCTCTTCTCCCTCCCCTTCCTGGTCACATGAAATAACAGGGGGGAGTTTAGCCAATACAGTTTGTTTCTCTGTAATCACATTCGGCATAGGTATAACTTCTGGCCACACGGGGGCAGTGTCTGTCACAGATTCTATGTCAATGATAACGGAACAGCCACAGCCGGCCAGCTCACTACACGCCCCCCCGCTTAAAGGTTGGCAGTCCCTGTCAACGACTGTCTCCAGGGCGGCGATGGCTGTGGAGGTTGTAGGACACGGCTGTGAAAAGGGCCACACATATTGGTCTCTGTAGGACTGTCCCGGGGGCACTCCTGCGGTGGTCCTCGCCAGGGCCGGCCTTTGCCCTGTGCGACCTGTGCGGCCGCACAGGGCGCCAAGGCTTACTAGAAGGCATAGGGCGCCGATTTGAGCCTTTGATTTAATTAGCAGTTAATCATCGGCTGGCCCGAGGGCGCTCGCACCTATTGTGGCGCCCGCCGCCGCTGTCCCACTCCCAGCGGGCGCTCGGCTTTGTGCATGTGACGTTATGTCACACGCACAAGCCTTTCTCCCCGCCGGGCAGGGACAGCACGTAGGGAACTTTAGTTCCGCCTACTGCTGTCCCCAGCGGGGAGAGATTGGCTGTGTGCACAGCGTGTGACATGACGTCACACGTCCCTGGGCGCCGCCGCTCTGTTCCCGGAAAGGAAGAAGAGAACAGAGCAGAGGAGGACCGAAGAGCTGAGCTGCGCCTGTGTTCCGTATGGCTGCCCGCCTGCTTTCTGTGCACAGGACCTGTGATGAGGTCACAGGAGGGGAGGAGTCAGGGGTCACATGATCGTGACCTCCGAAGTTGTGCTGGTTGGCAACTTGCCGCTGCAGGATGAGGTAAGTAATGGCTGTGTGTGGGGTCAGGAGGTGTACAGTGTGGATGTAGCAGAGCTGTGTGTGTGCGAGGTGTGGGGAGCGGAGCCGTGTGTGTGCGAGGTGTACGGAGCGGAGCCGTGTGTGTGCGAGGTGTGCGGAGCAGTGTGTGTGCGAGGTGTGCGGAGCGGAGCAGTGTGTGTGCGAGGTGTGCGGAGCGGAGCCGTGTGTGCGAGGTGTGCGGAGCGGAGCAGTGTGTGTGCGAGGTGTGCGGAGCGGAGCAGTGTGTGCAAGGTGTGCGGAGCGGAGCAGTGTGTGTGCGAGGTGTGCGGAGCGGAGCCGTGTGTGCGAGGTGTACGGAGCGGAGCCGTGTGTGCGAGGTGTGCGGAGCGGAGCAGTGTGTGTGCGAGGTGTGCGGAGCGGAGCAGTGTGTGCAAGGTGTGCGGAGCGGAGCAGTGTGTGTGCGAGGTGTGCGGAGCGGAGCCGTGTGTGCGAGGTGTACGGAGCGGAGCCGTGTGTGTGCGAGGTGTGCGGAGCAGTGTGTGTGCGAGGTGTGCGGAGCAGTGTGTGTGCGAGGTGTGCGGAGCAGTGTGTGTGCGAGGTGTGCGGAGCGGAGCAGTGTGTGCAAGGTGTGCGGAGCGGAGCAGTGTGTGTGCGAGGTGAGCGGAGCCGTGTGTGCGAGGTGTACGGAGCGGAGCCGTGTGTGTGCGAGGTGTACGGAGCGGAGCCGTGTGTATGAGGTGTACGGAGCGGAGCTGAATGTGTACGAGGTGTATGGAGCGGGAGCGCGTGTGTACGGAGCGGAACCGTGTGTGCAAAGTGTACGGAGCGCAGCCGCGTGTGTAGGAGTAGCTATGTGTGGCCATTATATGGTACGAAGTATCATGTGCGGCCAATATACGGTACGGAGCATCATGTGCGGTCATTATACAATATGGAGCATCATGTGCAGCCAGTATACAGTATGGAGCATCATGTGCGGTCATTATACAATATGGAGCATCATGTGCAGCCAGTATACAGTATGGAGCATCATGTGCGGTCATTATACAGTATGGAGCGTCATGTGCGGTCATTATACAGTATGGAGCATCATGTGCGGTCATTATACAGTATGGAGCGTCATGTGCGGTCATTATACAGTATGGAGCGTCGTGTGTGGCCATTGTACACTATGGAGCGTCGTGTGTGGCCATTGTACACTATGAAGCGTCGTGTGTGGCCATTGTACAGTATGGAGCGTCGTGTGTGGCCATTGTACACTATGGAGCGTCATGTGTGGCCATTGTACACTATGGAGCGTCGTGTGTGGCCATTGTACACTATGGAGCGTCGTGTGTGGCCATTGTACACTATGGAGCGTCGTGTGTGGCCATTGTACACTATGGAGCGTCGTGTGTGGCCATTGTATAGTATGGAGCGTCGTGTGTGGCCATTGTACAGTATGGAGCGTCGTGTGTGGCCATTGTACACTATGGAGCGTCGTGTGTGGCCATTGTACACTATGGAGCGTCGTGTGTGGCCATTGTATAGTATGGAGCGTCGTGTGTGGCCATTGTACAGTATGGAGCGTCGTGTGTGGCCATTGTACACTATGGAGCGTCATGTGTGGCCATTGTACAGCATGGAGCGTCGTGTGTGGCCATTGTACAGTATGGAGCGTCGTGTGTGGCCATTATACAGTATGGAGCATCGTGTGTGGTCATTATACAGTATGGAGCGTCGTGTGTGGTCATTATACAGCATGGAGCGTCGTGTGTGGCCATTGTACAGTATGGAGCGTCGTGTGTGGCCATTGTACAGTATGGAGCGTCGTGTGTGGCCATTATACAGTATGGAGCATCATGTGCGGCCAATATACGGTACGGAGCATCATGTGCGGTCATTATACAATATGGAGCATCATGTGCAGCCAGTATACAGTATGGAGCATCATGTGCGGTCATTATACAATATGGAGCATCATGTGCAGCCAGTATACAGTATGGAGCATCATGTGCGGTCATTATACAGTATGGAGCGTCATGTGCGGTCATTATACAGTATGGAGCATCATGTGCGGTCATTATACAGTATGGAGCGTCATGTGCGGTCATTATACAGTATGGAGCGTCGTGTGTGGCCATTGTACACTATGGAGCGTCGTGTGTGGCCATTGTACACTATGAAGCGTCGTGTGTGGCCATTGTACAGTATGGAGCGTCGTGTGTGGCCATTGTACACTATGGAGCGTCATGTGTGGCCATTGTACACTATGGAGCGTCGTGTGTGGCCATTGTACACTATGGAGCGTCGTGTGTGGCCATTGTACACTATGGAGCGTCGTGTGTGGCCATTGTACAGTATAGAGCGTCGTGTGTGGCCATTGTACACTATGGAGCGTCGTGTGTGGCCATTGTACACTATGGAGCGTCGTGTGTGGCCATTGTATAGTATGGAGCGTCGTGTGTGGCCATTGTACAGTATGGAGCGTCGTGTGTGGCCATTGTACACTATGGAGCGTCGTGTGTGGCCATTGTACACTATGGAGCGTCGTGTGTGGCCATTGTATAGTATGGAGCGTCGTGTGTGGCCATTGTACAGTATGGAGCGTCGTGTGTGGCCATTGTACACTATGGAGCGTCATGTGTGGCCATTGTACAGCATGGAGCGTTGTGTGTGGCCATTGTACAGTATGGAGCGTCGTGTGTGGCCATTATACAGTATGGAGCATCGTGTGTGGTCATTATACAGTATGGAGCGTCGTGTGTGGTCATTATACAGCATGGAGCGTCGTGTGTGGCCATTGTACAGTATGGAGCGTCGTGTGTGGCCATTGTACAGTATGGAGCGTCGTGTGTGGCCATTATACAGTATGGAGCATCGTGTGTGGTCATTATACAGTATGGAGCGTCGTGTGTGGCCATCATACAGTATGGAGCGTCGTGTGTGGCCATTATACAGTATGGAGCATCGTGTGTGGTCATTATACAGTATGGAGCGTCGTGTGTGGTCATTATACAGCATGGAGCGTCGTGTGTGGCCATTGTACAGTATGGAGCGTCGTGTGTGGCCATTGTACAGT
Source organism: Ranitomeya variabilis (assembly GCF_051348905.1). Lineage (NCBI taxonomy): Eukaryota > Metazoa > Chordata > Amphibia > Anura > Dendrobatidae > Ranitomeya > Ranitomeya variabilis. The sequence goes on from NC_135233.1 coordinate 1,062,455,408, forward strand.
ATGGAGCGTCGTGTGTGGCCATTGTACAGTATGGAGCGTCGTGTGTGGTCATTATACAGTATGGAGCGTCGTGTGTGGCCATTGTACAGTATGGAGCGTCGTGTGTGGCCATTGTACAGTATGGAGCGTCGTGTGTGGCCATTGTACACTATGGAGCGTCGTGTGTGGCCATTGTACACTATGGAGCGTCGTGTGTGGCCATTGTACACTATGGAGCGTCGTGTGTGGCCATATTTTTTTTGTTCATAATTATTGTTTACGAAACATTGTGATCAGAAGTGCTAAATGGGGTTGGGGCGTGGCTAGTTGTGAAATGGGTGTGGTCAGAGGTGTGGCCTAAAATTTGCAGCGGCGCGCTACGCGCGCCGCTGACTTTGTCCCTCTTTCCCTTCCTCAAAAGTTGGGAGGTATGAATTTACAAAGCTGCCAATTGTCCGGGGGGGGCGGGGGGGGCGGGGGGGGAATGGGGGGATTCATTTGTGGAATTTACAAAGTCTTACATGTTTCTAGTTACTTATCACCTGCTCACCTCTGCCACCCTAGGTTTAAATGAGTAGATAGATGGTGATAGATAGTAGCCTGTGGACTGCACTAATAAGACCTTTGGTCCACACCTAACCTTTCCAGGGAGGAATAGCATTTGTCAGGCAAGATGAGCCCTAAGAAAGCGTCTGGTGCACAGAACAGGAAGCGAAAGGCCTTAGCAGAGCAGGCAATTCAAAAGCAAGCAGGGGCTTTAAAAAGACTGTTTGTAAAATCTTCTGAACATGGTGGTGGCACCAATGTACCGAGCACTGCTGAGGAATCGACTTCAGATGTTCCGCAGCAAGAATGTGAAATAAGGAGTGGTATGGACACAATTCCATTGGAGCCAGGAGAACCGTCAACGTCATTGCAAATTGCACACGGCACCTGACCTGCTGCCACCCATCCGGAACGCCTCTCCATTCTGGCCGTCATCTCTGCGCTCCGATTGGCTGTGAGCGTCAGGCAGACAGCCAATCAGAGTGCAGGGGTGACTGCCAGCGAGGAGAGGCGTTGCAGACGGACGGCAGCAGGTGGGGTGCGATGCGGACCGGAAGTAAGTGAGCGGCAGGTATGCCGTTCGGGGGTTTGCGAGGACACCCAGATGGTGGGGAAACCCTTAATGGGATGCCCCTGACTCGATAGGGCTGTAGACCGAGAGTCATTTTTTAAACTTTTGGACCGCTTTAAAGCACTTTATAACTCCCGTTATTGCAGTATTAGTGTATTTGGATATTCTTGAAGTGTTTTGCAGGGAAACACAAGTTTTCTAAGTAAACGTGTTGTCAATACTAAAGCGTTATTGTTTTCTTTCAAAGTTTGGGGGGGGGGGGGGCGCCGTCTTGCAGTCTCGCACAGGGTGCCTTTTGGGCTAAGTCCGGCCCTGGTCCTCGCTGTCCGCCTAACGGGTGCTAGTCTCTCTCCCCGATCAGTCACCCCACTCTCCGCCCCAGTCGGTAAGTCAGTCGAGGAGGTAAGAGGTTCAGACGCGTCAGTCAGGCGAGCAGGGGTAGGGATGTCTTCCACCTCTACATCCCCGGTATCGGTGTCTCCCACAGTATTAGTGATATCCGTCTCTCTAGGCATTATAGGAGGGGAGTCAGGCTGAGAACGACAGGGGCGCAACATGTTACGGTGCAGGGTGCGGAGGCTGCCGCTGTCTTCGCCTTGTACTTGGTAGACGGGGCCACCAGGGTACGGGTGTCCAATTATTCGATAGACTTCGGTCTCCCACTTGGGCTGGAGTTTTCCTTGCGGTTTCTTTATATGAACTAGGACTAGTTGACCCACACTCAGTAGGTCTTCTTGTACTGGAAGTGGATCAGCGTGGACCTGGTCCTGGATCTGCTGTTCCACCAGCCGGTAGACAGTTTCCATCCTTTCACGGTGTGCTTGTAGCCAGGAAGGATAGGTACCACAGGTGTCTTCATCAGAGTTAGACAGGTGTAGCTCATGGATGCCTTTGCCTGGGCGGCCAAAAAGGAGGGTGTAAGGCGTGTATCCGGTGACAGAATGGACTTGATTGTTATAGGCCCACAGCAGTTCTGGGAGGAATCGAGGCCAGTCGGGCTTTTTGTCTTCTGCTAAGGTTCGGATCAGTTGTAAGAGGGTCCGGTTGAAACGTTCACACGCGCCATTCCCTTGTGGATGATACGGGGTGGTCCTGGACTTCTTGATTCCATGCATCTGCTGAAGTTCTTCAATGACTCGCCCTTCGAAACACGCCCCCTGATCAGAGTGCAGCCGCTCCGGACACCCGTAGACCCGAACGAAGTGTTCACAGATGGCCTGTGCAGCTGATTCGGCAGTCTGATCTTTGGTAGCAACAGCGACGGCGAATTTCGTGAAGTGGTCCACCATCACCAGACAGTACTGGTAGCCACTATTCGCCGTTCCGATCAACAGATAGTCCACCATCAACAACTCGAGGGGCCTGGATGTGCTAATAGTCTGGACGGGTGCACGCTGCTCAGTAGACTTGTGGAGTTCACATGTACGACATCTTAGGCAGACGTTTTCAACCAGCTTACGGAGTCCTGGGCAAAAAATGAATTGCTGGGTCCACCGGAGGGTCTTGTCTATGCCGAAGTGGCCGTTCCTTCTGTGGGCTTCAGCCACCATCTCATGGGCTAGCTGCACCGGGACGACAATCTGCAAACATTCTTCCAGCGTATTGGATAAAAGGGCCCTGCGATACAAGACTCCATCCTTCACGATCAGCCGATCCCATTGGGCAAGTAGGGCAGAGGCCCTGGTTGATAGTCGGGCTCTTACTTCGGAGGGTGGTTTCTCTTGTGTCTTCACGTACTGTTTCAGTAAGACGTGTTCAGGGTCTCGATCTTGAAGCTTGGCCCATTCTTGTTGGGACAGGGGGGACCCCACTACGGCTTCGATCCCACCTACAGCATACTGGCGGCTATCTTCTATTTGTTTAGCTAGCCGGGCAAAGTCGGGCAGTTCATCTTCCTCCAACTCTTCATCCCGGTCCCCTACCGGCGGGGATGATGTCACTCTGGAAAGGCTGTCAGCATTCTGATTCTCCGTCCCCGCTCTGTATTTAATTTTGTATTGGAATCTAGAGAGCCTTGCCATCCAGCGCTGTTCCATTGCCCCTAGTTTGGCATTTTCTAGGTGGGCAAGAGGATTGTTGTCTGTCACGACCAGCACCTCCGCCCCTGTCAGGTAGCCAGCAAATTTCTCTGTCATAGCCCAGGTCAGGGCCAGGAGTTCCAGGCGGAAAGAGCTGTAGTTGACGGGGTTCTTTTCGGTGTCACGGAGGGATCTACTGGCATAGGCTATTACGCGTTCCTTGTTATCTTGGACTTGGGAGAGGACCGCCCCGAGACCTTGAAGGCTGGCGTCGGTGTATAACTGGAAAGGCAAGGTGTAGTCTGCATATGCCAGAATAGGGGGTGATGTCAGAGCAGCTTGAAGCACCCGGAAGGATTTTTCTTGGTCGGGCCCCCAGCTGATGCGACATCCTCTGGGACTGTTCGCGGTCCCTCGGAGGGTCTCATGCAGTGGTTCCGCAAGCCGGGCAAAGTCCTTGACAAATCGGCGGTAATAGCCCGCTAGCCCCAGGAAAGCCTGGACTTCTTTGATGGTAGTTGGCTGTGGCCACTCTTGGACAGCTGCTATCTTCTCTGGAGAGGGTTGGACACCTTCGGCCGAGATCCGGTGTCCCAGGTAATCGATCTCCTGCTGGAATAGACGGCACTTGCTGGGCTTCAACTTCAAGCCGTGTTTCTTCAAGTGCTGGAACACTTTGCCAAGCTTGTGAAGATGATCCTCGAAGGTGGTGGAGTATACCACGATGTCATCAAGGTATATCAGCGTGAATTCGAAGTTGAAATCTCCCAGACAGCGTTCCATCAGTCTCTGAAAGGTCCCTGGTGCGTTATTCAACCCGAATGGCATCCGGTCAAACTCGTACAGGCCCATGGGAAGGATGAAGGCGGTCTTTTCTCTGTCCTTCTCACTCATGGGGACCTGCCAATATCCACTGGCCAAGTCTAGAGACGAGAAATATTTGGCCTTTTTCAGGGCGGTCAGTGACTCTTCGATCCGGGGGAGTGGATAGGAGTCCCGGATCGTGCAAGCGTTCAACCGATGGTAGTCTACGCAAAATCTCAGGGATCCATCTTTCTTTTTGACTATCACCACGGGTGCAGCCCATGGGCTCTGGCTTTCCCGCACCACTCCGGCGTGTAGCATAGATTCTAAGAGGCTTTTCACCTCCTGGTATTGTTGAGGTGGTATTTGTCGGTACCTCTCGCGAATAGGGGCAGCATCGCCCGTGGGAATCTCGTGTTGGATACTGGTGGTGTACCCGAAGTCGGTGTCATGCTTTGCAAAGGAGTCTTGGTGTTCTCGCAGTAGTTTCTCCATTTGAGACACTTCCTGTTTGGTGTACTGGGACGGGTCCAGTTGCACTTTTTCCAGTAGTTTTCGCCCAATGTCTTCATCATCTGCTTGAGCATTTATGGCTGAGACAGTTACCGTCCGGCCATCTTCTGTAGACGGGGTGAATTGTAAGGGTCTATAGAAAACCAGCTAGAATATTGAAAGGATATATTAAATTGAATAACCAGAAAAAACGTACTATCCTTTAAAACGATATTTTATTACTATTAACTTATCTAAAATTCCAATAAATAAAACTCAATTGTATGCAATCAACATCAGCCAACTGGGTTGGGTAGGCTAGAAAAATAGGGAGAAATTAGCAAATATGCCTGACACAGTCCCTGTAGGTGGCCCTAAAGTGTCTTAAACCTACCTACCAGCGGAGGTTGGCACCCTAGAATTCGATATGGCGCCCCCGCTCACCGTCGACTGTCCCTTCTCACCCTAGTAGGGTCCTACTTGCTACCCACACCCAGGTACCCACAGACATACACACACAAATTGACCAATAGGTCACACTAACCAAAAAACGTGAAAAAATGAAAAAGTGAAAGAAAAATTCTAAAACCACTGCAGACATTGCTGCATAATTACACTAAATAGCATGTACCCCACAGTTACCTCAAAAAAGTTTTTCGAGAAACAAAGAAAAAAAATTTTTTTGGATAGTGCAGAGTTATGGGGTACAGCGGGGCACAGTTGGAGTGTGCTTAGTTAACTATTCAGAGGTCATGAGTAGTGAAGCCTCTAATAGATGTAACAGTAGGTCACTGTCTTAGTTAGTGATTGATGACCTGAAAATCATAGACAGACCAATAAGACTAATGTACAGAGTGGATCCCTAGGCAAGATAGCACCCCTCCGAAAAGGTTATCAGATATATGAGTACACTCAATGGATGTAAGTATTTTGTTGGGTGATATAGATAATACACCCTAGATTGTCCAAAAAATAAAGCAAAATATTCAACAAAGACAAAAAAAACCAACAAAATAGACCCAAATGAAAAAATTATCTGCCTTATAGGGTATCACATATAGTATTTCTCATTTAGTTTAAGGGCTAATGCACACCAGAATACAGAGATGACTGAGAACCATCCCTCATTACTCACTCTATATTAGATGATCTGATAAGCTTATATTGCTATAAGTAGCATATTTGTCTGCACTCTAGATGCCATACGAGTTCCGCATCTTATAACATAGAAAAAAATCAGCAAAACATTAAACAAAATCAAAAGAAAGAAAGAAACACAACACAAATTGGTATCACATATAGTGTCTCTCAATTGCGTTAGATTAGTGCATCTATAAGCCCAAAATATCTGAGGCCAATCCCTTATAGGATATCGCATATAGTATTTCTCATTTAGTTTAAGGGCTAATGCACATCAGAGTACAGAAACAGCTGAGAACCATCTCTCATTACCCTCTCTATAATAGATAGTCTGATACACTTTTATTGCTGTCAGTAACACATTAGTCTGCACTCTAGATGCCATACGAGTTCCGCATCTTATACCATAAAAAAACTTAGCAAAATATTAAACAAAGTCAGAAAAAAAAAGAAAAACACAAAACAAATAGGTATCACAAAGTGTCTCTCAATAACGTTAGATTAGTGCATCTACAAGCCCAAAATGTCTAAGACCAATCCCTTATAGGATATCGCATATAGTATTTCTCATTTGGTTTAGGGGCTAATGCACATCAGAATACAGAAACAACTGAGAACCATCTCTCATTACCCTCTCTATAGTGGATAATCTGATACACTTTTATTGCTGTCAGTGACACATTAGTCTGCACTCTAGATGCCGTACGAGTTCCGCATCTTATAGCAAAGAAAAAATTAACAAAATATTCAACAAAATCAGAAAAAAGGAAAAAACACAAAACAAATTGGTGTCACATGAATTGTCTCTCAATAACATTAGATTAGTGCATCTACAAGCCCAAAATGTCTGAGGCCAATCCCTCATTGCTATCCTATAAGCAAGTACTGTACTTGGTCTGTCTTGACAAAGAAACATAAAGAAAAAAACTTATCTGAGTAGGTGACATATTCAGTCCCATCTCGCCATCCCAAGTCTTGGTGTCTCGCAGTAGTTTCTCCATTTGAGACACTTCCTGTTTGGTGTACTGGGACGGGTCCAGTTGCACTTTTTCCAGTAGTTTTCGCCCAATGTCTTCATCATCTGCTTGAGCATTTATGGCTGAGACAGTTACCGTCCGGCCATCTTCTGTAGACGGGGTGAATTGTAAGGGTCCCATGGGGTTCACTTCTGTGGGTAGAGCATATACTCTGGCAAGTTGCATGCCAGCCTCAAGAGCTACACCTACGTCTGCGGTGTTGTTTAGCCTGACAGGGACTCTTCCGTTCCTCACGACGGCTAGGGTGCGGGCGACTAGTGGGTTTAGCTTACTCCCACTTGGAGCCCTCGGCTCGATTAACACTTCAACTCCTTCAAGTTGTCGGTTGGTGTTAAGAGGCAGGGAAATGACTGTCTCTTTTTCAGCGGGCAAAGTAATCCGGGTACAGCGGGGCACTTTAATGGCTGCTAGGGGTAGTTGTTCCTTTGCCATCTGTTGAAGTCCAACGGTCCGGATTACGCGCTGGAGCGCCAGACGAGTTGGTTTATGTTTGGTAACTTTCTGCCAGTACTTGGGCCCTTTTCTTTTCAACAGCATAAGATCCAGGTCTTTCAAGTTATTCATTCCGATTATTACTGGGGTCTCGGAGCCGAAGCCTTCCTTGACAATGACGATTCCTCGTTTCCCTAGTTCTTGTCTGCAGGTCTTCGTATCCATCCAGGCGACTCCGGTTACTGGAATGGGTAGGTTATTAGCCGCAATTATCTTAATGGTGGTATCTGGATCACAAGCAGTTCTTGGTTTGAGTTTTTTTTCATAAAACTGTTCAGAGATCGTGGTCACTTGCGACCCAGTGTCCATCAATCCTTGCACTGCAACTCCCTCCAGAATAACTTCAAGTGTAGGACTACTCGAGGCAAGAGTACTCCATTGCTGGCTCTGTTTTTCTACACCCCATTCTCTGTCCCCCCTGCAGCTCGAACCTCAGCTGCAGGGGTGTCTAGTTTAACGGCGGCCATTGTGGTGAGACCTGGCGTGGCGGCTCTGCTCGTGGATGTAGCTGATATTCTGTTCGTCGTGGTAACTGATGGTTTGTTCGTTGAGGATTCGCCCTATGACGAGGGTCACCACATGACCAACACGGTCCCGCGGGACGGCTAGGTTGCATCCGCTGGTCTCTCTGTCGTTCTAGTGTTAACTGTGACACCTGTTGCTGTAAATCTGCTACCATCTGTTTCAGCTCCTCGGTGTCGCTGTTGGGCTGTTTAATGTCTAATATGGATCTGCACGCAGCGCTTTGAGTCCCCACATCCATGACGGGTCCCCTAGAACGTTCTATGGCTTCCTGCTTGACTTCAGCGAAGGTGAGAGTCGGCGTCATCCGAATCAAGTCCTGTAGCGTGGTTAAGATACTGGTCTCTCAGCCCTATAACGAATTGATCTCTCAGTACCAGATCACGAGGAGCTATGTTAGCCAGTTGTTCCCCTTTTGCACAGACTTGTTCAAGGAGTACCTGAAGGGCATTTGCATATTGGGGAATGTCCTCCCATTCAAGCTGTGTCCGTCTAAAGAACAGGTATCGCAGTGTTCCCTGGTGTGTAGTAGGCCCATAGGTCTTTTCCAGCACCCGCACCAAATCCTCCAACGCACGCTGCCCCCTGACCGTCTCCAGTCTGACTGTCGTCCATGCCTCCCCCTCTAGCGTCAGTACCGCCATTTCTGCCAAGGTCTTAGGGTCAATATTATACATTTCTCCAAGTATCCGCACTTGTTCCGCCCACTCTGGTACGGGGTAGTTTCGCCCGCCAAACTTCCTGACCTGGTTTACAATGGACACCGGCGGCGGTTTCTGACTGTACACTGGGCCTGGGTGGGAATCTTGCTGGGCACAGATCCTGCCGACTACGCCAGATGAAGTGTCCAAGGGCAAAGCCGCCCATGCATATCCATGATCTGGCCCAGCAAAACCTCCACACCCAGATTCCATCTTAACAAACGTATCTTTACTGTTATACATTTTTCTTAACACAGCAGAACACAATAATAGACAGTACAAAGTATGCTTATTCACAGAAATAACGTGTAATAACAAACTATCCCTCACTGTCCCTATCCACACGTTACCAGTTCCTTTGCTCCAAGAGGTTATCTTCCCACGTCGCAGGCCTGTCGGTCACAGCAGGGAGACGCTCCAGCCGAAGAGAAAAAAGGAATTAAACTCTGTCTCTCAGGTCCAGACTGTAGTCCTTGGGGTTCAGCAGGTAGGGGTGGAATGTTCGGCCTCTCAATAGAGGACCCGCTTACAGTTCATGAGCTCCAGGATCTGTGAAGATGTCACCGCTGAGTGCTCCGCAGTGTGGGAGCTGGGAACAATCTGGATGTCAGCTTCCAAGAGAGGGGTAATCCAGGCAATCTTCTATATCGCATCTACAGGAGGACGCCAGCACACACAGACCTCTCTCTGCACCGACTGGTTTCCCGGGCTCTTTCTCTTCTCCCTCCCCTTCCTGGTCACATGACACAACAGGGGGGAGTTTAGCCAATACAGTTTGTTTCTCTGTAATCACATTCGGCATAGGTATGACTTCTGGCCACACGGGGGCAGTGTCTGTCACAGATTCTATGTCAATGATAATGGAACAGCCACAGCCGGCCAGCTCACTACATAACCAAAATCGTTTTTTTTTTGGGCTACAATTCAGTATTTACGACACTTGGAAAAATGTTTGTGCAGTGGTTCTCCAGTGCCTTGGGGAGTACAAATTCTTTTTTTTTTTTTTTTCAGCACAGATGAAGACTAACATTTGCAACATTTTACTGTAAAAATGATGAAAATTAAAGCATCTTCTAATGTGCACCAAATTCATCAAACACTGTGTGCAATTTTGGTTAATGTGATCATCCAGCAAAAACAATAGAGAAAAATTACTTTTAAAATTTTTTTTGTATATGAATAGCTTAAAGGGGTTGTCCATTATATATTTTTTTCTAAAGGTGGAATTTTCTAAACAAAAATTACATTATTAACCTAAATAAGGGCGCAGTCAGACAGCCATATAAATTGGACTGAGACTGTCTGGCTGCGCCCTGATTCCCATCACTCCATTTCAGTCACCGTTTAGCACAGCTCATCATGTTCCTTTAATTTGCAGGACCGCTGCAGCCAATCATTAGTATGCAATGGTCATTCACAAAAGCAATTCGTTGTGGTCCATGAAATATCCTTGCCGACAAAAACAGTGGGAACTCCTAATGGGAAACCTGAAGGACGCCGTGCTTGTGAATCCCAGCACTGCAATGTGAATAAAGAGGTCATTGCGGGGCTGGGATTCACAAGCAGGGCGGCCGCGCAGGCGCAGTCACCGAGACTGCATATGAGGATGGGCAGCGCTCACTGCGCCTGCACCAGGCAGGAGAAAAGAGCGCAGGCTGATTTCAAAACAGCGCTGAGGAGGCGGCGCCCGGCGCCAAGAAGATTTGAGTGACGGCTGTGTGGTGTCTGCTGCAGGGGGGAAAAGGCCGGCCTACTCGACTGAAGAAAAGGTATTTAGGACAAATTAAAAACTGATTATTTCTCTAGTTACAGCACCCAGAACTAAAAGAGCCACCTTGTCAGAATGCAGCATTACTGCTGCACAAGGTGGCTCTTTTAGTTTGAAACGACTGGGGGGGGGGGGGGGGTGACAGGTTCCCTTTAAGAGATTTGGCAGGATTTAATGGGGTCAGGGAAGTAACGCGACACTCCTGAGCCCCAACGCAAAATCTATAAAAGAAACCCCACTTACCATTATAACACCGGGGTCTACTTATGTGTTAGAGGGCCTTTGGATCATCTCTTACACCAGGACCCAGCACTGCATGGTTGAGCCTGCTCAATGCAGCACGGTGCAGGCTGTGTTATACAGCTGGCACCCTAGCCTATGGGCTCTGATCATAGAAGTTAAACCTCTTGGGCTATGTTCCCATGAAGAGCTTTTGGTGAGTGTTTCATGTTGCAGATTTTCTCCATTTCTGCACCCATTAAGTTAGATAAGTAACTTTTTTTTCTGTTCTAAAATATGCAGAGTAATAAAACTCACAGAAAAACTAATTGTGGGCACGTAGTCTTAGGCTTCTTTCACACTTCAGTCGTTTGGCGTCAGTCACTTCCGACAAAGTGACGGATCGACGGATCCGTCACAATTGTTGGAAAAACGGATGTAACGGATCCGTTTTTTTGACGGATCCGTTACTCGGGGGTTGTATATACATTTTGGAGCATGCGCAATTGAAAAAAATTGAAAAAAACGGATTGGGGCGACGGATCCGTCGAAATGACGGTTGCGACGGATCCGTCGCCCATAGGTGGCCATTCTATGGAATGACGGACGCGACGGATCCGTCGCGATCCGTCATTTCAACGGAGACAAAAAACGTTGCAATGACCGTCAATGTCTAGATGACGTCCGCTAAATTTTGACGGATCCGTCGCATGACGGATGGAACGGACGACCATCCGTCACAATCCATCGCTAATGCAAGTCTATGGGGAAAAAAACGGATCCGTCGAAAAAAAAAACGGATCCGTTTTTTGAGGAAAATGACGGTTTTAGACTGACGCCAAACAACAGAAGTGTGAAAGAGGCCTTAGATGCTGCTGGCAATTGTGGCAGAGGTATTTAACAAGATGGAAATGGTGGCATGAGACCCTTGATAGGAGTTATAATTGGTGGAGGATAGGGTGATAGTGCTAGATTCAAGAGATCTGCAAGGCGTGATGAGATATTAGACCACACGGTTTATTCTCAACACATTTAACACAGTATTTTTTTTTTTTTATTAATGAAAGATCATATCATCATCCATTTTCCCGGAAAATAAAATCTAAAAAAAAAAGATACATATGTGGAATCACCATGTGTGTAACTTTATATAACGATATAATAAAATTACAGTATATTTAGCCCATATGGCGAATGCTAAAATTTATGCTAAATTTACGCTTTATGCTAAAAAGAGTTTAACCCCTTAACGACCGCCGATATGCCTTTTAACGGCGGCAGTTAAGGGTACTTAAACCACAGCGCTGTGGAAAAAGTGTATAGTGCCCCCCAGAGTCGGATTTTCTCTGGGGTCTCGGTTGTCAGGGGTAGCCGAGACCCCCGAGAATATGATTCGGGTCGGTTTTTACCGACCCCTGGGTTGCGATCGCCGGTAATTAACCGTTTACCGGCGGCCGCAAAAAAAAAAAGAAGCAATTTCCCATTTAATTTCTCTGTCCTCCGATGTGATCGCACATCAGAGAACAGAGAAATGGGGGGATCGGGGACCCTGTTATACTTACCGGTGTCCCTGGGTCCTCCTGCGTTCCTTCCTGGCCGCCGGCTTCTTCCTCCGGGAACAAAATGGCGGGCGCATGCGCAGTTCGCCCGCCGTGATGTGCCGGCCGCCAGAGGAAGATTCTTCCTCCTGTTTTATTTTGGTCACTGTGAGATCCTATAACAGCGATCAAAATAGAAAAAATAATAAATAAACCCCCCCTTATCACCCCTTTAGTTAGGAAAAAACAATATAATAATAAAAAATGTATGTATTTCCATTTTCCAGTTAGGGTTAGGGTTGGTGCTAAAGTTAGGGTTAGAGTTGGGGCTAAAGTTAGGGATAGGGCTATGGTTGGTGCTAAAGTTAGGGTTAGGGTTTGGGCTAAAGTTAGGGTTAGGGTTGGGACTACAGTTAGGGTCAGGGTTGGGGCTAAAGTTAGGGTTAGGGTTGGTGCTAAAGTTAGGGTTAGGGTTGGTGCTAACGTTAGGGCTAGGGTTAGGGTTGGGGCTAAAGTTAGGGTTAGAGTTGGGGATAAAGTTAGGGTTAGAGTTGGGATTAGGGTTTGTATTAGGGTTGGTATTAGGGTTAGGGTTGGCATTAGGGTTAGGGTTGGCATTAGGGTTACGTTTGGGATTAGGGTTAGGTTTGGGATTAGGGTTAAGGTTAGGGTTGGGATTAGGGTTAGGGGTGTATTGGGATTAGGGGTGGGATTAGGGTTAGGTTTGAGGTTAGGGTTGAGGTTATGATTAGGGGTGTGTTGGGCTTAGGGATTTGATTAGGGTTAGGGCTGGGATTAGGGTTAGGGGTTAGGGATGTTTTGGCATTAGGGTTGTGATTAGGGTTATGGTTATGGTTGGGATTAGGGTTAGGGGTGTTTTGGGGTTAGGATTTTGATCAGGGTTATGGATTGGGTTGGGATTTGGGTTAGCGGTGTGTTGGGGTTAGGGTTGGAGTTACAATTGGGGGGTTTCCACTGTTTAGGTACATCAGGGGGTTTCCAAATGCGACAGCCAATTTAGCACTCAAAAAGTAAAATGGTGCTCCCTCCCTTCTGAGCTCTGCCGTGCGCCCAAACAGTGGTTTACCCCCACATATGGGGTATCAACATACTCAGGATTAATTGGACAACAACTTTTGGGGTCCAGTTTCTCCTGTTACCCTTATGAAAATAAAAAAAAATTGGGGGCTAAAAAATCATTTTTGTGAAAAAAGATTTTTTTATTTTCACGGCTCTGCGTCAAACTTCTGTGAAGCACTTGGGCGTTCAAAATGCTCACCACACATCTAGATAAGTTCCTTGGGGGTCTAGTTTCCAAAATAGGGTCACTTGTGGGGGGTTTCTACTGTTTAGGTACATCAGGGGCTCTAAAAATGCAACATGATGCCCGCAGACCATTCCATCAAAGTCTGCATTTTAAAACGTCACTACTTCCCTTCCGAGCCCTGATGTGTGCCCAACAGTGGTGCCCCCCACATATGGGGTATCAGCGTACTCAGGACAAATTGGACAACAAATTTTGGGGTCCAATTTCTCCTGTTACCCTTGGGAAAATAAAAAATTGTGGGCTAAAAAAATTATTTTTGTGGAAATTTTTATTTTTTTATTTTCACGACTCTGCATTATAAACTTCTGTGAAGCACTTGGGCGTTCAAAGTGCTCACCACACATCTCGATAAGTTCCTTGGGGGGTCTAGTTTCCAAAATGGGGTCACTTTTGGGGGGTTTCTACTGTTTTGGTACATCATGGGTTCTGCAAACGCAACATAACGTCCACAGACCATTGTATCAAAATCTGCATTCCAAAACTGCGCTCCTTCCCTTCCGAGCTCTGCCATGCGCCCAAACAGTGGTCCCCCCCCCCACATATGGGGTATCAGCGTACTCAGAATAAATTGCACAATAAATTTTGGGGTCCAATTTCTCCTGTTACCCTTGTGAAAGTAAAAATTTGGGGGTGAAAATATCATTTTTGTGGAAAAAATATGATTTTTTATTTTCATGGCTCTACATTATAAACTTCTGTGAAGCAGTTGGGGGTTCATAGTGCTCACCACACATCTAGATAAGCTTTTGGGGGGGTCTAGTTTCCAAAATGGGGTCACTTGTGGGGGGCTTCTACTGTTTAGGTACATCAGGGGCCAGTGGCGTAACTACAAAGTTATGGGCCCCGATGCGAACTTCCAAATGGGGCACCCCCTGCAGCCCTGCCATACAACTCAAGGTAACCCCCATAGAATACAACGCAGCCCCCCTCATAGTGCTCCATACCGTTGATTATTGCCCCATAGATGCTCCATATAAAGCTGCCCCATATATTATGCTCTGCACCGTTCATTATGGCCCCATAGATGCTCCATAGAAAGCTGTGCCATATATAATGCTCTGCACCGTTCATTATGGCCCCATAGATGCTCCATAGAAAGCTGTGCCATATATAATGCTCTGCACAGTTCATTATGGCCCCATAAGATGCTCCGCACAGCCACTTGCCCCTTATAGTGCTGCACAAGTGTTATGGCCCCATAAGATGCTCCGCACAGCCACTGCCCCTTATAGTGCTGCACAAGTGTTATGGCCCCATAAAATGCTCCGTATAGCCACTGCCCCTTATAATGCTGCACAATTGTTATGGCCCCGTAAGATGCTCCGCACAGTCACTGCCCCTTATAATGCTGCACAATTGTTATGGCCCCATAAGATGCTCCGCACAGCCACTGCCCCTTATAGTGCTGGCACTGCACAAGTGTTATGGCCCCATAAAATGCTCCGTATAGCCACTGCCCCTTATAATGCTGCACAATTGTTATGGCCCCATACAGATGCTCCGCACAGCCACTGCCCCTTATAGTGCTGCACAAGTGTTATGGCCCCGTAAGATGCTCCGCACAGCCACTGCCCCTTATAGTGCTGGCGCTGCACAAGCGTTATGGCCCCATAAGATGCTCCGCACAGTCACTGCCCCTTATAGTGCTGGCGCTGCACAAGCGTTATGGCCCCATAAGATGCTCCGCACAGTCACTGCCCCTTATAGTGCTGGCGCTGCACAAGCGTTATGGCCCCATAAGATGCTCCGCACAGTCACTGCCCCTTATAATGCTGCACAATTGTTATGGCCCCATAAGATGCTCCGCACAGTCACTCCCCCTTATAGTGCTGCACAATTGTTATGGCCCCATAAGATGCTCCGCACAGTCACTGCCCCTTATAATGCTGCACAATTGTTATGGCCCCATAAGATGCTCCGCACAGCCACTGCCCCTTATAGTGCTGGCGCTGCACAAGCGTTATGGCCCCATAAAATGCTCCGTACAGTCACTTGCCCCTTATGCTTTTGCTGCCATAAAAAAAATAAATCACATACTCACCTCACCTCTCTCTCTTCGCTGAGGACCCCCGGGCACTTTCAATATTAACCTGGCTGCTCCTCGTGCGGCTCCGTCTTCGGCACTGACGTTCAGCAGAGGGCGCGCACTGACTACGTCACTGCGCCCTCTGACCTGAGCGTCACTGCCAGAGGAGGCCGCTGATGACAGAGCCGCACCGGAACGAGGAGTGGTAAATATCGCGCAGCGCTGCGCAGCGCTGTATACTTACCTACTCCCGGCACGGTCCCTGAACGTCCCTGCTTCTTCCAGCGCTGCAGATTCTTCCTGTATTGAGCGGTCACAGTTACCGTTCAATACAGAAATGAATATGCGGCTCCACCCCTATGGGAGGTGGAGCCGCATATTCATTTCTGTAATGAGCGGGACCATGTGACCGCTCAGTGCAGGAAGAATCTGCAGCGCTGGAAGAAGCAGGGACGTCCAGGGACCGTGCCGGGAGTAGGTAAGTATAATTAGAGAGCGGTGACGGCTCCCTGCTGCGGGTCACTCACAAATGGTGGATCATCATCAATCATTTCATTCTCCTTCACTCCTGTCCATGGGGCCCCTAAGTAGTCTGGGCCCCGTCGCAGCTGCGACCGCTGCGACCGCGGTAGTTACGCCCCTGTCAGGGGCTCTGCAAATGCACCTTTCTGATGATCTTTTTAATCATAGACCTGAGACAGGGACAAGGGGGCATCCTCTACGTCTGGAGGAAGAAGGTTTAAGCATAATAACAGACGCGGAGTCTTTACTGTAAGAGCAGTGAGACTATGGAACTCTCTGCCGTATGATGTTGTAATGAGTGATTCATTAATTAAATTTAAGAGGGGACTGGATACCTTTCTGGAAAAGTATAATGTTACAGGGTATATATATTAGATTCCTTGATAGGGCGTTGATCCAGGGAACTAGTCTGATTGCCGTATGTGGGGTCGGGAAGGAATTTTTTTCCCCAATGTGGAGCTTACTGTTTGCCACATGGGGTTTTTTTGCCTTCCCCTGGATCAACATGTTAGGGCATGTTAGGTTAGGCTATGGGTTGAACTAGATGGACTTACAGTCTTCCTTCAACCTTAATAACTATGTAACTATGTAACTATGTAACATGATGACGCAGACCATTCCATCAAAGTCTGCATTTTAAAATGTAATTACTTCCCTACTGAGCCCCGATGCGTGCCCAAACAGTGGTTCCCCCATATATGTGTTATGAGTTTACTCAGGACAAACTGGACAACAAATTTTGGGGTCCAATTTCTCCTGTTACCCTTGATAAAATAACAAATTGCGAGCTAAAAAATCATTTTTGAGGGGAAAAAAAAGGATTTTTTATTTTCATGGCTCTGCATTATAAAGTTCTATGAAGCACTTGGGCGTTCAAAGTGCTCACCACACATCTAGATAAGTTCCGTAATGGGTCTAGTTTCCAAAATGGGGTCACTTGTGGGGGGTTTCTACTGTTTAGGCACATCAGGGGCTCTCCAAAGGCGACATGGTGTCTGATCTCAATTCCAGCCAATTCTGCATTGAAAAAGTCAAATGGTGCTACTTCTCTTCCAAGCTCTGCCATGCGCCCAAACTGTGGTTTACCCCCACATATGGGGTATCGGTGTACTCACAACAAATTGTACAACTTTTGGGGTCTAATTTCTCCTGTTACCCTTGTAAAAATAAAAATTTTGGGGGCAAAACGATAATTTTTGTAGAAAAAACGCGTTGTTTTTTTTTCACGGCTCTACGATATAAACTTCTGTGAAGCACCTGGGGGTTTAAAGTGCTAACCACACATCTAGACAAGTTCCTTAAAGGGTCTAGTTTCCAAAATGGTGTCACTTGTGGGGGTTTCCACTGTTTAGGCACATCAGGGGCTCTCCAAACGCGACATGGCATCCGATCTCAATTCCAGCCAATTCTGCATTGAAAAGTCAAACGGCGCTCCTTCCCTTCCAAGCTCTGCCGTGCGCCAAAACAGTGGTTTACCCCCACATATGGGGTATAGATGTACTCAGGAGAAATTGCACAACAACTTTTGTGGTTCATTTTCTTTTTTTACACTTGTGAAAATAAAAAAAATTGGTTCTGAAGTAAAATGTTTGCAAAAAAAAGTTAAATGTTCATTTTTTCCTTCCACATTGTTTCAGTTCCTGTGAAGCACGTAAAGGGTTAATAAACTTCTTGAATGTGGTTTTGAGCACCTTGAGGGGTGCAGTTTTTAGAATGGTGTCAAGTTTGGGAATTTTCAGCCATATAGAACCCTCAAAGTGACTTTAAATGTGAGGTGGTCTCTAAAAAAATGGTTTTGTAAATTTTGTTGTAAAAATGAGAAATCGATGGTCAACTTTTAACCCTTATAACTTCCTAACAAAAAAAAAAATTTGTTTCCAAAATTGTGCTGATGTAAAGTAGACATGTGGGAAAGGTTATTTATAAACTATTTTGTGTGACATATCTCTCTGATTTAAGGGCATAAAAATTCAAAGTTTAAAAATTGCTAAATTTTAAACATTTTTGCCATATTTTCGTTTTTTTTTCCATAAATAATCGCAAGTAATATCGAAGAAATGTTACCACTATCATGAAGTACAATATGTCACAAAAAAACAATCTCAGAATCACCGGGATCCGTTAAAGCGTTCCAGAGTTATAACCTCATAAAGGGACAGTGGTCAAAATTGTAAAAATTGGCTCTGTCACTAAGGGGTTAATGGGTTTTGATCCCTCCCAAACCACTTAAAAAAATAAAGTTGAATCAAAATACATTTGTTAGCAGTATGCAAATAAAAATGGTAAACCCGGTTTGCGATGCTTTAAAAACACAATAAATAAATACACAAAAATCTTGTAGGTTATGAATAGAAGCCATAATAGGAGTGCAGCAGAAGTGTTTATATTGTGTATATTCCTATATAGCTTTATGTAAGTGATAACATTGTTATATACATGATATATTGCATGTGATGTGTGTTGGTGATGTGCAGCTGTCAATCATCACGGCCCTGCACAAGAAGAGCAGCAGCAGCAGCAGTCCTAGAGAGAGCGCCTCCTCCCCGCCCTCTGGTGGCTGCAGGGCGCACTGCACCCGTCCTGCTCACTCCGCTCCTGACATGGAAGAGAGAGCCCCGGATCTGAGCGCACTGACCCCCAACACCAAGAGGCTGCTGCCCCGGAGACAGGTGGGTGTCACGTCTGCCACCTATGCCCCCCTTCGTGTCTATGTCCTCACAGTGAGGTGCATGCTGCGACTTGTAGTTCCTCCAGTGCACTTCATAGAGTACAGCGCTACAGTCACTGTCGGCTTCATCCTCATCAGTGCAGCACTGGTTGTATCTCTGCTGCTAGAAGTGTTATCGGTCTGTATAGATCCTGCTCCAGTTCACTGACAGCAAGCAGAGGTTGTAAGAAAGTTGTCAAAGTCGCACAACAGTTTGCAGGAGGCATCTATGTCATATATATGACCAGACGTGCTCATATATGGGCTCCGAATTTATTTCAGTACAAGGACCCCCCTAAAAATAAAATAAAAAAATAGATAAAAATTAAAATGCACCCCCCGTGATCCACTTTATCACTTAAAGGGATAGTCCGGTTTTATTCGCCGCCTAATAAATAATGTCAATTTTCCAATATCCTTTTTTTTAATCTTTTTCCATCATGGTTTTCAGGACAAACCAAAAAGACTTGATTCATTATTGTTTGGTGCATTTTTTAAAAAATTTTTTGTTTTATTTGCTCCTTATTTTTCTTTCTAATATTATTTTTGTGTTCGCCTGTGGTTTTTTTTTTTTATGTTGGACATTTTCACCAGAATTTAGGTTTTCTAGATTTTGCTATTAAAAAAAAAAAAATATCGCCAGATTTTGGTGCAGATGTACTCCAGTCCCCCATCTGGAGTGATTTTATGCATGCCCGAATTTTTTTTTGTTGTTGGATAAATCATGAGACATTTTATAGCAGAAACATGTGACTTTTTTTTTCTCTAACAAGGCACAAAGCAAAAAGGCAAAATACAAAAATAAAGAACATTTTATTTTAAAAATTCATGAACGGCGTGCGCCATTTTCAAGAATTTGTCGCGAAAAAACTGCAACGAAAACCTAGCCAAAAAAAGGATGCAAATGATGAATCTGGTCCAGTGGCCCCAATTCATCACATTTTGGCAGAGTTTTGGAGTATTACACTATATATATATATATATATATATATATATATATATATATATATATATATATATATATATATATATATATATATATATATAGTGTAATACTCCAAAACTTTGCCAAAATGTGATGAATTGGGGCCATAAATATATATTTAAAAAAAAAAAAAAAAAATATATATATATATATATATATACAGTATATACACTATTTTACAGCTGACAGCTTTTATTTGCACCATTTTCGGGGATACGGAGCGTATTGACGCGGTTTTTGGCTGAGAAACAGGATAAAGTAATAGACATATTTTTTTCTGCGATATTCACGATAAAGTATAAATAATAGAACTTTATTCTTTACTTTGTATATCTTATTAAATAGGTTTGCCAACTTTTTAAAACTTTTAAACTTTTGTAAAACTTTTTTAAATTAGTCTACAAATGTTAAAAAAATAATAAAAATCAACAATGCTTCTTCGCTCCCTCGTACATCCAGTTCTTGATGCTCCCACCCCGACTTAGATTACAGGGGGCGAGCGTGTGACCCCTGCAGCCAGTCCCCCCCCTCATGGGTGCTAGCAGGAGTCTTCTGCCATATCACTGGTTCGTGCCACATTGCTGCTGAGGCCACCGATTGGCTGCAGCGGTAAAATAACGACCATTTATTAAAAATTGGGAAGCCTGATGGAGTGTCAGGTCTGTGGGGAAAGGAGTATAGTTTTTTTTAAAATGTTATAACATTTGTAGAAGCTTTAAAAAAAAATGTATAAGTTGTACTCCTACTGGCCTGGTTGAGCACTACCTGCTACGTCCCAGGCATAGTGTGACCGGGGGCCGCGCTGCTGACCCCCGTGTGGTTACGTAGTGACTTTGCTTACTAAACACCATTCTCATATATTCCGGGAAACGCAGGCAGCAGATATGTCGCTCCTCCTCTTATCTGCCTGCTGCACACTGACCCAGAGAGGAAATCTTCTCGACTTTCTGTGCTTTGACCCCATGGGGCGGACAGATAACGAATCACCCGCTCGGCTCCTCCTGGTCCCAGCGCGGTCGTGTCACTGGCACATACAGAGCACAGGACACTTTCTATTAGTAAAGTATTGAATGTGGATCACATACGTTGGGTTCTTTACACTTCCAGCATTATTTGGCCATTTTCTTCTTCTTATTTCCATAGTCTCTACCATTTGACCCTCCAGATCTGTACATAGATCATGCTGCCTCTGCTACTTTTTTTTTTTTTTTCGATCCATCGCTACCTTTAGGGATTTCCAACACTTTACTTCTCTTACCGTAAAGAACTCTTTCCTATATCCCTTTCTTTATTTTTACTTATTTTCACTCCCAGGTCAAGCACCACAAACTCTCCGTCTTCAGGAAGGTTTCTTATGCCATAGGCGGAGCCCCCAACCAGATAGCGGGGAGTGCAGCAGCGTTTTTCCTGCAGATTTACCTCTTGGATGTAGCTCAGGTAAGATATTAACCAGTTTAAGGCTAGGCCATTTTCCTCCGTTCCTGACCTGATATATTTTTTCCCCCAAATGCAGCTCTATTTTTTTCTCTTTTATTCATTCAACTCTTTTTTTTTTTTTGTGTTCATTTTTCATGATACGTTTGGCTTAATTTTTATTTTTTATTTTTAATGGAAAAACATGTATTTTTCACCGTTTTTAAACAGCCACCACAAAGGACCATTGTAATAAAATTTAAATTATCGTCCCCTTTCCATAACAATCATTTTTATATATTGGATATATGTTTTGATTTTTAACACGCTAGAGATAATGGCTGAGAATGGCAGTAGATTTTTGCATTTATGCAACACCTTTGGCCACCCCTAAAGGGTGATTTCAATAATAAAATATATATTTTTAATTTCTGATTTTCCCTGTAACTTGGGCTTGTATTAGCCTCAGTTACAGAGCAAATTCAGTCTCCTGCCTACATTGCCTATCTGCTCCTGCTGACTCCCTGCAATTACATGATCACTTGTGCGGTGCTGTGTATACAGCAGGGGTGCACCACATTTTTTGGTCCAAGGGCTACATTGCCATACTGAACCAATCACGAGGGCCAATTTTTTTTTTTTTAAATGGGTGCTGAAATGAATGTATCACTAGAACCACCATCAGTACATTAATACATCACCAGAACCAATTTTTTAGTATTTGAGGAGAATTTGGAGAGTTTTTGCTTCCCCAAAAATTAGCATGAACACACACTAATTTAAACGGAGTTTTTGGACCAGAAACACACCAAATTCACCAATCTGTATGGATTGCTACATGTGTACAAGATCAAAAACACCATCAGCACATGATTGCAGCACCAGAACCACCATCAGCACATGATTGCAGCACCAGAACCACCATCAGCACATGATTGCAGCACCAGAACCACCATCAGTACATGAATGTGGCACTAAAATGATCATCAGTGCATGACTGCAGCACTAAAACCATCTTCAGTACATGAATGCAGCACCACAACTACCATCAGTACATGTATACAGCATCAAGCTTAGAACAATGATTAGTTGTAATGTTAGGTCTGCTCCATATGTAATTGCATTGCTTGATTGCTTTGCACCTACAATTCCCAGTATGTCCTTAAAAATGGTAAGGAAATGCTGGAAGTTGTTGTTACCAGCCATCATCAGACTGCGGACCATACATAAAGCACAGTACTGATGAGACATAATCTGTATCACAAATAAACATTTACATCCAGTTACCTTATAGGTGAAATTTCTCCAATTGGAGTCATTCCCATCCCTTATGTCTGCATGTTGTATAGACATTATGATGAAATTTCACTCCCAGAGCTTGTCTCTGCAGATTTTTCTCTTCTCCGACTTCAGCAGTATATCCCGACATGGTGCCCTTACAAATAAAAGTATCTTTATACTGCCCCATAAATACAAATATTTCCCATGCTGTGCCCTGAATGAATAATTGCCCCTTCCCTATGCTTCCTTCACAAAATATCCCTCTCCGTAATGTCCACTCCCACACTGGCCCCTTCATAATATCCTTCTGCATAATGTCCCCCACACTGACAGTCTCCATATTATCTCAACACTACCCCCTCCATATTATCTCCCCTACACTGCCCCCTCCATATTATTTCACCTACACTGTCCCTCTCCATGTTATCTCCCCTACACTGCCCCTCCATATTATCTCCCCTACACTGCCCCCTCCATATTATCTCCCCTACACTGCCCCCTCCATATTATCTCTTCTACACTGCCCCCTCCATATTATCTTCCCTACACTGCCCCTCTCCATATTATCTCCCCTACACTGCCCCTTTCCATGTTATCTCCCCAACACTGCCCCTCTCCATATTATCTCCCCTACACTGCCCCCTCCATATTATCTCCCCTACACTGCCCCCTCCATATTATCTCCCCTACACTGTCCCTCTCCATGTTATCTCCCCTACACTGTCCCTCTCCATGTTATCTCCCCTACACTGCCCCCTCTCAATATTATCTCCCCTACACTGCCCCTCTCCATATTATCTCCCCTACACTGCCCCTCTCCATATTACAGTATCTCTCCTATATTGCCCCTCTCCATATTATCTCCTCAACACTCCCCCTCTCCATATTATCTCTCCTTTACTGCCTCTCTCCATATTATCTCCCCTACACTGCCCCCTCCATATTATCTCCCCTACACTGCCCCCTCCATATTATCTCCCCTACGCTGCCCATTTCCATGTTATCTCCCCAACACTGCCCCCTCCATATTATCTCCCCTACATTGCCCCTCTCCATGTTATCTCCCCTACACTGCCCCTCTCAATATTATCTCTCCTATATTGCCCCTCTCCATATTATCTCTCCTATATTGCCCCTCTCCATATTATCTCCCCAACACTGCCCCTCTCCATATTATCTCTCCTATATTGCCCCTCTCAATATTATCTCCCCTACACTGCCCCTCTCCATATTATCTCCCCTACACTGCCCCTCTCCATATTACAGTATCTCTCCTATATTGCCCCTCTCCATATTATCTCTCCTATATTGCCCCTCTCCATATTATCTCCCCAACACTCCCCCTCTCCATATTATCTCTCCTACACGGCCCCTCTCCATATTATCTCTCCTTTACTGCCTCTCTCCATATTATCTCCCCTACACTGCCCCTCTCCATATTATCTCTCCTACACGGCCCCTCTCCATATTATCTCTCCTTTACTGCCTCTCTCCATATTATCTCCCCTACACTGCCCCCTCCATATTATCTCCCCTACACTGCCCCTCTCAATATTATCTCTCTTATACTGCCTCCTCCATATTATCTCCCCTACACTGCCCCTCTCCATATTATCTCTCCTATATTGCCCCTCTCCATATTATCTCCCCAACACTCCCCCTCTCCATATTATCTCTCCTACACGGCCCCTCTCCATATTATCTCTCCTACACGGCCCCTCTCCATATTATCTCTCCTTTACTGCCTCTCTCCATATTATCTCCCCTACACTGCCCCTCTCAATATTATCTCTTATACTGCCCCCTCCATATTATCTCCCCTACACTGCCCCTCTCCATATTATCTCTCCTATATTGCCCCTCTCCATATTATCTCTCCTACACGGCCCCTCTCCATATTATCTCTCCTTTACTGCCCCTCTCCATATTATCTCCCCTACACTGCCCCCTCCATATTATCTCCCCAACACTGCCCCCTCCATATTATCTCCCCTACACTGTCCCTCTCCATGTTATCTCCCCTACACTGCCCCTCTCAATATTATCTCTCCTACACTGCCCCTCTCCATATTATCTCTCCTATATTGCCCCTCTCCATATTATCTCTCCTTTACTGCCCCCTCCATATTAACTCCCTTACACGGCACTTCGCCATAATATCTAACCCACACACTCCCCCTCTCTATAATATCCCCCACACATTGCCCCAATCCATAACATCTCCCCCACACACTGCTCCTCTCCATAGTGTCCCCCCAAACTGCCCCTCTTCATAATATCTTCTCCACAGTGCATCTCTGCATAAAGTCCTCACACCCTATGCTATACTATGCTCCCTTTCATTATTTATTATTTTACTCCACAGCACTTTACAGACATTATCTCTCCTAATTGCCCCATAATGTCCCCGTTGACCAGTAATGCCCCCATTACTCTAATGTCCCCATAATGCCCTTCATTGCTCCAAAATGTCCGCCATAATGTCCCTGATTGCTCCATAATGTCACCATAACATTAATCCTGAAACATATTTCCCCTTTCCCTCCTCCTGGAGCACTTACCATCGTCCACCGCTTCCTCACCACCTGCAGCCCAGCACCAGCAGCAGTGTGATGAGTTTAGAGGCGTTCTGACCTCATCACGCCGACGCACGTCGGGGCGGGGGCTGACTAGGTCTGCCCTGCCTCAGTCCGGGCACCACAAGGGTCAAATGTATTTGTGTCTGAAAGACATAAATACATGGACTATAGAAAGAAAGGAGTGGCGTCTCCGAGACAGCGCATATAGCCGGGGGCAAACCCCTGTTGTGCAGGCCTGGTATACAGTGATCAGGAAGGCAGAAATGGTAAGAAATTATCTTTGTCTTTTACACGGGGAGTCCGGCTGTGTCTTGACATCCGAATTCCAGCTCCTGCAGCTGTATGATGTCTGTGTGAACTGATGACTCGGCAATACGTTATAAAACGTCCTGGCATTGTCATGTTGAAAAATGGCTCCTAGGACATGTTGGAGAAATGTCCGCACCACTGGTTCCACAACTGATCTATTTTGTACAGCAAGAGAAATCAGACATCACATACCGAGCCTTAGTCATCACACAGCATCTCCAAAAATCACCAGAAGGCTCAACATTGGGTTACGAGTCGGACGTCCGGCTACAGGTGCCCCATTGATATCACACCACCACTTTCAAAAGCGCTCATGGTGTAGAGCAAGACAGGAATGGAGGTCTATCCTCTTCAGCGCCAATTTTTGCTTTTGTCTTGGACACAACGAGAGCTGGAAATTGGTCTGGAGACCACATGGGCAACTCCATGAAGGGGCCTTCATAAAGGAATGTCACACCAGTCTTACTCCTGGGATTATGATATGTAGTGGCACAATATACACTAGCTGAACCTCTCTAGTCTTCATTCCATTACATTGATTTGGTGGTGGAACCAGTGGTGCGGCCATTTATCCAAAGTGTTCAAGAGCCGGTTTTCATGGTCTACGGCGTCTCTAGACTTGTCTCCCTTCGAACACATGTGGGACGTCATTGGCAATTACACAGGGTGCTGCCAGCAGCGGATCTTGATGATTTGCCCAAGTGCATTCAGCACATTCCTCAGACGACCATTACTGACCTCACTGATAGCAGCCGAGATGTGTAAGTGCGGGGATTTCTGCACGTGGCTCATACTCAATAAATGTTTTCATCATGTTCAGATCAGTAACATGTCTGTCCTGCAATTTCCATCATTCCCCGACTCTTCGTACTTGGTGTTGCGATTTCAGTGTTGAAGAGTGTATGTACCTTATACTCGTGTCATCAAAACCTGACTATTCCATGTTTACAAAATAATATAAATAAAACAAAAGGCAAAAAAAAAGATTTGTTTTGGCCAAAAATAAGCAAAAAGGCAATAAAACTATTTGCGTGTGATGGAAAAGAATAAAAATAAGAATCTGGGTAAATATTATTAAGATTATGACAACAATTAAAAACAATTCTCAGTATGACGCTCCTGCTGTAAATCGCAGGGACAAGTTTTATATTTGGACAAACTTTCCATAGAGATAACTCAGCAAATTATCCAAACTTTGGAGAAGTCACATCCAAGACCAAAACTAAAGTTTCCTACATTCGTACAAATAAAGGTCCCAAAATGCATCACATTAAAGTTACTCAGGATCGGACGATGATCTGCAGTGTATTGGTGGTCTGCTGCTCCCCCTATTCCGCCGGCAGATGATATAAGAAGGATCACACTTTGCTGAACCGAACGTTGATACTAAATACTGTATAATAGCCTGCACTAGCCCCCAAATAATACAATGACCCCCACACAGCCCTCCACACAGTATGATGGCCCCACACAAACCTTCACGCTGTATAATTGCTTTCATACAGTATAATGGAAAACAAAATGTGTGTATATAGCCTATGGGTCTATTCAGACTGATTTCTTTACATGGATTTTTCTGGTTGAAAATACAGTGTTTTTAGTGCATTTTTGCTCCATTTTTTAACAAATCTCTTTATTGTTGTGGAGTTACATATAAAAAAACCTAATTTCAGACTCCACCTTTTCCTTCCAGTGTGAAGTGAATGCCTTATTATATGAGGGTCTTAAAGGGAACCTTTCATTACAAAAAATGCTAGTAGCCAACAGATATGGGGTTAATCTGCAGGCTATTAGCGACACTAATCTGCACCTGCATGTAGTCGAACCCTGTGGGGAAAAAATTAACTTTATTCCCCCCCTGGCGCTAGTGTAGGTTCAATCACCACTTTGAGTGTCACGTAGTGACTGTGGGCACCTACCTGATCCCTCGAACTAGGGGGCGCCCTATTCTATCCCTGTACCCTCAATTACCCCAGAAGGTGGAGATGCCGGGGTCACGTACCTTGTAATGCCTATCTAAAACCTTATCTGATTCCTCCCCCACCCAGGGAGGTGTGAGACTGAAGTGTATAGCTTTAAGGTACCGTCACACTAAACGATATCGCTAGCGATCCGTGACGTTGCAGCGTCCTCGCTAGCGATATCGTTTAGTTTGACACGCAGCAGCGATCAGGATCCTGCTGTGATGTCGCTGGTCGCTGAATAAAGTCCAGAACTTTATTTGGTCGTCCGATCGCCGTGTATCGTTGTGTTTGACACCAAAAGCAACGATACCAGCGATGTTTTACACTGGTAACCAGGGTAAACATCGGGTTACTAAGCGCAGGGCCGCGCTTAGTAACCCGATGTTTACCCTGGTTACCAGCATAAAAGTAAAAAAAACAAACAGTACATGCTCACCTGCACGTCCCCCAGCGTCTGCTTCCTGCTCTGACTGAGATCCGGCCCTAAAGTGAAAGTGAAAGCACAGCGGTGACGTCACCGCTCTGCTGTTAGGGCCGGAGCTCAGTCAGTGTCAGGAAGCAGACGCTGGGAGACGCGCAGGTGAGCATGTACTGTTTGTTTTTTTTACTTTTACGCTGGTAACCAGGGTAAACATCGGGTTACTAAGCGCGGCCCTGCGCTTCGCAACCCGATGTTTACCCTGGTTACCCGGGGACCTCGGCATCGTTGGTCGCTGGAGAGCGGTCTGTGTGACAGCTCTCCAGCGATCAAACAGCGACGCTGCAGCGATCGGCATCGTTGTCGCTATCGCTGCAGCGTCGCTTAATGTGACGGTACCCTTACACTAACCAGATAGACAAGGGAAGACAGGGATGAAACAAAACTACAATCATACAAATATACTCATAAAACAACAGAGTGGAACACAGGGGAGGGATAGGTAGGAGAAACCAAATAGGAAAGGATAAGGATAAACATTCATACCAACTTCACTAAGCAATCTCCAGAACAACTCTCCAACCCCCTACTCCAAACAGTGAACTTCTCCTCCAACACCAAACCAGGAAGTAGAACTATCACAGGCAATTCAAAGTGCCAATGGTGAGCACATATACCAGAGGGGAGCGACTAACTCAGAAGAGCTGAAGCAATTTAGGATGCAGAGCTCCAGGAGATCAACTGAACTGATTAACCCTTCCAATGACAGCAAAGAAACCTGCACTGTTTAATAGTAAAGCAGTGGTGGAGCAGTTGTAATCAGTAAAGGATTTTGTGTTACTAGATGCTGCAATCTTCTGGCCCCACTCTGTCGCGGTATGTCCATGGCACTGAGTATACAGAGTTGCAGCTGTAGCCATGCCGCTGGCCCTGGCTGACACTCGCTCAGCATTTGGGCCGGCTTTCAGTCAAGGCCAGGACCTGTGACTGAACCAGCGCTGGCGCTGTCCTGTGACTGAAACCGAATGCTGCCGAGAAGAATAAAGTTTTTTTGTTTCCTAGCAGCATTCGGCTAGGTGCAGGCGCCTTCTGTTTGGAAGGATGTTTTATTTTTCACATGATAACCCCTTTTTACAGCATGTGGTGTGCTGCGGCCGCTACATAGATGATGTGATCGCCACCTTGACAGGTGATGTTGTGGCCGTACTATGTTTTATGGAATATAACTGTAATTCCTATAATTTAAGATTCCCACATGCATGTGATGCAAAAAAACTTTTCTTTCTTAGACTTGAGTATAAAAAGGATGTTAGCTCTGGTGTTATTAGCATTTAGCACAAGTACGTACTGCAATCACATTGTTGGCGAAACCACTCTAAATGGTGCATCTAGCCATCCAAGAAAGAGTCACAAGCATCTATTGCAGGAGATCTAAATATCCACCTTTGTTTGGAGCTGTGCTGTAACTGCTGTGATGTAACTGCTGTGCTGGAACTGCTGTGCTGCGCTGGAACTGCTGTGCTGCGCTGGAACTGCTCCACAACTGAGCAGTTCTAGTCGGCATTGGGAGCATCAGATCGGTGGAGGTGCTGGCTGTCACATCCCCAATGATTACACACAGATGACCTATCCTAAAGATAGGCCATCAATGTTCAATGATCGTTAATGTTCATAACCACTTTAACGAAGAATCGCAGATATGCTCTAGATTATCCAACAGAGGGTATGGTAATGGAGTCTCAGTTGAGCAACAATCAATGGACGCGATTCACTAAGACTGGAGTAGGACACACCAGTCTTAATGAATCACTTGCTGGAATACATTGACCTGATTTATTAATAAATCAGATACCATCTGATACCAAGTGTGCGCCATCACCAGAAATGTATGCTAGCTGGGGTTGGTGTAACATATGTTGAATTTGACAGGTAGGCGCGACTACTCCCGTTCCGCCCGTAACCACACCCATATTGCTGTAGCTGTCCGGGACTGGCGGGTAAACACCAAAAGTTACAATATTTTGGGGTAGCTGCTGAGTTGCGCAAAATTTTGTGACTTAAGGTGTTTACACCAGATTTCTAATGTAAGCACCTTAATGAAACGCCCCCAACGTTCATCAGAGAGACAAAAATGATCTTGTATAGAATCCTCATAATAAAAATACAAAATACACTAGTGACATACAAGAAAGCAAAGAGAATTCCCCCAAATTAAAAATATAATAAAATCGGTTCCATAATTACAAGAAGGTGGTAAATTATATCATATCATCCAACTGAAAAAGACGCCCACCCTGACGAATGTTTTATCTCCGAGTTTGATAAATATAAGAAATCTTACTAAACAAGGTTTCGTTAAGATGTGTGTGTTGCAAGTGTGCAGTCACAACTAAAACCATCAATTCTACGATCTGTGACAATGCTCACAAGTGTCATTTACGGAGTTCATGGCAACCTGTGTAACCTGTCCTGTACAGGCCGTGCATCGAGAACACTTCATATAAGAATGGAAGAACATATTAGGGATTCCATGAATTCTGAGGCTGTTAACCCTTCCAATGTAGCCAAATATTTTGACCAGGTCCACCTTAGAGATGTTTCAGGCATGATTTTTCATGCCATAGAAAGCATTAACAAGCCTCTACCGTGGAGGGAGAAGGTGATAGCTGGAGATGTGCCTTAGGCCGGGGTCACACTTGCAAGTGAAATACGGGTCAATACCCGACCCTGCCGCCGGCACTCGGGACCGGAGTGTGCGGCTGCTTGTATTTCTATGCAGCTGAACGCTCCGATCTTGAGTGTCGGCGGCAGTGCCAGGTATTGATGCGCGAGTTTCTCGCATTGCACTCGCAAGTGTGACCCCGGCCTTAGGGAGCTTTCACACTGGGTTCTGGCACCTGTCGGAGCTTTTGTCCTAAACCGCCCCCATGCAAAACAGGATTCACCATGTTCGCCGATGGGTCTGGAGCGCCCCCATGTAAGGGCAATGGGGTACTCGGTACCGGGTCCCTCGGTTCAGGGGATGTCACGGTGGCCTTACCCGGACCGTGGCCCTTTGAGGGGCGTCCAATAAAAGGAAGAGTTTTTATAGGAATAGTGTTCGTGACGCCACCTGTGGTATTCGGTCAGGGTGACCGACGCTGCTTAGGGGTCCTCTGGGGATGATGTGATGGCAGCTAGATTGTATACCTTCCCACAGGTGAAGTGTATCCCCAGGGCTTCCCAGAGTGTAGATGGTGGATGGTGGATGATGTAAGGCGCAGTGAATAACGAGGACACAAGGTTGCAGTCTCTTTACCTTTACTGAAGGCTTCAGCATCCACAGTCCAGGGCACCAGATCACAGGGTAGGCAGAGTCCAGCCGGTCCGAATGCAAATCCAGAGTCCCCTTATCCAGGTGGAAATCAGTAGCCTTCCTACTAGCGCCTGTGTGTTGTAGTACCTCCCTGCTGAGCTTCCCGGTAAGGTCCTCACAACTCTTGTAGATGTTCTAGATGTTATTTCTTCCTCTCTCTCCCCCAGATGGTATGGATAGGACAAACCCGTATGACTGATGGCCTGAGGCTTGTTTATAGGGACCCTAGAGACGCCCCGACTCCCACAAGTTGCCACTGTGTCTTCTTAGGTATTAAGGTCGGGCAGCCAACTTGGAATTGACTGTCCTGCCGGTCTCTGAAGTAAAGAGTAGAGACTATTACTCCCTCGGTGTTCCGGCCACCGGCTACGCGCCTCAGAAGGAGGCGGCCTATTTCAGGGCAGAACTCCTTCTGGTGTTATCTCCTTGTGCTATGCTTTTGTTTCTCACCCTCTACAACACAATTCTCTTCCTGTCCTTCCTTGGGATGCTGCCGCATGTGGGGTAGGCGCAGCTCCATGCCTTTCTGTCCCGCTAGACCTCCGACAGGATCCCACCCCTGCCAGGGGCCCTCTGTCTGCAGCTCCGATGTCTGCCTGACAGGTGTTGCCTGGGCAAAGCCCAGTCAGCTTCTCTCTAACTTTCTATCCAGCCCACCAGTTTTACCCTTCTGTGAGGAGTGCCCTAGTAGATAGGAGCAAGGCTCCCCCTGGTGGTCTGGAGTGTGAAGTGTGGTGTATGGTTTGTGATACCTGGTAGGTAGATCTCCTTTATTGCCATCAGACGTAATATCACTCCCCCTGGTGGAAGAATGACATCACTGCAATGACCAGGACTCTGAGGCGCTGCACTTTCTTCCCCCCCCCCACCGTTAAATCCAGTACTCTGTTGTGAATTTGGATTCTGGGCTCCCCCGGTGGCTACTGGTGGAATTGAACTTGTGACATCATCTTCCCTGTTCACCTGTTCTGATTAGATCTGGGTGTCGCTATATAACCTGGCTTCTCTGTTAGATGCTTGCCGGTCATCAATGTTATCAGAAGCCTCTCTGTGCTTGTTCCTGCTCCCAGACATCTACTAGATAAGTTGGACATTCGTCCATGTTTTGTTTTTGTATTTTGGTTCCAGTTCACAGCTGCAGTTTCGTTACTGTGTCTGGAAAGCTCTTGTTGATCAGGAATTGCCACTCTGGTATTATGAGTTAATGCCAGAGTCCTAAAGTAATTTCTGGATGTGTTTTGTTAGGGTTTTCTACTGACCATGAAAGTGTGCTTTCTGTCTTCTGCTATCTAGAAAGCGGACCTCAAATTTGCTAAAACTATTTTCCTGCTGCGTTTGTTGTTTCATCTCATATCACCGCCAATATATGTGGGGGGCTTCTGTCTCCTTTTTTTTGGGCATTTCTCTAGAGGTGAGTCAGGTCTTATATTTCCCTCTGCTAGCATTATTTAGTTCTCCGGCCGGCGCTGGGCATATAGGGATAAAAAGTAGGACATGCTACCTGGCTACTTCTAGATGATGCGGTAGGTTTAGTTCATGGTCAGTATAGTTACATCTTCCAAGAGCTTGTTCCTATAGAGGCTTATGCTAGTTCTCTGGCCATGGAGATCATGACAGTTTGACCGGCCCTCTAAAGGGTTAAAATCCTTGGCTGAGAAAGGAGAGAAATAAGAAGTCTGCTGAGAGTTTTTTTTTTTTTGTGCTCTTAATTGGATCATTTGCTAGTCTGTCTATGCTGCAGTCTTTCTTTTTTTTCTCTCTCCTTCTAATCTTTGAATGGCTCTGTGTTCACCTGTTAATAATGGATCTTCAGAGTGTAACTGCAGGTTTGAATAATCTCACCACGAAAGTACAAAATTTGCAAGATTTTATTATTCATGCTCCGGTATCTGAGCCGAGAATTCCTTTGCCGGAATTCTTCTCAGGGAATAGATCTAGCTTTCAGAATTTTAGAAATAATTGTAAGCTATTTTTGTCCCTGAAATCTCGTTCTGCTGGAGACCCTGCACAGCAGGTTGGGATTGTGATTTCCTTGCTCCGCGGCGACCCTCAAGACTGGGCTTTTGCATTGGCACCAGGGGATCCTGCGTTGCGCAATGTGGATGCGTTTTTTTTGGCCTTGGGCTTGCTGTATGAGGAACCTCATTTGGAACTTCAGGCAGAAAAAACTTTGATGTCCCTATCGCAGGGGCAAGATGAAGCTGAAATTTACTGCCAAAGATTCCGTAAATGGTCTGTGCTTACTCAGTGGAATGAGTGTGCCTTGGCGGCTACTTTCAGAGAGGGTCTCTCTGATGCCATTAAGGATGTTATGGTGGGGTTCCCTGTGCCTGCGGGTCTGAATGAGTCCATGACAATGGCCATTCAGATCGATAGGCGTCTGCGGGAGCGCAAACCAGTGCACCATCTGGCGGTGTCCACTGAGAAGACGCCAGAAAGCATGCAGTGTGATAGAATTCTGTCCAGAAGCGAGCGGCAGAATTTTAGACGGAAAAATGGGTTGTGTTTCTATTGTGGGGATTCTACTCATGTTATATCAGCATGCTCTAAACGTACTAAAAAGCTTGATAAATCTGTTTCCATTGGCACTTTACAGTCTAAATTTATTTTGTCTGTGACCCTGATTTGCTCTTTGTCATCTATTACTACTGACGCCTATATCGACTCTGGCGCCGCTTTGAGTCTTATGGATTGGTCCTTTGCCAATCGTTGTGGGTATGATTTAGAGCCTTTGGAGACTCTTATTCCTCTGAAGGGGATTGACTCCACCCCATTGGCTAATAATAAACCACAATACTGGACACAAGTGACTATGTGTATTAATCCGGATCACCAGGAGACTATTCGTTTTCTGGTGCTGTATAATCTACATGATGATTTGGTGCTAGGATTGCCATGGCTGCAGTCTCACAACCCAGTCCTTGACTGGAGAGCTATGTCTGTGTTGAGCTGGGGATGTAAGGGGACTCATGGGGACGTACCTTTGGTGTCCATTTCATCATCTATCCCCTCTGAAATCCCTGAGTTCCTGTCTGACTATCGTGACGTCTTTGAAGAACCCAAGCTTGGTTCACTACCTCCGCACCGTGAGTGCGATTGTGCTATAGATTTAATTCCGGGTAGTAAATACCCAAAGGGTCGTTTATTTGATCTGTCTATGCCTGAACATACTGCTATGCGAGAATATATAGAGGAGTCCTTGGAAAAGGGACATATTCGTCCATCGTCATCTCCCTTAGGAGCCGGTTTTTTCTTTGTGTCAAAAAAAGACGGCTCTTTGAGACCATGTATTGATTATCGGCTTTTGAATAAAATCACGGTTAAATATCAATACCCATTGCCGTTGCTGACTGATTTGTTTGCTCGCATAAAGGGGGCCAAGTGGTTCTCTAAGATTGATCTCCGTGGGGCGTATAATTTGGTGCGGATCAGGCAGGGGGATGAGTGGAAAACCGCATTTAATACGCCCGAGGGCCACTTTGAGTATTTGGTGATGCCTTTTGGTCTTTCTAATGCCCCTTCAGTCTTCCAGTCCTTTATGCATGATATTTTCCGCGATTTTTTGGATAAATTTATGATAGTGTATCTGGATGATATTCTGATTTTTTCGGATGACTGGGACTCTCATGTCCGGCAAGTTAAGAGGGTTTTTCAGGTTTTGCGGTCTAATTCTCTGTGTGTCAAGGGTTCTAAGTGCGTTTTTGGGGTTCAGAGAATTTCCTTTTTGGGATATATTTTTTCTCCCTCTTCCATTGAGATGGATCCTGTCAAGGTTCAAGCTATTTGTGATTGGACGCAGCCCTCTTCTCTTAAAAGTCTTCAGAAATTTTTGGGCTTTGCCAACTTTTATCGTCGATTTATTTCTGGTTTTTCGGATGTCGTTAAGCCATTGACCGATTTGACTAGACAGGGTGCTGATGTTGCTAATTGGTCCCCTGATGCTGTGGAGGCCTTTCAGGAGCTTAAGCGCTGTTTTTCTTCTGCCCCTGTGTTGCGTCAGCCTGATGTGACTCTTCCTTTTCAGGTTGAGGTCGACGCTTCTGAGATCGGAGCTGGGGCAGTGTTGTCGCAGAAAAGTTCTGACTGCGCCGTGATGAGGCCTTGTGCCTTCTTTTCCCGTAAATTTTCGCCCGCTGAGCGGAATTATGATGTTGGGAATCGGGAGCTTTTGGCCATGAAGTGGGCGTTTGAGGAGTGGCGCCATTGGCTCGAGGGGGCCAGACATCAGGTGGTGGTATTGACTGACCACAAAAATTTGATTTATCTTGAGACCGCCAGGCGCCTGAATCCTAGACAGGCGCGCTGGTCATTATTTTTTTCTCGGTTTAATTTTGTGGTATCGTACCTACCAGGTTCTAAGAATGTTAAGGCGGATGCCCTTTCTAGGAGTTTTGAGCCTGATTCACCTGGCAACTCTGACCCCACAGGTATTCTTAAGGAGGGAGTTATCTTGTCAGCCGTTTCTCCAGACCTGCGGCGGGCCTTGCAGGAGTTTCAGGCGGATAGACCGGATCGTTGTCCGCCTGATAGGCTGTTTGTTCCTGATGATTGGACCAGTAAAGTCATCTCTGAGGTGCATTCTTCTGCGTTGGCAGGTCATCCTGGAATTTTTGGTACCAGGGATTTGGTGGCAAGATCCTTCTGGTGGCCTTCCCTGTCACGAGATGTGCGAGGCTTTGTGCAGTCTTGTGACGTTTGTGCTCGGGCCAAGCCTTGTTGTTCTCGGGCTAGTGGATTATTGTTGCCCTTGCCTATTCCTAAGAGGCCTTGGACACACATCTCGATGGATTTTATTTCAGATCTGCCTGTTTCTCAGAAGATGTCTGTCATCTGGGTGGTGTGTGACCGTTTTTCTAAGATGGTTCATTTGGTTCCCCTGCCCAAATTGCCTTCTTCTTCCGAGTTGGTGCCCCTGTTTTTTCAAAATGTTGTTCGTTTGCATGGTATTCCTGAGAATATCGTTTCTGACAGAGGAACCCAATTTGTGTCTAGATTTTGGCGGGCATTTTGTGCTAGGATGGGCATAGATTTGTCTTTTTCGTCTGCTTTTCACCCTCAGACTAATGGCCAGACCGAGCGGACTAATCAGACCCTGGAGACATATCTGAGGTGTTTTGTGTCTGCTGACCAGGATGATTGGGTTGCTTTTTTGCCATTGGCGGAGTTCGCCCTCAATAATCGGGCCAGCTCTGCCACCTTGGTTTCCCCGTTTTTCTGTAATTCGGGGTTCCATCCTCGATTTTCCTCCGGTCAGATGGAATCCTCGGATTGTCCTGGAGTGGATGCGGTGGTGGAGAGATTGCATCATATCTGGGG
The DNA here is from genome assembly GCF_051348905.1 of Ranitomeya variabilis. Lineage (NCBI taxonomy): Eukaryota > Metazoa > Chordata > Amphibia > Anura > Dendrobatidae > Ranitomeya > Ranitomeya variabilis. Next base: position 1,062,491,437 of record NC_135233.1, read on the forward strand.
GCAGGTGATGGACAATTTAAAGTTGTCCCAGGAGAAGACTCAGCTTTTTGCCAACCGTCACCGTCGTGTTGGTCCTCGGCTTTGTGTTGGAGATTTGGTGTGGTTGTCTTCTCGTTTTGTCCCTATGAGGGTCTCATCTCCTAAGTTTAAGCCTCGGTTCATCGGTCCGTATAAAATATTGGAGATTCTTAACCCTGTTTCCTTCCGTTTGGACCTCCCTGCATCCTTTTCTATTCATAACGTTTTTCATCGGTCGTTATTGCGCAGGTATGAGGCACCGGTTGTGCCTTCCGTTGAGCCTCCTGCTCCGGTGTTGGTTGAGGGTGAGTTGGAGTACGTTGTGGAAAAAATCCTAGACTCCCGTGTTTCCAGACGGAGACTCCAGTATCTGGTCAAGTGGAAGGGATATGGCCAGGAGGATAATTCTTGGGTCACTGCATCTGATGTTCATGCCTCTGATCTGGTTCGTGCCTTTCATAGGGCCCATCCTGATCGCCCTGGTGGTTCTGGTGAGGGTTCGGTGCCCCCTCCTTGAGGGGGGGGTACTGTTGTGAATTTGGATTCTGGGCTCCCCCGGTGGCTACTGGTGGAATTGAACTTGTGACATCATCTTCCCTGTTCACCTGTTCTGATTAGATCTGGGTGTCGCTATATAACCTGGCTTCTCTGTTAGATGCTTGCCGGTCATCAATGTTATCAGAAGCCTCTCTGTGCTTGTTCCTGCTCCCAGACATCTACTAGATAAGTTGGACATTCGTCCATGTTTTGTTTTTGTATTTTGGTTCCAGTTCACAGCTGCAGTTTCGTTACTGTGTCTGGAAAGCTCTTGTTGATCAGGAATTGCCACTCTGGTATTATGAGTTAATGCCAGAGTCCTAAAGTAATTTCTGGATGTGTTTTGTTAGGGTTTTCTACTGACCATGAAAGTGTGCTTTCTGTCTTCTGCTATCTAGAAAGCGGACCTCAAATTTGCTAAAACTATTTTCCTGCTGCGTTTGTTGTTTCATCTCATATCACCGCCAATATATGTGGGGGGCTTCTGTCTCCTTTTTTTTGGGCATTTCTCTAGAGGTGAGTCAGGTCTTATATTTCCCTCTGCTAGCATTATTTAGTTCTCCGGCCGGCGCTGGGCATATAGGGATAAAAAGTAGGACATGCTACCTGGCTACTTCTAGATGATGCGGTAGGTTTAGTTCATGGTCAGTATAGTTACATCTTCCAAGAGCTTGTTCTTATAGAGGCTTATGCTAGTTCTCTGGCCATGGAGATCATGACAGTACTCCCGGACTGGGAAAAGAAAACAACAATACATTAGCAAAAAGACATACAAAATTTTTGAAATGCTATAAAACAAATTAATTTAACAATGCTTCCCTTTATGGGAGGTGAGAACACTTGAACGTTACAAACAAAACTTATTTACATTGGGCATACGACTTTTTAAAGCAAGTGGAAAACAGTTATTATCTAGCTATGAAACACAATTACCCATACAGGTATTCTATCTACTAAGTGTAAGTACAAAAACAGTATTTTTCCTTTAAATGCCCTCTAAGGGTGTTCTATAAAACTTCAAAGTGCAAATCAACATTTTCTTTATTCTTTTTTCACTTTCACATATGCAGGACTATCTGACTACCCCTTCAGGCCTACTGCATTTTCCTTTCCTCAACCTTATCATTTAATTTAACTTCAGTCTATTTCTATAAAACCTCAATTTTTTTTAAAGTACATCATCTAACATTCTATTCTTGACTACATACTATCACTATGTAAACATTATTACTATCTAACTATTTAAGGCAAAGTGCAACAAGTAAACATTCCCTTTAAGAGGAAACTCAAGTCTTTTCTGAGGTAGTGCAAACAATCAAGATGCAAGTCAATTATCAACTCTAAGGGTACTGTCACACATTGGCACTTTGGTCGCTACGACGGTACGATCCGTGATGTTCCAGCGATATCCATACGATATCGCAGTGTCTGACACGCAGCAGCGATCAGGGACCCTGCTGAGAATCGTACGTCGTAGCAGATCGTTTGGAACTTTCTTTCGTCGCTTGATCACCCGCTGTCATCGCTGGATCGTTGTTTGTGACAGCGATCCAGCGATGCGTTCGCTTGTAACCAGGGTAAACATCGGGTTACTAAGCGCAGGGCCGCGCTTAGTAACCGGATGTTTACCCTGGTTACCATCGTAAAAGTAAAAAAAAAAAACAGTACATACTCACATTCCGGTGTCTGTCCCCCGGCGTTCTGCTTCTCTGCACTGTGAGCGCCGGCCGGCCGGAAAGCGAGCACAGCGGTGACGTCACCGCTGTGCTTTCCGGCTGGCACAGACACAGTGGAGAGAAGCAGAACGCCGGGGGACAGACACCGGAATGTAAGTATGTAGTGTTTGTTTTTTTTTACTTTTACGCTGGTAACCACGGTAAACATCGGGTTACTAAGCGCGGCCCTGCGCTTAGTAACCCGATGTTTACCCTGGTTACCCGGGGACCTCGGCATCGTTGGTCGCTGGAGATCGGTCTGTGTGACAGCTCCCCAGCGACCACACAACCACTTACCAACGATCACAGCCAGGTCGTATCGCAGGTCGTGATCGTTGGTAAATCGTTATGTGAGACGGTACCCTAAGACAGCAAGAACTTTCACGGGTTCAGTACTTGGAAAAACTAAGAGACAGTTTAAAAGCAGGAACAATTAACTATTTACAGTTTTGTCGGTTTCTTCGAGGTTTATTGGTGCCACTCTGGGAGTAGTATCGGTGGAGGTAGTCCTGTTGGGTTTCAGCTACCACCTGGTACTACATAGAGTGCATCCGCACTCCTGATGGGGGTCTGTGTGCTCACAGTTCTTTGCTCCACTAAGGCACCAGCACACCTGGAGCACAGAACGACAGGTGCTCCTTCAGGAGTGGCGGCGGTTGTTGTTTCTCTCACCTGGCCAGATGAGGGCGATGTTGGGCAATGTGGAGCCTCTGGTGACAACGGCTCCGAGTCTCTAGGTGGCGATGGCAGGGAGTCGATGGGCACCAGGAGGGTCTCGTCGGTGGCCGGGGCAGGTTCGGATTGCTTACCTGCCGCTGCGGCGTCTCCGGTGCTGGTCTCCTCCACTGCAGGTGGCAGCTCCGTTGGCTGGCTGCACTACTACTCCTGGACGCTGGCAGCTGCGCAGTACCAAAATTTCCGGAGTTGGCGGCACAGTTCCTCAACTTCCGCGCCAAGAACCTCCGGGTTCATACATGGCGGCGGGGCCTCTTCAGCTTCCGATTGGCGAACAGGACTGCAGGTATTCTCCTCCTCCTCCTCTTCTGGAGGGCGGTTCCTTCTTCCTCCTTAATCCCAGACCAGGAGGCAGATTCCTTTGGTTGATGGACATATCTCTCGGACATAGTAGTATCTGTGGGGGGCTGGCTCCACTTTCGCGCCGTTCTTCCAAGCTACGCCCACGATGACACGCCCCACTCCTCCTGCACGCCACATGGTGCTGTAAGGGCGGTGGTTTTGGCAGGAATTTTGGCAGTAAACGGCGACACACAGTCTTTAAGCAAAGCACAGCTCAAATACAGTTCTGGCACAGTTCCTAGGCGCACATGACCTGATTTTCAGGCTTAAGTAGATCCTGTTCGTGATGCCAAGATTTGGATCGCCCCCACGTAAGGGCAATGGGGTACTCGGTACCGTGTCCCTCGGTTCAGGGGATGACACGGTGGCCTGACCCGGACCGTGGCCCTTTGAGGGGCGTCCAATAAAAGGAAGAGTTTTTATAGGAATAGTGTTCGTGACGCCACCTGTGGTATTTGGTCAGGATGACCGACACTGCTTAGGGGTCCGCTGGGGTGATGTGATGGCAGCTAGATTGTATACCTTCCCACAGGTGAAGTGTATCATCAGGGCTTCCCAGAAGTGTAGATGGGGATGGTGGATGATGTAAGGCGCAGGGAATAACGAGGACACAAGGTTGCAGTCTCTTTACCTTTACTGAAGGCTTCAGCATCCACAGTCCAGGGTACAGACCACAGGGTAGGCAGAGTCCGGCCGGTCTGAAGGCAAATCCAGAGTCCCCTTATCCAGGTGGAAATCAGTAGCCTTCCTACTAGCGCCTGTGTGTTGTAGTCCCTCCCTGCTGAGCTTCCCGGTAAGGTCCTCACAACTCTTGTAGATGTTCTAGATGTTATTTCTTCCTCTCTGTCCCCCAGATGGTGTGAATAGGACAAACCCGTATGACTGATGGCCTGAGGCTTGTTTATAGGGACCCTAGAGACGCCCCGACCCCCACAATTTGCCTCCGTGTCTTCTTAGGTATTAAGATCTGGCAGCCAACTTGGAATTGACTGTCCTGCCGGTCTCTGAAGTAATGCGTAGAGACTATTAGTCCCTCGGTGTTCCGGCCACCGGCTACGCGCCTCAGAAGGAGGCGGCCTATTTCATGGCAGAACTCCTTCTGGTGTTATCTCCTTGTGCTATGCTTTCGTTTCTCACCCTCTACAACACAATTCTCTGCGTGTCCTTCCTTAGGATGCTGCCGCACGTGGGGCAGGCGCAGCTCCGTGTCTTTCTGTCCCGCTAGACCTCCGACAGGATCCCACCCCTGCCAGGGGCCCTCTATCTGCAGCTCCGATCTATCTGTTCCTCCTTTCCCCCTGTCTGCCTGACAGGTGTTGCCTGGGCAAAGCCCAGCCAGCTTCTCTCTCACTTTCTATCCAGCCCACCAGTTTTACCCTTCTGTGAGGAGTGCCCTAGTAGATAGAAGCAAGGCTCCCCCTGGTGGTCTGGAGTGTGAAGTGTGGTGTATGGTTTGTGATACCTGGTAGGAAGATCTCCTTTATTGCCATCAGACGTAATATCACTCCCCCTGGTGGAAGAATGACATCACTGCAACGACCAGGACTCTGGGGCGCTGCAGGTCCATAGATTTTAATGGTGCCGACAGAGGAAACGTGCGCTTTGCTGTGCATCTTTATCGTGCGGACACTCAGATATAGTAGACTGCGTCTGGGAGTCCGTCTCCAGTAGGCATACACGCCCGAAAATGATGCATGACACAACGCATATTTGCTCTGTCGGCAACATTATAGTCTCTGCCCCCGTCAGTGCAGAATCCCGTTTTGTGGGGGGTCGGACGAAAGCAATGTGAAAGCACCCTTACATAAAGGGAACCTGTCGGCACAGAATGAATGACTGTTCAAACCTAGCACCGGCACTCGGTGCATCCTGATGTGGCCAAATATTTAAGTGCACCTTCCCACCTACATATTTTCCCTCTATCGCCGCTCTTCTCTGGTATCCATTTTTCTTTTTTGTACTAGTTAATTATGTTACACCTGGTAGGGAGGCGTCAACCAAATGGACGACATCAGCCCGACCTTTGCAGCAGTACACAGGCCCTGACTGCGGACCCAGGAGGTCAGAGGCGAGGTCCCTTTCAGCACCCAGGAGGTCAGAGGCGAGGTCCCTTTCAGCTCTTGTCATTCCATCATTGTTAGTGCTGTACAGTATTTAGTCTTTATCACGTGGATTGTTAAAACGTTTTTATTTTATTTTTTGCATGAAACAATAAAATTGAAAGATTTTAGATCACCGTGTGCTGGCTATGTTCCTTGGATCGGACTTTTATTAGCCAAGCAGCAAGAAAAGTCATCATTCTTTTGGTATTTTGGAGTGTAGTAAGTTGGTTGTAGATACCAGCTGTAAACACGATCTCTTTAAACATTATGGGCCCGACTGATAAAGGCCGGCATTGTACACGTCAGTCTTGATGAATAGGCATTCTGAAGTCACACCTCTTTATGAATCCAGAGCTTCTGAAAAGCGACATTCGCCTCAGTGTGTGCCCAAAAAGTGACGTGTGCCCCCATGTGCACCTGAAAAGTGACGTACGCCTCCGTGTGTGCCTGAAAAGTGATGTGCTCCTCCGTGTGCCTGAAAAGTAAGGTGCGCCTTCGTGTTTGCCTGAAAAGTGACGTGCGCCTCCGTGTGCGTCTGAAAAGTGACGTGCGCCTTCGTGTGTGCCTGAAAAGTGATGTGCGCCTCCGTGTGCCTGAAAAGTAAGGTGCGCCTTCGTGTTTGCCTGAAAAGTGACGTGCGCCTCCGTGTGCGTCTGAAAAGTGATGTGCGCCTCCATGTGCCTGAAAAGTGATGTGCGCCTCCGTGTGCCTGAAAAGTGATGTGTGCCTCCGTGTGCCTGAAAAGTGACGTGCGCTTCCGTGTGTGCCTGAAAAGTGACGTGCGCCTCCGTGTGTGCCTGAAAAGTAAAGTGAGCCTCCGTGTGTGCCTGAAAAGTGACGTGCGCCTCCGTGTGTGTCTGAAAAGTGACGTGCACTTCCGTGTGTGCCTGAAAAGTGACGTGCGCCTCCGTGTGTGCCTGAAAAGTAAAGTGCGCCTCCGTGTGTGCCGGTAAAGTGACGTGCGCCTCCGTGTGTGCCGGAAAAGTGACGTGCGCCTCCGTGTGCCTGAAAAGTGACGTGCACCTCCGTGTGTGCCTGAAAAGTGACGTGCGCCTCCGTGTGCCTGAAAAGTGACGTGCGCCTCCGTGTGTGCCTGAAAAGTGACGTGCGCCTCCGTGTGCCTGAAAAGTGATGTACGCCTCCGTGTGCCTGAAAAGTGACGTGCGCCTCCGTGTGTGCCTGAAAAGTGACGTGCGCCTCCGTGTGCCTGAAAAGTGACGTGCGCCTCCGTGTGTGCCTGAAAAGTGATGTGCGCCTCCGTGTGTGCCTGAAAAGTGATGTGCTCCTCCGTGTGCCTGAAAAGTGACGTACGCCTCCGTGTGTGCCTGAAAAGTGATGTGCTCCTCCGTGTGTGCCTGAAAAGTGACGTGCGCCTCCGTGTGTGCCTGAAAAGTAATGTGAACCTCCGTGTGCCTGAAAAGTGACGTGCGCCTCCGTGTGCCTGAAAAGTGACGTACGCCTCCGTGTGTGCCTGAAAAGTGACGTGCGCCTCCGTGTGTGCCTGAAAAGTAAAGTGAACCTCCGTGTGCCTGAAAAGTGACGTGCGCCTCCGTGTGCCTGAAAAGTGACGTACGCCTCCGTGTGTGCCTGAAAAGTGACGTGCGCCTCCGTGTGCCTGAAAAGTGACGTGCGCCTCCGTGTGCCTGAAAAGTGATGTACGCCTCCGTGTGCCTGAAAAGTGACGTGCGCCTCCGTGTGTGCCTGAAAAGTGATGTACGCCTCCATGTGTGCCTGAAAAGTGACGTGCGCCTCCGTGTGTGCCTAAAAAGTGATGTACGCCTCCGTGTGCCTGAAAAGTGACGTGCGCCTCCGTGTGCCTGAAAAGTGATGTACGCCTCCGTGTGCCTGAAAAGTGACGTGCGCCTCCGTGTGTGCCTGAAAAGTGATGTACGCCTCCATGTGTGCCTGAAAAGTGATGTGCGACTCCGTGTGCCTGAAAAGAAAGGTACGCCTCCATGTGCGCCTGAAAAGTGACGTGCGCCTCCGTGTGTGCCTGAAAAGTGATGTACGCCTCCATGTGTGCCTGAAAAGTGATGTGCGCCTCCGTGTGCCTGAAAAGAAAGGTACGCCTCCATGTGCGCCTGGCCACAGATCTTACTCCATTCTTTGGGGGAAAATTTGATGCATAAGGAACACCACCGCTCATTTTTCCCTCTGTGCCACACACAGTAATGGTCAACCCTCTGTGCCACTTACGCAGTAAGGTGGACCCTCTCTGCCATATACAGTATAATAATGGACCCTCTGTGCCACACACATGGTAATAGTGCCCCCTCTGTGCCAACCATACAGTAATAGTGAACTCACTGTGCCACACACACACACACAGTAATAGTGCCCCTTGGTGCCATCACATGGTAATAGTGCCCCAAAACATTAATAGTGAACCCTCTTAGCCACACACATGGTATTAATGTCCCCCAAATAGTAATATCCTCCATTTGTGCCATCACAAATTAATGTCTCCCATTTGTGCATCGACAATAATAGTTGTAATGGAGCCCATTACACCCGTACAATAGTAATAGTGTCCTAATCTACTATATAATTGTCTAAGGGGTACTTCTGTCTGTCTGTCTGTCACGGATATTCATTGGCTGCAGCCTCTGTCTGTCATGGAAATCTAAGTCGCTGATTGGTCGCGGCAAAACAGTCACGACCAATCAGCGACGAGCACAGTCCGGCGGCAAAATGGTCGCTCCTTCCTCCCCGCAGTCAGTACCCGCTCCATACTCCCCTTCAGTCAGCGCTCACACAGGGTTAATGGCAAAAAATGCGGCAAAAACAGGTGTAAACATAGCCTTACTCAGCACGCCATATACAAAAAATGAAATAAACCTTCACCATTGGATAAGACGGCAGTAATGAAACCTTTTCTCTGTGGCGTTCAAAAGGATTAAAGAGCTCAAAATCACTCATGGTGGCCACACAGAAATGGACTCATTCGTAGAATGGATCACATTTAGTTTTGCCCCCATGATGAGCTGTTTCTACTTTTCTCCTGCAGTCTGTGCACGTCGCAGACAGAACAATAACGTGACGTCATCACTTCGCCTAACATACCCCATCGCAATGGATCTCCGGAAGACCACCGCTCTAAAACCCCCTGTGGCTCCCCAGAATAAGTGGTAGGTCATGGATATGTGTCCCTCTGCTCCGCCATACATCCTTGTACAGGAGATTTGCCAACTTATTTGGGAGCTTTCACCTGTCTCCCTCCTGTGTCACGTTAGACGTCATCAATATTCTATAAAAGGCACATGGTGGGTACGGGCCCTGTTCCACATTTCTCATTGGGGCCAAGGAGCCTCAAGTTACACCCCTGAATATTGAGAAGTTTGATAATCTGCTCCCCTTCTCGTCTCTCTTCTTCTAGATTTCTCCTTTTGAGGCCTCTTTGGTGCTGAGTATCGGGAAATTCTGGGGCGGAATCACAGATCCTATAGTCGGATTTTGCATCAACAAAAGCAAATGGACCATGATTGGACGACTGATGCCATGGTGGGTGAGATCCGATGTTATTCTTCGTTAGTTTTTGCGTCCGTGCTCCTAGTCAGGTCTTTGCCCTTGACTGGAGGTAGATGGCAATGAACATGCTTTATAATGACCGGACTTCCTATTGAGCCATACACCACTCTGTGCAACCCAGACCTCCTATTGAGCCGTATACCACTCTGTGCAACCCAGACCTCCTATTGAGCCGTACACCACTCTGTGCAACCCAGACCTCCTATTGAGCCGTACACCACTCTGTGCAACCCAGACCTCCTATTGAGCCTTACACCACTCTGTGCAACCCAGACCTCCTATTGAGCCGTACACCACTCTGTGCAACCCAGACCTCCTATTGAGCCGTACACCACTCTGTGCAACCCAGACCTCCTATTGAGCCGTACACCACTCTGTGCAACCCAGACCTCCTATTGAGCCGTACACCACTCTGTGCAACCCAGACCTCCTATTGAGCCGTACACCACTCTGTGCAACCCAGACCTCCTATTGAGCCATACACCACTCTGTGCAACCCAGACCTCCTATTGAGCCGTACTCCACTCTGTGCAACCCAGACCTCCTATTGAGCCATACACCACTCTGTGCAACCCAGACCTCCTATTGAGCCGTATACCACTCTGTGCAACCCAGACCTCCTATTGAGCCGTACACCACTCTGTGCAACCCAGACCTCCTATTGAGCCGTACACCACTCTGTGCAACCCAGACCTCCTATTGAGCCGTACACCACTCTGTGCAACCCAGACCTCCTATTGAGCCATACACCACTCTGTGCAACCCAGACCTCCTATTGAGCCGTACACCACTCTGTGCAACCCAGACCTCCTATTGAGCCGTACACCACTCTGTGCAACCCAGACCTCCTATTGAGCCGTATACCACTCTGTGCAACCCAGACCTCCTATTGAGCCGTACACCACTCTGTGCAACCCAGACCTCCTATTGAGCCATACACCACTCTGTGCAACCCAAACCTCCTATTGAGCCGTACACCACTCTGTGCAACCCAGACCTCCTATTGAGCCGTACACCACTCTGTGCAACCCAGACCTCCTATTGAGCCATACACCACTCTGTGCAACCCAGACCTCCTATTGAGCCGTACACCACTCTGTGCAACCCAGACCTCCTATTGAGCCGTATACCACTCTGTGCAACCCAGACCTCCTATTGAGCCATACACCACTCTGTGCAACCCAGACCTCCTATTGAGCCGTACACCACTCTGTGCAACCCAGACCTCCTATTGAGCCGTACACCACTCTGTGCAACCCAGACCTCCTATTGAGCCGTACACCACTCTGTGCAACCCAGACCTCCTATTGAGCCATACACCACTCTGTGCAACCCAGACCTCCTATTGAGCCGTACACCACTCTGTTTAACCTCAGCTTCTGATTGCTGATGTGAGCACTTCAGAGCAACATTTTAAGCGATCAATGCATTTCTCAGGATCCGGGCCCCGCCAATCTACTGGACATTTAATACCATACAAGATATTAAAAAACCTTAAACATTTAGTTACACTTTTACTGGAATATTTTTTGTCCCCAAAGGTAGTGTGAATGTAGTCTGAGGATCCATCACCTGTCTTATAAGTTTCAAGTCATTAGAAGTATCCCTCCTGACCCTAAAGAGGTTTGTACCTCTGCCTGTGATCAGTGTGCAAAGATACTTGTAATGTGATACTTGGATGCTTGTCTATGGAAGTCTTTAAAAATCCTCCTGTCCAATCACACATTTAGAATGCTTGGGTATAGCTTCCATTATGGGGCTCCCTAAAAAGGTTATTCTCAAAATAGCAAGCTACTCCCTATCCATAACTTGCTGATTGCTAAGGACCCCCAGTGAGCTGTGCAGCCCTGTCTTCATTGGAGCTGAGGTGCGCACGCTCGACTTCCACTCCACTCATTGTCTATGGGACTGCTGGAGAAAGGGGAGTACAGGGCGCGGCCATCTCCGGTAGTCCTATAGACAATGAATGGAGCGGAGGTCAAGCAGATCCCCGTTCTTGGGGTGTATATGGCCACCTACTATAGAGCAGAGAAAACTGAATCCGCTTGGCTGTAGTCTGAGCTCCTGGTTTCGGCAGTTTCAGCACCAGATGGGTGGAAAGCGATGAAGACAGATTGTTATTAGAAAGTCCATACAGTCTGAGAAATTATGGCTCCTGATATACCCCAATATTCATAAAGGCTAGAGCACCTATCACATAAGGCGGCTCAGTGGTCAGTCTGTTACTCTACAGCACGGGGTTGGAAGCCAACCAGGGTGAAACGTTAGCACGGAGTCAGTACGTTCTTCATTAGCCGGAGTGCGTTTGCTCCTAACGCCAAAAATCTGCTCCCTTCCTGACTCATGTTAAAAATATACCCTGAAATAAGAGGATTGGGAGGAAAAAAAAAAAAAAAAAACTAAATTCCCACCATTAACCTCTTCAGTGCTGCAGCCACATTGCTGTAAAATGAAGGGGCTGGTTTTGCCACAGAGATAGACTGGGGCACAACAAAACCTTTTCGGAGCAAATTAGTAATATGTCCTAATAGGCACAGGCACACTGTTATTGCTGATGCAAAAGGAAAAAAAAATTGTAAAGTAATCATATGCGACATGTAAAGAAGAAATAAAGCTTTGTAAAAAAAAATCACATTAGAACAAATACAAAATTAGAATATCATCAAAAAGTTCATTTATTTCAGTGTTTCAATACAAGAAGTGAAACTCATTTATTAAATAGAGTAATTACACACAGAGTGATCTATTTCAAGTGTTTGTTTCTGTTAATGTTGATGATTACGGCTTACAGCCAATGAAAACCCCAAAGTCATTATCTCAGTAAATTAGAATACTTTATAACACCAGCATGAAAAATGATTTTAAAATCCGAAATGTTGGCCTACTGAAATGTATGGTAACTAAATGCACTCAATACTTGGTCGGGGCTCCTTTTGCATTAATTACTGCATTAATGCGGCGTGGCATGGAGGCGATCAGCCTGTGGCACTGCTGAGGGGTTATGGAAGCCCAGGTTGCTTTGATAGCAGCCTTCAGCTCGTCTGCATTGTTGGGACTGGTGTCTCTCATCATCCTCTTGACAATACCTCATAGATTCTCAATATGCTGTAAAACGTTATGGTGTGTAGTATGTTTAGTAATTTGTATTTGTTAGTCATGAAGTTATATTCTATCTAAGAACAGGTAGTTGACAGGGAGAGGTGGACTTAATGGTTGGAACTAGCCCGGAGTGGGAGAGGCTAAGTGAGGAAACAGTGATAGCTTTCTGTCGGAAAGTCAGATAGGGACCAGCCTGCAGTGGTGGTAGACCTAAGGTCTGACTGAGTAGCAGAACCGCATGCAGTGGGTGCTTTCGTGGCAAGGGGGACACGACCAGAGCAGGTAGTAAGCTCCTACGGGAGAAGCGACAAAGAGAAGGAAGTGATCAGTGTCCAGAGTCTGTCCAGAAAGAAAAGGAAGAAGTGTCGGGACCTGGGGCAGCAAACCTAGCGGGATGGTATGGAGTTGTCCGTCAGTTGGGTAGCAGGACGGAAGATAAGTGAGACAAAGGGGAAAGCCCCATGTGGTGGTCCAGAGGCATCAACAAAGTGTAAAGCTAAGTAGTGGCTATACTGGCAGAGAAAACTCCCCTCGGGGGAGAAGGAAACGGAACCACAGGTGGAGGTATAGGACTCTTGCTTGCTGGACTTCAGTGCCGTTATTGGGGAGGAGGAAGCTCCAGGGATAGGGTGCTGGGCTGTGTTGAGGAAGAAGAGCTAAGTGAAGTGGAATGTGAGAGTGACTCCAGAAGATGGAGGAAAGTGTGTGATGTTCCATGTAATGACAGAGATGTTCATGAAGATGAATGTCTACTACATCATTCCTCATAAGTTATTCTTCAGTAAAAAATATGTTTATTTTTGAACTATGGCCTCCTTCATTGAACTCTGAAACATCTGGTCCTGGCCGGCCGAAAACAATGGCACCATGTGATCTGTAAGGGCGTGTCGCCAATAATCGCTAAACCCAACACACCCAGCCAGGACCCTCATTTTCACGTAGCGTGCCGGAGCATGAAGCACAAGTACCTTGCCCATGGCTGCCGCCCTACGCCACGTTACACTTAGTGGGAATCAAAGAAGAAGGTGTAGTTAAATATTTTGCCATGCGAAAGGGTGCATCGAGTGACTTGGTTTGATACAGGAAAAATAATAAAATGAAAGTGTCCTGATCAGAGCGATCACCTCTTCTACGCGGGAATCTGGCTGCACGTGTTCAGTTTCTCTACAGCGCCACCACAGGGCAAATGAAGGATTACACAGTTCCAATTCATGTCTCAAGTTGTCCAGAATGAGAGACAGTGAATTCCCTAATGGGACACATGAAGATGGTTTTGTAAACCAGACAACCCCCTTTATATGACGGGATCCTGCGGTCAGTGGGGGTAGGCAGAGTGCAGGTACTGTAGTACTGTGCTCCAGTCGCCTGTCCTGACAGGAGGGGAGCAGACGTGGCACCAGCTGAACCCGACACTGCGAGAACATCCTGTTTCCATTATCACTGCACAATCATCCGAGGTGAAACCCCCGCAGCCCTTTATCCCGCAGAGGGCCGTAGAACCTCTCACAGCATCACCATTGTCACACACATCGTGACCCACATTGTCTCTTTGTTTTGGGATTTTTTTTTTAAACTGCTCCTCACTTGGAAAATAATTAACTCCACGGTGATCAAACACAAAATCATGATTGGTATGAATCAGGTTTCTGATCTGTTACCCCCGTCCCTGATGTCCATTTCTGATGCCCCTGGTGTCTACATCTGTCTCCCCTGTCCCTAGTGTCCTTCTCTGTTGCCCCTGTCCCGTGCAGTCATCTCTGTCTCCCCTGTACTTGGCTCCAGCTATTTGTTCTCTTTTCCAGATGTTCTTCTCTTGATTCACCTTGTCCATGGTGTGCAACTCCATGTCTCTTGCCTCTATCACTGTCTTCCATTTCTGTGTCCCATCTCTTGTGTCCATCACTGTTTTCCCTGTCCCTGGCGTCCATCTTTGTTGCCTCTGACCCTGGTGTCCATTTCTGTCTCCTTTGTAACTGGCGTCCATCTATGTTGCCCCTGGTGTCCATTTCAGTTTCCTTTGTAACTGGCGTCCATCTATGTTGCTCCTGACCTTGGTGTCCATTTCTGTCTCCTTTGTCACTGGCGTCCATCTCTATTGCCCCTGACCTTGGTGTCCATTTCTGTCTCCTTTGTAACTGGCGTCCATCTATGTTGCCCCTGACCTTGGTGTCCATTTCTGTCTCCTTTGTCACTGGCGTCCATCTATGGTTGCCCCTGACCTTGGTGTCCATTTCTGTCTCCTTTGTAACTGGCGTCCATCTATGTTGCCCCTGACCTTGGTGTCCATTTCTGTCTCCTTTGTCACTGGCGTCCATCTATGTTGCCCCTGACCTTGGTGTCCATTTCTGTCTCCTTTGTAACTGGCGTCCATCTATGTTGCCCCTGACCTTGGTGTCCATTTCTGTCTCCTTTGTCACTGGCGTCCATCTATGTTGCCCCTGACCTTGGTGTCCATTTCTGTCTCCTTTGTCACTGGCGTCCATCTATGTTGCCCCTGACCTTGGTGTCCATTTCTGTCTCCTTTGTCACTGGCGTCCATCTATGTTGTCAATGGTGTCCATTTCTGTTTCCTTTGTCACTGGCGTCCATCTATGTTGCCCCTGACCTTGGTGTCCATTTCTGTCTCCTTTGTCACTGGCGTCCATCTATGTTGTCAATGGTGTCCATTTCTGTTTCCTTTGTCACTGGCGTCCTTCTTTGTTGCCCCTGACCCTGGTGTCCATTTTTGTTTCCTTTGTCACTGGTGTCCATTCTTTGCCCCAGTTTCTGACGTTCTTTGTTTCCCCTGTTCCCTAGAATTCCTGTTTCTTGAACCGTCCATTGTCTCTGTTAGGTTACGTTCACATTTGCGTTGTTGGGCGCAGCGTCGTTGACGGATACCGACGCATGCGTCATGCTCCCCTATCTTTAACATGGGGGGTGCATGGACATGCGCCGGTATGCGTTGTACGACGCATGCGTCATATTGACGCACAAGACAGGGCGCAGAGGACGCTACTTGTAGCGTTTTCCCTGCGCCGAAATTCCTGATCTTTGCTATCTTATGACAACGCATGCGTCGCAAAACGCTGCGTTGTGTACACGCGTTGTTGGTTGCGTCGCCGACGCTGCGCCCAACAACGCAAATGTGAACGTAGCCTTACTCCCGGCCCAGGGGAATTAGAGCCATTTATTCTGATGACTGGTCATAGGTAGCAGATAATAACCTAGCATGTTTTTATCAGATTGTTACAGTCTTTTTTATCCATTATCTCTCTGTGTTTCAGGATTTTGGGATGCACGCCATTTCTCGTGGTCTCCTATTTCTTCTTGTGGTTTGTTCCTCCCTTTGTGACCGGCACGGTCCTGTGGTATTTGCTGTTTTATTGCTCCTTCCAAGCACTAAGCACGGTGAGCATGCTACCCACCTGTCCTGTCACATGACTTCGCCCGCCAAGACTGACTCCACCCACTGATACATTTTCTTAACGCCAGGCAGAGAAATAAAATCCAGGGATCGCTCATTGCAACGAGCTCAATGCAGACTGTGCAGTACTTTGGTGCCATCTAGTGGTGATTTGTCTGAATCACAAGTGTAATCGTGAATGTGTTTAACGTTCCTCAGTGGCATCAAGGATGGTTTTTATGGTATGTGCCCGTGTGGATATACCGGGCAGATCAGCCACTGCTGCTAAGAGCCCAGTGCTCAAAGCTTGTGATCATAAATCTTAAAATGATTGTCCACCCATTAGCGATGTGTAATGTACACACTGTAAGGATCCGACTGCACTTGCCGCTTCCAACAGTTGTCTTGTAACCTCAACCTTTCTGAAGTATATACATTACATAAAGTATGTGTCCCCTCCATATGTTATACATTGGGGCAATGGGGCAGGATGTCATACACCAGGGGTGAGATGTCAGATGTTACACCAGGGGGAGGGGTTGGATGTTACACGGGGGGGGGGGGGGGGCAAGGGGGCGGATGTTATACAATAGGGGACGAGAGGTCGGATGTTATACACCAGGGGGAGGGGTCAGATGTTATACATCGGGGGTTTAGGGGGAGAATGTTATACACCAGGGGGCAATGGGGTCGGATGAAATACACCAGGGGGTGAGGGGATGGATTTTACACACTGGGGACAAAGGGCTGTATATTATACACCAGGGGGAGAGAGGTCGGATGTTATACATCGGGGGGTGAGAGGTCGAATGTTATACACCACGGGGTAGAGAGGTTGGATGTTATACACTGGGGGCAAGAGGTCGAATGTTATACACCAGGGGGCGAGAGGTTGGATGTTATACACCAGGGGGCGAGAGGTTGGATGTGATACACTGGGGGGCGAGAGGTTGGATGTTATACGCCAGGGGGCAAGAGGTCAGATGTTATACACCAGGGGGCGAGAGGTCAGATGTTATACACTGGGGGGCGAGAGGTCAGATGTTATACACCAGGGGGCGAGAGGTCGGATGTTATACACCAGGGGGTGAAAGGTCAGATGTTATACACTGGCGGGTGAGAGGTCAGATGTTATACACCAGGGGGCAAGAGGTTGGATGTTATACACTGGGGGGCGAGAGGTCAGATGTTATACACCAGGGGGCGAGAGGTCGGATGTTATACACCAGGGGGCGAGAGGTCGGATGTTATACACCAGGGAGCGAGAGGTCGGATGTTATACACTGGGGGGGTGAGAGGTCAGATGTTACACACCAGGTGGCGAGAGGGTGGATGTTATACACTGGGGGGTGAGAGGTCAGATGTTATACACCAGGTGGCGAGAGGGTGGATGTTATACACTGGGGTGTGAGAGGTCAGATGTTATACACCAGGTGGCGAGAGGGTGGATGTTATACACTGGGGGCGAGAGGTTGGATGTTATACGCCAGGGGGCAAGAGGTCGGATGTTATACACCAGGGGCGAGAGGTCAGATGTTATACACCAGGGGGCGAGAGGTCGGATGTTATACACTGGGGGTGAGAGGTCAGATGTTATACACCGGGTGGCGAGAGGGTGGATGTTATACACGGGGGGGGGGGGCGAGAGGGTGGATGTGATACACTGGGGGGTGAGCGGTTGGATGTTATACGCCGGGGGCAAGAGGTCAGATGTTATACACCAGGGGGCGAGAGGTCGGATGTTATATACTGGGGGGCGAGAGGTCAGATGTTATACACCAGGGGGCGATAGGTCAGATGTTATACACTGGCGGGTGAGAGGTCAGATGTTATACACTGGGGGGCAGAGGTCGGATGTTATACACCAGGGGGTGAGAGGTCGGATGTTATACACCGGGGCGCGAGAGGTCGGATGTGATACACTGGGGGGCGAGAGGTTGGATGTTATACACCAGGGGGTGAGAGGTCGGATGTTATACACCAGGGGGCAAGAGGTCGGATGTTATACACCGGGGGGCGAGAGGTCAGATGTTATACACCAGGGGGCAAGAGGTTGGATGTTATACACTGGGGGGGGCGAGAGGTCAGATGTTATACACCAGGGGGCGAGAGGTCGGATGTTATACACCAGGGCGCGAGAGGTCGGATGTGATACACTGGGGGGCGAGAGATTGGATGTTATACACCAGGGGGTGAGAGGTCGGATGTTATACACCAGGGGGCAAGAGGTCGGATGTTATACACCAGGGGGCGAGAGGTCAGATGTTATACATCGGGGGGCGAGAGGTCAGATGTTATACACCAGGGGGCGAGAGGTCAGATGTTATACATCGGGGGGCGAGAGGTCAGATGTTATACACTGGGGGGCAGAGGTCGGATGTTATACACCAGGGCGCGAGAGGTCGGATGTGATACACTGGGGGGCGAGAGGTTGGATGTTATACACCAGGGGGTGAGAGGTCGGATGTTATACACCAGGGGGCAAGAGGTCGGATGTTATACACCGGGGGGCGAGAGGTCAGATGTTATACACTGGGGGGCAGAGGTCGGATGTTATACACCAGGGGGTGAGAGGTCGGATGTTATACACCAGGGGGCGAGAGGTCAGATGTTATACACTGGGGGGTGAGAGGTCAGATGTTATACACCGGGTGGTGAAAGGGTGGATGTTATACACTGGGGGGCGAGAGATTGGATGTTATACACCGGGGGGGGGGGGGGGGGGAGGAGAGGTTGGATGTTATACACCGGAGGGTGAGAGGTCAGATGTTATACACCAGGGGACGAGAGGTAGGATGTTATACACACTTGGGGGGGGGGGGGGGAGGAGAGGTCGGATGTTATACACTGGAGGGCGAGGAGCCGGATGTTACAGACTGGGGGCGAGAGATCGGATGTTATACACCGGAGGGCGAAAGGTCAGAAGTTATACACCAGGGGGGGCGAGAGGTCAGATATTAAACACCAGGGGGCGAGAGGTCGGGTGTTTTACACCGGGGCCGAGGGGCCAGATATTACAGACTGGGGGCAATAATTCTGAATGATAAACCTGAATTCAATGATTACGACACATGTCCCAATACTTTTCTCCATATAGTGTACTGCATGCCTATACAGTGCATAATAGCACATATATATGCCTTCTTAAGGGAGCTGTTAGGTTTAGAAACTCATTCTTATGTTGGCACTGCAGGGAAATAGAACTCCCCCATAGATTATAGCTAATTGGTGGTCCTAGCAGAGGTGGTCAGGTTATTATCCGGGGGATTATCCGGGGGATCCTTTTATATAAAAGAGACTGTTTATAAATGGCATCCAGTTAATATTTTAGGGACTGTAGCTCTGTTTAGCAGCACTTTAATAAGAAAATAACTCTAGCTGCCTACTATGCATTTAATTACTCAGTGCCTTCATCCGCCACTAGAGGGAGCTCACTGCATATTATCTATACATTGAACTCCATAATAAAACAGTACACATCTGTCAGTGCCCTCTAGTGGTGACTGTGGGCAACAAGCATGTAGGAAAGAAAAAATGAATGAGTGAATGGATGAATAATGAGCATCCTATTATAAATAAAGCAATTTTGCTGCTAAAGGAATCACACATCTGTCTCTTTGCATCTTAACGCTTGATATTTTTACTTCCTTTAGATTTATCATGTCCCGTACACAACTCTGACCATGTTTCTTAGCACAGACCAGTCAGAACGGGATTCAGCTACAGCGTACCGTAAGTGTCACATATGTTTGTCTTGACTGATTTTAATGTTTTAGTTTTGCGCTAGCCACTCTGTCTAGCAGATCGCTGAGGATAGCCTGGTCTCCACCCTTTAACCCTTACACAGGCATCTAAACTTACTTCGGGGCCCCTGGGTTGGGTCCACGGAGTGGCTGCTGGCCGATGCAGCGGGCTGGCAGACCACAGTCAGAAAGTGGTGTCAATGCCAGGAGGTTGGGGACAGAATAGACAGGCAGAATAGTCTAAGCATGGCTTGAGGTCAGAAACGGGAATCAAACTAGTAAGGAAACATTGGTTTAGGGAGCTCACAAGGGTCAGGTTAAACCTTATACTGGCAGTGGAGACGGGGGGCTTGGGATATACAGACAGAGCCTTGCCCAAAGCTCTTATAAAAGAGTTAATAAGAATCATGTTTTAAGGGTTAAATCCCCAACTTGTCTGCCTAAATAGTACAAAAAAGTCCCAAAAATCAAACAGAGGTGCTGCCCTGTCGCCCCACAGGGAAGGCACAGCACCGCCGAGTGTCAGAGGGAACAGCAGTGGTAGAGAGCACAGGCACGGATGTAACAACCCCATACCCAGTGCCTGCCAGACAGTACCAGCATACCCAGTGCCTGCCAGACAGTACCAGCATACCCAGTGCCTGCCAGACAGTACCAGCATACCCAGTGCCTGCCAGACAGTACCAGCATACTCAGTGCCTGCCAGACAGTACCAGCATACCCAGTGCCTGCCAGACAGTACCAGCATACCCAGCGCCTGCCAGACAGTACCAGCATACCCAGCGCCTGCCAGACAGTACCAGCATACCCAGTGCCTGCCAGACCAGACAGTACCAGCATACCCAGTGCCTGCCTGACAGTACCAGCATACCCAGTGCCTGCTAGACAGTACCAGCATACCCAGTGCCTGCCAGACAGTACCAGCATACCCAGCGCCTGCCAGACAGTACCAGCATACCCAGCGCCTGCCAGACAGTACCAGCATACCCAGCGCCTGCCAGACAGTACCAGCATACCCAGCGCCTGCCAGACAGTACCAGCATACCCAGTGCCTGCCAGACAGTACCAGCATACCCAGTGCCTGCCAGACCAGACAGTACCAGCATACCCAGTGCCTGCCTGACAGTACCAGCATACCCAGTGCCTGCTAGACAGTACCAGCATACCCAGTGCCTGCCAGACAGTACCAGCATACCCAGCGCCTGCCAGACAGTACCAGCATACCCAGTGCCTGCCAGACCAGACAGTACCAGCATACCCAGTGCCTGCCAGACCAGACAGTACCAGCATACCCAGTGCCTGCCAGACCAGACAGTACCAGCATACCCAGTGCCTGCCTGACAGTACCAGCATACCCAGTGCCTGCTAGACAGTACCAGCATACCCAGTGCCTGCCAGACAGTACCAGCATACCCAGTGCCTGCCAGACAGTACCAGCATACCCAGCGCCTGCCAGACAGTACCAGCATACCCAGTGCCTGCCAGACAGTACCAGCATACCCAGCGCCTGCCAGACAGTACCAGCATACCCAGTGCCTGCCAGACAGTACCAGCATACCCAGTGCCTGCTAGACAGTACCAGCATACCCAGTGCCTGCCAGACAGTACCAGCATACCCAGTGCCTGCCAGACAGTACCAGCATACCCAGTGCCTGCCAGACAGTACCAGCATACCCAGTGCCTGCTAGACAGTACCAGCATACCCAGTGCCTGCCAGACAGTACCAGCATACCCAGTGCCTGCCAGACAGTACCAGCATACCCAGTGCCTGCCAGACAGTACCAGCATACCCAGTGCCTGCCAGACAGTACCAGCATACCCAGTGCCTGCCAGACAGTACCAGCATACCCAGTGCCTGCCAGACAGTACCAGCATACCCAGTGCCTGCCAGACAGTACCAGCATACCCAGTGCCTGCCAGACCAGACAGTACCAGCATACCCAGTGCCTGCCTGACAGTACCAGCATACCCAGCGCCTGCCAGACAGTACCAGCATACCCAGTGCCTGCCAGACCAGACAGTACCAGCATACCCAGTGCCTGCCAGACAGTACCAGCATACCCAGTGCCTGCCAGACAGTACCAGCATACCCAGTGCCTGCCAGACAGTACCAGCATACCCAGTGCCTGCCAGACAGTACCAGCATAACCAGTGCCTGCCAGACAGTACCAGCATACCCAGTGCCTGCCAGACCAGACAGTACCAGCATACCCAGTGCCTGCCTGACAGTACCAGCATACCCAGTGCCTGCCTGACAGTACCAGCATACCCAGCGCCTGCCAGACAGTACCAGCATACCCAGCGCCTGCCAGACAGTACCAGCATACCCAGTGCCTGCCAGACAGTACCAGCATACCCAGTGCCTGCCAGACAGTACCAGCATACCCAGTGCCTGCCAGACAGTACCAGCATACCCAGTGCCTGCCAGACAGTACCAGCATACCCAGTGCCTGCCAGACAGTACCAGCATACCCAGTGCCTGCTAGACAGTACCAGCATACCCAGTGCCTGCCAGACAGTACCAGCATACCCAGTGCCTGCCAGACAGTACCAGCATACCCAGTGCCTGCCAGACAGTACCAGCATACCCAGTGCCTGCCAGACAGTACCAGCATACCCAGTGCCTGCCAGACAGTACCAGCATACCCAGTGCCTGCCAGACAGTACCAGCATACCCAGTGCCTGCCAGACAGTACCAGCATACCCAGTGCCTGCCAGACAGTACCAGCATACCCAGTGCCTGCCAGACAGTACCAGCATACCCAGTGCCTGCCAGACAGTACCAGCATACCCAGTGCCTGCCAGACAGTACCAGCATACCCAGTGCCTGCCAGACAGTACCAGCATACCCAGTGCCTGCCAGACAGTACCAGCATACCCAGTGCCTGCCAGACAGTACCAGCATACCCAGCGCCTGCCAGACAGTACCAGCATACCCAGTGCCTGCCAGACCAGACCGTACCAGCATACCCAGTGCCTGCCTGACAGTACCAGCATACCCAGTGCCTGCTAGACAGTACCAGCATACCCAGTGCCTGCCAGACAGTACCAGCATACCCAGCGCCTGCCAGACAGTACCAGCATACCCAGTGCCTGCCAGACCAGACAGTACCAGCATACCCAGTGCCTGCCAGACCAGACAGTACCAGCATACCCAGTGCCTGCCTGACAGTACCAGCATACCCAGTGCCTGCTAGACAGTACCAGCATACCCAGTGCCTGCCAGACAGTACCAGCATACCCAGTGCCTGCCAGACAGTACCAGCATACCCAGCGCCTGCCAGACAGTACCAGCATACCCAGTGCCTGCCAGACAGTACCAGCATACCCAGCGCCTGCCAGACAGTACCAGCATACCCAGTGCCTGCCAGACAGTACCAGCATACCCAGTGCCTGCTAGACAGTACCAGCATACCCAGTGCCTGCCAGACAGTACCAGCATACCCAGTGCCTGCCAGACAGTACCAGCATACCCAGTGCCTGCCAGACAGTACCAGCATACCCAGTGCCTGCTAGACAGTACCAGCATACCCAGTGCCTGCCAGACAGTACCAGCATACCCAGTGCCTGCCAGACAGTACCAGCATACCCAGTGCCTGCCAGACAGTACCAGCATACCCAGTGCCTGCCAGACAGTACCAGCATACCCAGTGCCTGCCAGACAGTACCAGCATACCCAGTGCCTGCCAGACAGTACCAGCATACCCAGTGCCTGCCAGACAGTACCAGCATACCCAGTGCCTGCCAGACCAGACAGTACCAGCATACCCAGTGCCTGCCTGACAGTACCAGCATACCCAGCGCCTGCCAGACAGTACCAGCATACCCAGTGCCTGCCAGACCAGACAGTACCAGCATACCCAGTGCCTGCCTGACAGTACCAGCATACCCAGTGCCTGCTAGACAGTACCAGCATACCCAGTGCCTGCCAGACAGCACCAGCATACCCAGTGCCTGCCAGACAGTACCAGCATACCCAGTGCCTGCCAGACAGTACCAGCATACCCAGTGCCTGCCAGACAGTACCAGCATACCCAGCGCCTGCCAGACAGTACCAGCATACCCAGTGCCTGCCAGACAGTACCAGCATACCCAGTGCCTGCTAGACAGTACCAGCATACCCAGTGCCTGCCAGACAGTACCAGCATACCCAGTGCCTGCCAGACAGTACCAGCATACCCAGTGCCTGCCAGACAGTACCAGCATACCCAGTGCCTGCTAGACAGTACCAGCATACCCAGTGCCTGCCAGACAGTACCAGCATACCCAGTGCCTGCCAGACAGTACCAGCATACCCAGTGCCTGCCAGACAGTACCAGCATACCCAGTGCCTGCCAGACAGTACCAGCATACCCAGTGCCTGCCAGACAGTACCAGCATACCCAGTGCCTGCCAGACAGTACCAGCATACCCAGTGCCTGCCAGACCAGACAGTACCAGCATACCCAGTGCCTGCCAGACAGTACCAGCATACCCAGTGCCTGCCAGACAGTACCAGCATACCCAGTGCCTGCCTGACAGTACCAGCATACCCAGTGCCTGCCTGACAGTACCAGCATACCCAGTGCCTGCCTGACAGTACCAGCATACCCAGTGCCTGCCAGACAGTACCAGCATACCCAGTGCCTGCCAGACCAGACAGTACCAGCATACCCAGTGCCTGCCTGACAGTACCAGCATACCCACTGCCTGCCAGACAGTACCAGCATACCCAGTGCCTGCCAGACAGTACCAGCATACCCAGTGCCTGCCAGACAGTACCAGCATACCCAGTGCTTGCCAGACAGTACCAGCATACCCAGTGCCTGCCAGACAGTACCAGCATACCCAGTGCCTGCCAGACAGTACCAGCATACCCAGTGCCTGCCAGACCAGACAGTACCAGCATACCCAGTGCCTGCCTGACAGCGCCAGCATACCCAGTGCCTGCCGGACAGTACCAGCATACCCAGTGCCTGCCAGACCAGACAGTACCAGCATACCCAGTGCCTGCCAGACCAGACAGTACCAGCATACCCAGTACCTGCCAGACCAGACAGTACCAGCATACCCAGTGCCTGCCTGACAGTACCAGCATACCCAGTGCCTGCTAGACAGTACCAGCATACCCAGTGCCTGCCAGACCAGACAGTACCAGCATACCCAGTGCCTGCCAGACCAGACAGTACCAGCATACCCAGTGCCTGCCAGACCAGACAGTACCAGCATACCCAGTGCCTGCCTGACAGTACCAGCATACCCAGTGCCTGCCAGACAGTACCAGCATACCCAGTGCCTGCCAGACCAGACAGTACCAGCATACCCAGTGCCTGCCTGACAGTACCAGCATACCCAGTGCCTGCTAGACAGTACCAGCATACCCAGTGCCTGCCAGACCAGACAGTACCAGCATACCCAGTGCCTGCCAGACCAGACAGTACCAGCATACCCAGTGCCTGCCAGACCAGACAGTACCAGCATACCCAGTGCCTGCCTGACAGTACCAGCATACCCAGTGCCTGCCAGACAGTACCAGCATACCCAGTGCCTGCCAGACCAGACAGTACCAGCATACCCAGTGCCTGCCTGACAGTACCAGCATACCCAGTGCCTGCTAGACAGTACCAGCATACCCAGTGCCTGCCAGACCAGACAGTACCAGCATACCCAGTGCCTGCCTGACAGTACCAGCATACCCAGTGCCTGCTAGACAGTACCAGCATACCCAGTGCCTGCCAGACCAGACAGTACCAGCATACCCAGTGCCTGCCAGACCAGACAGTACCAGCATACCCAGTGCCTGCCAGACCAGACAGTACCAGCATACCCAGTGCCTGCCAGACCAGACAGTACCAGCATACCCAGTGCCTGCCTGACAGTACCAGCATACCCAGTGCCTGCCAGACAGTACCAGCATACCCAGTGCCTGCCAGACCAGACAGTACCAGCATACCCAGTGCCTGCCTGACAGTACCAGCATACCCAGTGCCTGCTAGACAGTACCAGCATACCCAGTGCCTGCCAGACCAGACAGTACCAGCATACCCAGTGCCTGCCTGACAGTACCAGCATACCCAGTGCCTGCTAGACAGTACCAGCATACCCAGTGCCTGCCAGACCAGACAGTACCAGCATACCCAGTGCCTGCCAGACCAGACAGTACCAGCATACCCAGTGCCTGCCAGACCAGACAGTACCAGCATACCCAGTGCCTGCCAGACCAGACAGTACCAGCATACCCAGTGCCTGCCTGACAGTACCAGCATACCCAGTGCCTGCCAGACAGTACCAGCATACCCAGTGCCTGCCAGACCAGACAGTACCAGCATACCCAGTGCCTGCCTGACAGTACCAGCATACCCAGTGCCTGCTAGACAGTACCAGCATACCCAGTGCCTGCCAGACCAGACAGTACCAGCATACCCAGTGCTGAACAGGCAGTGCCAGCATACCCAGTGCTTGCCAGATATTGCCACTAACTCAGTGCCTTCCAGACAGAGCTACTATATACAGTGCCTGCCAGTGACACCATATAGCGTGACACCCTACACAATGTCTGCCAGTCCGTGTCTTTAGGAATCCTATTGCATATGTGCGGAGAACATCATGCGCCCATTGGTTCCTAACCCCCTGAGACGTTCCTCTCCAGGAATGACCATGGAGGTGCTGGGGACTCTCATCGGAGCGGCTCTACAAGGGCAGATCGTGGCAAGCGCTCACACGTCTCATCACTGCCACGTGGATTATGGCACCAAGAACATTTCCATGAATGCCACGTACTCCCTGGTGAACAGCACCATCTTAGTGCCAGGAACCGCGGATTACAAGCTGCACGCTGTAAGTATTGGGGGGCAGAGTATCCTGGATATTGTTATCAAAAACAATAGTTTCATCATTTATGGTACTGATACTAGAGTAACCCTTTAAGAAACAGTCACCGGTCTACGGTCTGATCAGTGTCACATTTATGCCTAGAGGAACGTCTACATGATCGCTGCTGGCGCGATCGGCTGCATTTACCTGCTCTGCACGGCCATCCTGTTTCTGGGAGTCAAGGAGAGGAATGGTGAGATGTGATCTAAAATGTCATTTAGTCATTGATTACATTGGAAAAGCTTGGCCGCTCTCTTAGTAAACAGCGCCACACCTGTGTGCAGGTTGTGTGCGGCATTGCAATTGAGTTGCATTCACTCTGAGCTGCAATACCAGGTGCAACCATTGAATTGTGCTTAAAGCAGCCATGCCTCTGCAACCGCTTGAATCGTGACAAACGCTACACTGGATGACTTTGCTTAGAATTTGTGCAGGTCTGTGGATCTTTTCCTGGTGACTTTACCTGTTAACAATTTCGTATATTTTCCAGATCCGTATGCCGTGTCTTCAGGGAAGGTTTTGCCTTTTTTTAGCGGTTTCAAAAAATCCATGAAGCACAGGCCGTACTGTTATCTCATAGCGTCATTCCTGCTGATTTCAGCTGCCGTTCAGGTATTGTGCTGCTTGGGGGTCTAGCGATTCCTTGAGATTTCTGTAGACCCCCGATATTGTCATTTTCTTTTATTCTAAATTTAATTGGTTTAATCCAAATGTATTTGACAGATAAAAGGAAGCTTTTTTCTGCCAAGGGCCATTTGGATATTTATATCATCCTTCGGGGGCCGCAAAAAAATTTTAACTTGAAAATGACCCTGCTATATTTAGTGCAACATTTAATTATCTCCCCCTAATGTGCTTTTCCAAGTTTGCCTCGGTCTGGAACGCAGTCGACACTTTGTGCTAAGTTTTGTAAAGAATTTGCAGCAGTAAGTCGTACCAGACACAGATGTATATTACGCTGCATGTCTAGTTAAAGTGGAAATTTCATCACTGCTCGCGTTACATTTATAGAACTCAAACAGTGGGAGCTCTGCAGTATACATCACATAGGGGACAACAAGAATGCTATATATACCTCATGTAGGAGACACCAAGGCTGCTATATATCCAGCACATAGAAACAACGAGGCTGCTGTCTATACATCACATAGGAGACAACAAGACTGCTGTCTATACATCACATAGGAGACACAGAGGCTGCTGTATATATATCACATAGGAGACAACGAGACTGCTGTATATACAGTACATCACATAGGATACTGCTGTGTATACATAGCATAGGAGACACCGAGGCTGCTGTATATACATCACATAGGAGATGAAGAGGCTGCTGTATATTCATCACATAGGAGACAACAAGACTGCTGTATATACATCACATAGGAGATGAAACTGCTGTATATACATCGAATAGGAGAATCAAACACTGCTGTATATACACATAGGAGACACCGAGGCTGTAGTATATACATCACATAGGAGACACCAAGGCTGCTGTATATACATCACATAGGTGACAATGAGACTGCTGTATATACATCACATAGGGGCACTTTGGTCCTTTGTCCCCGGGAATTGGTCTGGGGTCGGAAAAAAGGTAATTGCAGGCCAGAGGTTCCCTACCCCTGCTTTAGTCCATATTAACACTTTAGTTAAAAAAAGTGTTTTAAAGGCTATAGACGCAGTGGGAGACATTTTGTTTTACTTAAATGCATGTCAACGGGACCATGCGTGTGCCGTCCAATTTTTTACGCATCCATCTCCTAGAAAACGTGACATTTCATCAGCCTGCGTACAGTAAATTCACGGCTTGACCTGTCAGAGTAGAATAGATAAAAATATATAGAATAGATAGATGTCAGTGACATTTATATAATAAGTGCAGTGTATGTGTAATTTAATGTACATCTATTCAGCTAATAATTCATTAAGTTAAAGAAAGAAATGGCATGGGGACCCCTGAAATTTAACTAACCAGCTGATGGAAATCCGACGGGTGGGGGGGCAGATGTTTATATCCTGGGAAGGGGGTAATAAATATGGAGCTTCCCAGGCTATTAATATCAGCTCACAGCTGTATATTTAGCCTTCACTCAATGTTAAAATGGGGGACTCCCTGAAGAAAATGACATGGGGTTCCCTCTAAATTATTAACCAGCAAAGGCTAGGAAGGCAGCTGGGGCTGATATTAATAGCCAAGGAAGGGGCCGTGGAGAGTGGCCCCCTACCAGACTAAAAACATGAGCTTTCAGCCGCCCCAGAAGTGGTGCATGCATAAGATGCGCCAAATCTGGCACTTAGCCTTGCTCTTCCCACTTGCCCTGTAGCAGTGGCTAGTAGGGCAATACTTGGGGGGTTGATATCACCTGTGTATTGTCAGGTGAGATCAAGCCCAGGGGTTAGTAATGGAGAGGTGTCTATAAGACGCCCCCATTACTAGCCCCATAGTCATATTGTATAAAAACACCTAGAATAAAGTCCTTTAATATATAATGACTTCAATGAGGCAAATGGAGTCCAAAATGTGAAACTTTTCCAACAGTATCGCTTCCAGCCAAACACAACAGAGTAGGTTAGTAACAAAAAAAATGAGAGCTGCAGGCACCATTCATGGCTGAGCACTAACAGTAATCCAGAGTACAGTTTTTCCACCATGAAAGTTTGCACCAATCCATCAGACATGACGGTGAGCCTTGTAGCCGGCAGAGGGTGCGTGGTACTCATGGACACTCACATGTAAACCTTTCTCTCCAATCTGTCAGCTTCAGCAGAGCAATTTTGTCCTTTTTTGCACACACGCTGCAGGAGACTTACGGGATCACTTCCAGAACTTGGTGCTGACTATTTTGGTGAGTTGTCAATCTTCCTGTGACTTCATGTAACTCTGGCAGTCTGTGTTGTGCTCGTCCTCACCATCATCATTTTGATAGTTCTTCCTTCTTTCCGACATTGCTGGAAGACTTTATGGCTTTGTTGCCTTATCTGGTCAACAGTGCCCCCAACCCAGCATTAGTGCCATTACTGAATATTGGTGCCCCCAACCCAGCATTACTGCCTGCACTCAATAATGGTGCCCCCAACAGAGCATTAGTGCCTGTATTCAATACTGGTGCCCCCAACCCAGCATTAGTGCCATTACTCAATACTGGTGCCCCCAACCCAGCATTACTGCCTGTACTCAATATTGGTGCCCCCAACCCATCATTACTGTCTGTACTCAATATTGGTGCCCCCAACCCAGCATTAGTGCCATTACTCAATACTGGTTCCCCAACCCAGATTTCGTGCCATTACTCAATATTGGTGCCCCCAACCCAGCATTACTGCCTGTACTCAATATTGGTGCCCCCAACCCAGCATTACTGCCTGTACTCAATATTGGCGCCCCTTAGACCCCCAACTCAGTAATAGTGCCTTTTCTCAGTATTGGTGTCCTTTAGTGCCATCAGTAATGGTGCACCCTCCTAATTCATTAATGATGATTTTACTGCCCTCACTCATTATTGGCTTCTGCACTTATTAATAATGCTCTTGATGCCTGTCAGTAATGGTGCCCCCCTTAGTACCCTCCCCAGTCATTAATGGTGGTCCTACGCAGTAATAGTGCCCCCTTAGTGCCTTCAATAAGTAATGGTGTCCCCAAAGTGCTCCTGACACAGGAATACTGTCCTAACAAAAAAATCCAACTAATACTCCTCTACCACCATTGCCACAATGAACGATACTGCTCAGTCTCCCTAGACCTCCAGCCTATAAGACTCCGGGATGTCCTCGCGCTGCCCTGCACAGGAGCCCGGCTCCAGCATCATATATGGCTGTTGTTGGCTGTAACCTATGAGAAGGGATTGATGGAGCAGGGAACTGATGGATATGGAGGACCAAGTAAAAATGATGGGTTTGGGCTGCGATGCCCTGTCCTATGACACTTCAGATAGATAAATATGAAATGTAATAATTACGTGTTTTCTTCTTTTTTCAAGCTTTCCGCTGTCTTGAGCATCCCATTCTGGCAGTGGTTTCTACAAAGATTTGGCAAGAAGACAGCAGCTTTTGGGATTTCTGTAAGACATTTCTGGAGAATGTGTAATAATAAAATATGTGCTAAGTATGCAGTCCCTGTCTTCACCATATTACGGTATATAGAGGGCAGTCCGCAGCTGAAGACCCCCTTTATGAGCCAGAGTGTAGGGCTAAGTGGGTTCACTATGTGTGACATCTTCAGAAGGGTGTGAGGACTTGCGCATTCTCAGAAGGGTGTGAGGACTTGCACATTCTCAGAAGGGTGTGAGGACTTGCGCATTCTCAGAAGGGTGTGAGGACTTGCGCATTCTCAGAAGGGTGTGAGGACTTGCCCATTCTCAGAAGGGTGTGAGGACTTGCGCATTCTCAGAAGGGTGTGAGGACTTGCGCATTCTCAGAAGGGTGTGAGGACTTGCGCATTCTCAGAAGGGTGTGAGGACTTGCGCATTCTCAGAAGGGTGTGAGGACTTGCCCATTCTCAGAAGGGTGTGAGGACTTGCGCATTCTCAGAAGGGTGTGAGGACTTGCGCATTCTCAGAAGGGTGTGAGGACTTGCGCATTCTCAGAAGGGTGTGAGGACTTGCCCATTCTCAGAAGGGTGTGAGGACTTGCGCATTCTCAGAAGGGTGTGAGGACTTGCGCATTCTCAGAAGGGTGTGAGGACTTGCGCATTCTCAGAAGGGTGTGAGGACTTGCCCATTCTCAGAAGGGTGTGAGGACTTGCCCATTCTCAGAAGGGTGTGAGGACTTGCGCATTCTCAGAAGGGTGTGAGGACTTGCGCATTCTCAGAAGGGTGTGAGGACTTGCGCATTCTCAGAAGGGTGTGAGGACTTGCGCATTCTCAGAAGGGTGTGAGGACTTGCGCATTCTCAATACTGGCCTGTGTCTGTTTTGCAGTGGATGATCCCGTTTGCCATCATGCTGGTCACCATACCAAATGTGATTGTAGGATATCTGGTGGCCGTGTCATCAGGATTCAGCATTGCGGCATCTCTTCTCCTTCCATGGTGGGTACAGTTTAACTTGAGACATTACAGAACTGCTGAGATTTGCTGATATATGCAAAGAAAAACACAACCTAGAAATTGCAAAAATGTTGGCACCTTTCAGGTTTTATACTATAGATGTCGGAATATAGATAACATCTCAGTAAGTGATGCCTTCACTAGAGTTGGTGTGCATCAATTCCACATCAGTAATATGAGACCACTGGACAGAAGCCCTGAGGACTGCCTCCTAATATCTGCGGTTCTTCTGGCACAACATGATGTCACTCTGGAACAATTACGTGGCTCCAGGCCAGCTAATCAAAAGTAGATCTACGGATGCATACAAGTAAGAAGCGGTTCTCAGGGCTCCATTTCCAGAGTCCACTGAATTCCTGATGTCAGTGATGGACCGGGGCTTGTGACTTGATTTGAACAAACTCTAGCCATCACCGAATGGTTAGTAGAGGTCAGACCTCTGAGATCTGCACCGATCTTGAGAATAGTAATTGCTTAAAAAGTGGAAAATTAACTTAAAGGCGTTATCCAAGAATGTAATAAAATTGTAATTCAAGCGGCAGCTTGTCATAGTTACATGTGAAAACGGTCTGCAGTCTGAAGGAACACTGCTCCTGAGACCTGTGTCTACACTGACAGGAGCTATATTTTAAGCATACATATCGGTGAGCAGCCAAAGAAGAGCTGTGACAGGAGAAAAAAAACCAAATGTTCTCAGCTGACTGAGTGCAGAGAACTGAGGCTGGAGAAAAATATCCTTTGTGGTTTTTCAGCTGAGTAGAAGATTTATTTCTTCTGACATCACAGCCCTTCTCCTCGGCTATGTGCGCTTACAATACAGCTCCTTTGTCAGTTGAGACACAGGATTCGGGAGACATGTTTCTTTAGACTGCAAGGTATCCTGACATATGAATAGGATTGACTGCTGTTTGTAATACGTGATAGGGGGATTTTAAGAAAATCCTTTTAAGGCAGAAGTGTTATATGTAAAAAATGTGCTAAATTCATTAAACATTATGCAACGCTTCGTGCGCCAGCATGTTTCCTAGAGGCCACGTTTTACAGCCACTGTGATATTAATAGTTCCTACAGTAATGATTGCCAACACTCCTGCAAAACTACCACTCTCAGCATGTTCAGAGAGCGTAGCTCCCATGCTATGCTGTGAGCAGTAGTTTTGCAATTTGTTGAAGATCCTTTCCAAATAGCATTGCAAGGAACAGACAGATGTAGCAGAGCTGAATGTGCAAAATGCAGGACAGTTAATGCGCATAGAGAACAAAAAAGTGGTCTCTGTAAAAATACTCGTAAGAGACGCGCACAGGATATTTTATGTTCTTGTCTTATCCCTTCAGGTCCATGCTTCCTGACGTAGTGGACAATTTCCGTCAAAAAAATCCTCGTGCAAATGGACTAGAGGCCATTTTCTACTCCTCATTTGTCTTCTTCACCAAGTTATCTGCAGGGATCGCACTAGGGATTTCTACCCTGAGTCTGCAGTAAGTGATAAATGTGTAACAGGAGTGCCGCCATTTAGCCCCGACACCCCTGAATGGGTGATTAAGGACCATGATGCATTGCATGCCCTTAACTTTTTACTGTACAAAAATGCCAATTTTTTTTAATATAAATGCCCAAGTAGTGTAATACACACGACCCATCATCAACCCTGAAAAATAACGAAGACAGAATTCAAACCTCTTAAATTATCATGGACCTTAAATACACGAGCGCCACTCTTGACTACAGTTTGGGCCTGGTAATGTAGCTCAGATCCATTGAAGTGAACGGGGTCTGAGCTGCCATATCACGCACAGATCATGGAATTAAAACAGATCACAGACCCCAAAATTCATTAAGATTGACCCCAGATTCAGACTTGCCTGCTTACATATTCACTGAGGCTCCAATTTTGATGATAAGGCGGAGGTGTTAGATATAGATACTGACTAGTGTTGCTGGCAGATTCGCAGGTTACAGCAGTGGCGCCTGCAGACAATCCTACCACGTGGTGCTGACGCTGCAGATACTTATTGGCGCGGTCCCGGCGGTCCTCATTATTCTAGGACTAATCATCCTCATCTTCTACCCAATCACAGAAGACACACGGAGGGAAACAGAGCTAGCACTCAATAATATAAGGTACAAATGATAATATTAGCTCGGTATGATGTCATACATCTCATGCAATAAGATGCCCACTGCAAAGGAATCGCCACCAACAAGTGACATCCGCTGGGCATTGTCACTCAGTGCCCCTCCTGTGATACCAGGGGTAAAACTATCCAAGGCAAAGGGAAGATCGTCATGGTCAGTGCAAGAAAGCAAGTAAACACTGATTATTTCTGTTAATGTTGATGATTATGGCTTACCGCCAATGAAAACCCAAAAATCATTATCTCAGTAAATTAGAATACTTTATAACACCAGCTTGAAAAATTATTTTAAAATCTGAAATGTTGACCTACTGAAATGTATGTTCAGTAAATGCACTCATTACTTGGTCCGGGCTCCTTTTGCATCAATTACTGCATCATTGCGGCGTGGCATGGAGGTGATCAGCCTGTGGCACTGCTGAGTGGCTATGGAAGCCCAGGTTGCTTTGATAGCAGCCTTCAGCTCGTCTGCATTGTTGGCTCTGGTGTCTCTCATCTTCCTCTTGACAATACCCCATAGATTCTCTATGGAGTTAAGGTCAGGCGAGTTTGCTGCCAATCAAGCACAGTGATACTGTTGTTTGTAAACCAGGTATTGGTACATTTGGCAGTGTGGACAGGGGCCAAGTCCTGCTGGAGAATTACATTTTCATCTCCAAAAAGCTTGTCGGCAGAGGGAAGCATGAAGTGCTCTAAAATGTCCTGGTAGACGGCTGCGCTGACTTTGGTCTTGATAAAGCACAGTGGACCTACACCAGTAGATGACATGGCTCCCCAAACCATCACTGATTGTGGAAACTTCACACTAGACCTCTAGCAGCTTGGATTGTGGCCTCTCCACTCTTCCTCCAGACTCTGGGACCTTGATTTCCAAATGAAATGCAAAATCTACTGTCATATGAAAACAACACCTTGGACCACTGACAACAGTCCAGTTCTTTTTCTCCTTGGCCCAGGTAAGACGCTTCTGGCATTGTCTATTGTTCATGAGTGGCTGACACAAGGAATGCGACACTTGTAGCCCATGTCCTGGATACGTCTGTGTGTGGTGGCTCTTGAAGCAATGCACTTGCAGCACCAGTCCGCTCCTTGTGAATCTCCCCCAAATTTTTTAATGGTCTTTTCTTAACAATCCTTTCAAGGCTGCGGTTATCCCGGTTGCTTGTGCACCTTTTTCCACCACACTTTTTCCTTCCAATCAACTTTCCATTAATATGCTTGGATACAGCACTCTGTGAACAGCCGGCTTCTTTAGCAATGACTTTTTGTGGCTTACCCTCCTTGTGGAGTGTGTCAATGACTGCCTTCTGGACATCTGTCAGGTCAGAAGTCTTCCCCATGATTGTGGAGCCTACTGAAACAGACTAAGGGACACTTATAAATGCTTAGGAAGCCTTTTCAGGTGTTTTTGTTAATTATTCTAAGTTACTGAGATAATGACTTTTGGGTTTTCATTGGCTGTAAGCCATAATCATCAACATTAACAGAAATAAACACTTGAAATAGATCACTCTGTGTGTAATGACTCTATATACTATATGAGATTCACTTTTTGTAATAAAGAACTGAAATAAATTCAATTTTTGATGATATTCGAATTTAGTGAGAAGCATTTGTACCTCCTCCGGAAAAAAAAAAATAGACTAAAAACACTATATATGAACAGCAAAATGGATTTCCCATCCAAATGAATAGGAAGAATGTTGGAGGATTTTGGAATAAATAAGCTACAAAAAAACTCCATCTGAACATAGTAAGAAGGCTATAAAATATTTTGAGGATGTCAAAAATGATGATTTTTTTTCCAAGCAGAAACTGCTTCAGAAAACCCTCCTTTTTTATTTTCTGAAGAGATTTGAAAGCATTTTTGAAGAGTATTTTCCCGAAGCGTTCTTTGCAGCCTTCTGATTGCACAGTTTCTAGCCAGAAGCAAATTCCACCAGGATCCGTTTTAAAGAAGTAACATGTACATTTTTTTTTCCTTGCCAGATTTTTTTTTTTTATAAAAACCTCTTCAACAAAAAAACCTATGGAGCAAATCCACTAAAAAACTCCTCAGTGTGAACATAGCCTTAAAGGGGTATTGCCGTCACAATCCCTATCCCAATATGTTGAAGGTGTAATAATAATAATATTGGCAAATACCTCCAATTAGTAGTATACTGTAGTTCTAATTGTCATGTACCCCATGTGCAAGGCATTGTAGTAGCTTAGATATCCATGGTTACGACAACTAGCTGTCACATGAATGCCAAAGCTACTGCAATGCCCTGCGCATGGGGTAAGCAACAAGTGAATCAGAAGAACTATACTACATTTCTAATTGGAGGTATTTGCTAATATTATTATTATTATACCTACTACATATTGGGCTAGGATCTTGGAGATGGGAATACTCCTTTAATGTTACGCAATGGAAGAAACTGAAATCATTAAAGATTTTATCTGACAGTGTCATAGTTTATTGGAATTTTTTTTATAGGAACATAAAGAGGTTGTTTTGTCATAGTCTTGAGATTTGATGGTGACTCAAGGATAACTGTGTGGAGACATGGTTAAATAGGTTAAATAAAAAAAAAAAAACAGCGTCCACCATGAGGTTGGAGCAACTTTTACCTATGGTTAAAGGGGTTGTCCGGGTTAAAACAAGCTGTCACCTATCTATACTTAAACGGGTTGTCCGGTAAAAACAAGCTGTCACCTATCTATAAAAAATGGTTATAACGTCTCACAATCCTTTTTCTCAGGTTCCAGACTCGACGCTCGACCCTAATTGTCATCTAAACTGAATATCCAGCTCTGAAGGGACAAGTCTGCAATATCTGCCGCGTAAAATCTTCAACTCCATCTGCTCCACCATTGGTGTATCCGGAGTATGAGAACCAGCAGCGGCCTCACGCCATCATCACCACCTCTGGTACAGTCCGAGGCGGCAGCAAGAACTGTGAAGAGAACATTTTATCTAGCTACAGGTCACATATCGCTATCATTTACCCATAATATGGGGGCTGGTATTATTTATCACAGACACAAAACTGTTATTTTTGTAAAATCTATGTGAAAAAAAAAAATTATATAAGAGACATGCAGGTGTGAGTGTTCAGAGGATTAACAATGCAGTAACTATGGAAAATGAACCTTAACAACCATGGTTACCCATAGCAACCGATCAGGGTTTGTGCTAAAAAGTCTAAACCCTGGCAGGAAAATGAAACATGCAATTGTGAGAGTGTTCATATGATTGACAATTCAGTAACTATGGAAAATTGGCCTTAGCAACCATGGTAACCAATAGAAACCAATAAGGATTTGTCCTAAACTCTGGCAGGAAAATGAAACATTCGAGTGTGTGAGTGTTCAGATGATTGACAATGCAGTAACTATGGAAAAAATAGGCCTTAGCAACGATGGTTACCCATAACAACCAATCAGGGTTTGTCTTAAATGTCTCCATTCTGACAGGAAAATGAAGAATGAAATTGATTTGAGGTTCTGAGTCAGGGCAGCGCTGTGATAAGATGTAATATGAGTTTTTCTATAGGCTGTGATATCAGTGAAATATGGAAAAAAATGATTGCCTGTAATGCGTGCTCTGAAATAAAACTACAATGCTATGACTATTATTATGAGAAAAAAATGTAGAAAAAAAAGCTGTGGATTTATATGTATATATCATTTATAGCCCTTTTACTTCCAAATAAATTATCTGCTTTGTTTTCTTATGTTATTTTTTTTTTCTCCTCTCAAAACTGATGAAATGAACATCCTATATATTCCATTTTGTGTTAAGGGACTAACTGGGCTCCTCTGGGGCTGGGCATGGGCCTGACGAGACTCTGATTGGTGCATGGTTCCAGTAGGAGGAGACTTAGCTGGCGATAAAGGGATTTTTTTTTTTTTCACAAAAACATACCATCATGGTAAAAAGGAACATGGTTTTGGCAGTATGATTTTACACTTTTGTTTGTCAAGACTATTTACAGTTACTTTACATACGATTTCAGGAATAAATAATAATGCTCAGCCCTGACATCTTATCTTTGATTACTTCTCTACTGCCCTTGGACTATAAACATCTGGGAAGTCCACACTTTACACTTTTGACATCACTGCATATTAAGCAGCTTGCACAAGATCTTGGAGCTCTGGAGTTGGGAAGCTAGCTCTCAGACACAGCCAGACTCCCTCCAGCGCAGATAAACATGGCTTACTACCATGATTACCTTCTCCATCTCTGTAAACACATCACTGTGTGGGAGATTAGGTAGCACTGACAGTGCTTCCTCCTCCGGACTCAGTGGTCATGTGATCACTGGGGTATTGAGACAGCAGGAGCTGTGTTGTGAATTCCGTTCTTGGGCTCCATCCTGTGGTCATGAATGGTATTTTTGGGAGTTCTGCTCTTGGGCTCCCTCTGGTGGTTTCAAGTGGAACTTAGCAGCTGCTTTCACTAATCGGTGCCCTGGCCTTGTTATTTAACTGGGCTTTAGGCTGTAGTTGATGCCAGCTGTCAATGTTCCTTCCTGTGGATTCAGTCCTTTCCTGGAAGTTCTCTGTTGGCCAGTCCATTTCCGCTTAAGATAAGTTCTGCTAGTTTTTGGGTGTTTCCTGTTGTGAATTCCGTTCTCGGACTCCCTCCTGTGGTCATGAATGGTACTTTGGTTAGTTCTGCTCTTGGACTCCCTCTGGTGGCTTTGAGCGGAACTGCTGGTCTCTGAGGTTTGATTTCTCAGCTGACCTCGTTTACTGTTAGGCTGGCTTCCCTATTTAACTCTACTCAGATCGTTACTTCATGCCAGCTGTCAATGTATCAGTATTGGTTCAGATCTCTCTTGGACTTCTCTGAGGACCTGTCTACTCCAGAAGAAGCTAAGTCTTTGCTAGTTCATTTGTTGTTACTGCTTCCTGAATATATTTCTTAGTACTGCTAATTTCTAGTCCAGCTTGCTATCATGATATTCCCTTGCTAGCTGGAAGCTCTGGGGTGCAGAGTGGCACCTCCACACCGTGAGTCGGTGTGGGGAGTCTTTTTGCTTACTCTGCGTGTTTTTTTGTAGTCTTTTGTGCTGACCGCATAGTTCCCTTTTCTATCCTCTGACTGTTTAGTGAAGTCTGGCCTCCTTTGCTAAAACCTGTTTCATTCCTGTGTTTGTGACTTTCCTCTTAACTCACAGTCAATATATGTGGGGGGCTGCCTTTACCTTTGGGGAATTTCTCTGAGGCAAGGTTAGGCTCTATTTCTATCTTTAGGGGTAGTTAGCTCTTAGGCTGTGAAGAGGCGTCTAGGGAGAGTTAGGTACGTTCCACGGCTATTTCTAGTGTGTGTGATAGGAGTAGAGTTTGCGGTCAGCAGAGTTCCCACTTTCCCAGAGCTTGTTCCGATTACTAGTTTACTCATCAGGTCATTCCGTGTGCTCCTAACCACCAGGTCCATAACAGTTTCCCTGCCTATGACCTTTTGTTCAGTTTAAGTTATGTCTCTTTTGTCCAGCTTGTCATCATGAAATATTCCGGCTAGTTGGAAGCTCTGGGGTTGCAGATTTGCCCCTCCACACCGTGAGTCGGTGTGGAGGTTATTTTTGTAAACTCTGCGTGGACATTTAGTTTTTATACTGACCGCACAGTAGCCTTTTCTTTCTCTGTCTATTTAGATAGTAGTGGCCTCCTTTGCTAAAATCTAGTTTCATTTCTGAGTTTGTCATTTCCCTCTTCACTCACCGTCAATATTTGTGGGGGGCTATCTTTCCTTTGGGGGTTTCTCTGAGGCGAGATAGTTTTCCGTATCCATCTTCAGGGGTAGCTAGTTCTTAGGCTGTGAAGAGGTGTCTAGGCAGAGATAGGAACGCTCCACGGCTATTTCTAGTGTTGGTGTTAGGAGTAGGGATTGCGGTCAGTAAAGTTACCACCTCCTCAGAGCTAGTACATTATTTGTTTTACCCACTAGGTCATTTTAGTGCTGCTCCGTAATCACTAGGTCATATAGGTGATTACTGTCTGTAGAGCTGCCACCTCCTCTGAGCTTGTCCATGATTGGTTTTACCCACCAGGTCATCTCAGTACCACTCCGTAACCACCAGGTCATAACAGAGCTGCTGGGTTGCCAGACACTCTCCAGCGCAGATAAACATGGCTTACTACCATGATTACCTTCTCCATCTCTGTAAGCACAGCACTGTGTGATCAGATTAGGTAGCACTGACAGTGCTTCCTCCTCCAGACCCAGTGGTCATGTGATCATTGGGGTAGGGAGACAGCAGGAGCTGCTGGGTTGCCAGACACCCTCTTGCGCAGATAAACATGGCTTGTTACCATGATTACCTTCTCCATCTCTGTAAACACAGCACTGTGTGTACAGATTACGTAGCACTGACAGTGCTTCCTCCTCCGGACTCAGTGGTCATGTGATCATTGGGGTAGGGAGACAGCTGGAGCTGCTGGGTTGCCAGACACCCTCCAGCGCAGATAAACATGGCTTATTACCATGATTACCTTCTCCATCTCTGTAAGCACAGCACTGTGAAATTCCAGCCCAAGATAGAGGGGAAATTAGCAATAATAAAAAACTGAATAATATGATAAAATGTTTAAAATAAATGAAAAAAAAAAATGCATAAATAAAAAACATAACAAAACTAAAAACAAAAAGAACCCCCACTGGTCTAAATAGCTGTTTCTTAGGCTAAGTTCATATCACGTGTTTTTTTATGCTAAATTTCCGCTGTGTCTTACAGTACTAGCAAAACCTATGAGATTTCAGAAATCTCATGCACACAGCTTGTTTTTTGGTCGAGTATTTTTTGCTTTGCATGTTTTTTTGGACATAGAGCATGTTACTTCTTTCAGCATTTTTCACCCATTGACTTGAATGAGTCTTGAAAAACACACCTAAACTGTAAGTGTCAGGTTTTGCTTTGCTTTTTTATGCGCCAAAACCTGATTCTATAGAATAAGACTTTTTTCAACACTAAATTTTATCAACATGCATAAGAGACAAATATAGCATGCCAAAACCCTGCTAAAAAAAACAAGGAAAATGCTTTTTTCTGTAGCTTCTTTCCTGACAAGAGATCAGGTTTTGCTGGCGAAAAAAAATGCTGAAAAAAACGCCCAGTGTGAACATACCCTAAGGCTATGTGCGCACATTCAGTAATTGTTTGCAGAAATTTCTGCAAGGTTTCTGCATCTCTTGGCAGCAAAATCACTGCAGCAAAGACACGTGTTTTGTCGCGATTTTTGGTGCATTTTTGGCACGTTTTTGTTCAGCAATTAAGGCTTTTTTTAGCTAAATAAAGATATTAAAAAGTTTTGTGATGTAATTTCTTTGTTCAACACCACCTTTTTCAATCTGATGCAGTGGCATCAAGGTAATGGCATTAGGGCTTGGTGTCAGGAGCGGTCATTGGCACCTAGCCCTAGGCTTAGTAATGAATAAGTGTCAGCGACACCCTCATTACTAAGCTGATAAGAAAACACAAGCACACACTCAAACACACACACACATTGTCACCAGCCTATGTAGGAGCGTTAACAGAATAAACCTGCATAAGCTGTAACCAAACTGCAACTCTTAAATTAAAGAAAAAATATGTGGTTTCCCGCATAGTTTTCATAACCAGCAGAGCGAAAGCCGCCGGCTGAGAGCTGATGTTAACCCCTTAAGCCCCAAGGGTGGTTTGCACGTTAATGACCGGGCCAATTTTTACAATTCTGACCACAGTCCCTTTATGAGGTTATAACTCTGGAACGCTTCAACGGATCCTGATGATTCTGACAATGTTTTCTCATGACATATTGTACTTTATGATAGTGGTAAAACTTCTTTGATATTACCTGCGTTTATTTGTGAAAAAAATGGAAATTTGGCGAACATTTTGAAAATTTTGCAATTTTCCAAATTTGAATTTTTATGCCCTTAAATCACAGAGATATGTCACACAAAATACTTAATAAGTAACACGTTACTTCACATCAGCATAATTTTGGAACCAAATTTTTTTTATTAGGGAGTTATAAGGGTTAAAAGTTGACCAGCAATTTCTCATTTTACAACACCATTTTTTTTAGGGACCACATCTCATTTGAAGTCATTTTGAGGGGTCTATATGATAGAAAATAACCAAGTGTGACACCATTCTAAACATTGCACCCCTCAAGGTGCTCAAAACCACTTTCAAGAAGCTTATTAACCCTTCAGGTGTTTCACAGGAATTTTTGGAATGTTTAAATAAAAATTAACATTTAACTTTTTTTCATGCAAAGTTTACTTCAGCTCCAATTTGTTTTATTTTACCAAGGGTAACTGGAGAAAATGGACCCCAAAAGTTGTTGTACAATTTGTCTTGAGTATGCTGATACCCCATATGTGGGGGTAAACCACTGTTTGGACGCATGGCAGAGCTCGGAAGGGAAGGAGCGCCATTTGACTTTTCAATGCAAAATTGACTGGAATTGAGATGTGATGCCATGTTGCGTTTGGAGAGCCCCTGATGTGCCTAAACATTAAAATCCCCCACAAGTGACACCATTTTGGAATGTAGACCCACTAAGGAACTTATCTAGATGTGTGGTGAGCACTTTTACCCACCAAGTGATTCACAGAAGTTTATAATGCAGAGCTGTAAAAAATCATATTTTTTTCACAAAAATGATCTTTTCGCCCCCAATTTTTTATTTTCCCAACGGTAAGAGAAGAAATTGGACCCCAAAAGTTGTTGTGCAATTTGTCCTGAGTACGACGATACCCTATATGTGGGGGTAAACCACTGTTTGGGCGCATGGCAGAGCTCAGAAGGGAAGGAGCGCCGTTTGACTTTTCAATGCAAAATTTACTGGAATTGAGATGGGACGCCATGTTGAGTTTGGAGAGCCACTGATGTGCCTAAACATTGAAACCCCTCAAAATTGACACAATTTTGGAA
This sequence comes from Ranitomeya variabilis, assembly GCF_051348905.1. NCBI lineage: Eukaryota > Metazoa > Chordata > Amphibia > Anura > Dendrobatidae > Ranitomeya > Ranitomeya variabilis. The sequence continues at coordinate 1,062,533,595 of NC_135233.1, forward strand.
ATTAGACCCCCTATGGAACTTATCTAGATGTGTTGTGAGAGATTTGAACCGCCAAGTGTTTCACTACAGTTTATAACGCAGAGCCGTGAAAATAAAAATTATTTTTTTCCCACAAAAATTATTTTTTAGCCCCCAGTTTTGTATTTTCCCAAGGGTAACAGGAGAAATTTGACCCCAAAAGTTGTCCAATTTGTCCTGAGTACCCTGATACCCCATATGTGGGGGGGAACCACCGTTTGGGCGCATGGCAGAGCTCGGAAGGGAAGGAGCGCCATTTGGAATGCAGACTTAGATGGAATGGTCTGCAGGCATTACATTGCGTTTGCAGAGGCTCTAATGTGTTGTGAATTTGCTTTTTGGCTCCCTCTAGTGGTTACTAGTGATTTGACTCTGGGTATGTCAGTCATCCCTTGTATGCTCACCTGGGCCGTTAGTTCAGGGGTGTTGCTATATAAGCTCCCTGGACCTTCAGTTCAATGCCTGGCAACGTTGTAATCAGAGCTAATCTGTTGTGCTCTTGTCTACTGATCCTGGTTCCTGCTAGATTAAGCTAAGTCTGCTTTCTTGCTTTTTGCTATTTGTTTTTGTTTGCATTTTTGTCCAGCTTGTACATAATCTGTATCCTAACCTTGCTGGAAGCTCTAGGGAGGCTGGAGTTCTCCCCCCGGGCCGTTAGACGGTTCGGGGGTTCTTGAATTTCCAGTGTGGAATTTTGATAGGGTTTTTGTTGACCATATAAGTTATCTTACTACATTCTGCTATTAGTAAGTGGGCCTCTCTTTGCTAAACCTAGTTCATCTCTGTGTTTGTCATTTCCTCTTACCTCACCGTTATTATTTGTGGGGGGCTTGTATCCAACTTTTGGGGTCTATTATCTGGAGGCAAGAGAGGTCTTTGTTTTCCTCTTCTAGGGGTAGTTAGTCCTCCGGCTGGCGCGAGACATCTAGCGACCTACGTAGGCATGTTCCCCGGCTACTTCTAGTGTTGGCGTTAGGAGTAGATATATGGTCAACCCAGTTACCACTGCCCTATGAGCTCGATTTTTGTACTTCGCAGACTTACTTGTTCCTCTGAGACCCTCGCCATTGGGGTCATAACAGTTTGCCAGGCCAGTATTAAATGTTAAATGCATTGCAGAAGCGGGATTATAAGAAAGAAAATTCTGAGTTTTTTTTTTCTTTTTCTCATTTTTTTTTTTCTTTTCCCCTTTACCTCTGAGTGGCTTGTGTTTGCTGCAGACATGAATGTCCAGACCTTGATTACAGGTGTGGACCAGCTTACTGCTCGTGTGCAGGGCATACAAGATTATGTTATCAGAAATCCTATGTCAGAACCTAAGATACCGATTCCTGAACTGTTTTCCGGAGACCGATTTAAATTTAGAAATTTCAGGAATAATTGTAAATTGTTTTTGTCCCTGAGACCCTGTTCATCTGGAGACTCCGCTCAGCAAGTGAAAATTGTTATTTCTTTTTTACGGGGCGACCCTCAGGATTGGGCCTTCTCGCTGGCGCCAGGAGATCCGGCATTGGCTGATATTGATGCGTTTTTTCTGGCGCTCGGTTTGCTTTATGAGGAACCCAATCTTGAGATTCAGGCAGAAAAAGCCTTGCTGGCTATGTCTCAGGGCCAGGACGAGGCTGAAGTGTATTGCCAAAAATTTCGGAAATGGTCCGTGCTGACCCAGTGGAACGAGTGTGCATTGGCTGCAAATTTCAGAAATGGCCTTTCTGAAGCCATTAAGAATGTGATGGTGGGTTTTCCCATTCCCACAGGTCTGAATGATTCCATGGCCCTGGCAATTCAAATCGACCGGCGGTTGCGGGAGCGCAAAACCGCAAATTCCCTCATGGTGTTGTCTGAACAGGCACCTGATTTAATGCAATGTGATAGAATCCTGACTAGAAATGAGCGGAAAATTCATAGACGCCAGAATGGCTTGTGTTACTACTGTGGTGATTCTACACATGTTATCTCAGCTTGCTCTAAACGTCTTACTAGGGTTGTTAGTCCTGTCGCCATTTGTAATTTGCAACCTAAATTTATTCTATCTGTAACTTTGATTTGCTCACTGTCATCGTATCCTGTCATGGCGTTTGTAGACTCAGGTGCTGCCCTGAGTCTGATGGATCTGTCATTTGCCAAGCGCTGCGGTTTTGTTCTGGAGCCATTGGAAAATCCTATCCCTCTTAGGGGTATTGATGCTACGCCTTTGGCAAAAAATAAACCGCAGTTTTGGACACAGGTTACCATGTGCATGACTCCCGAACATCGGGAGGTAATACGTTTTCTTGTTCTGCATAAAATGCATGATTTGGTTGTTTTGGGTTTGCCATGGTTACAGACCCATAATCCAGTCTTGGACTGGAAGGCAATGTCGGTGTCAAGTTGGGGCTGCCATGGAATTCATGGAGATTCCCTGCCTGTGTCTATTGCTTCTTCTACGCCTTCGGAAGTTCCGGCGTATTTGTCTGATTATCAGGATGTCTTCAGCGAGTCTAAGTCCAGTGCACTGCCTCCTCATAGGGAATGTGACTGTGCAATAGATTTGATTCCTGGCAGTAAGTTTCCTAAGGGGAGACTGTTTAATTTGTCGGTACCTGAACATACCGCGATGCGTTCATATATCAAGGAGTCTCTTGAGAAGGGGCATATCCGTCCTTCTTCTTCCCCTCTTGGTGCGGGATTCTTTTTTGTGGCCAAAAAGGACGGATCTTTGAGGCCTTGTATTGACTATCGGCTTTTAAACAAGATCACTGTCAAATTTCAGTATCCTTTGCCGCTGTTGTCAGACTTGTTTGCCCGGATTAAAGGTGCCAAGTGGTTCACCAAGATAGACCTTCGTGGTGCGTACAACCTTGTGCGCATTAAGCAAGGCGATGAATGGAAAACCGCATTCAATACGCCCGAAGGTCATTTTGAGTACTTGGTGATGCCATTTGGGCTCTCTAATGCACCTTCAGTTTTTCAGTCCTTCATGCATGACATTTTCCGGAAGTATCTGGATAAATTTTTGATTGTTTATCTGGATGATATTCTGTTTTTTTCTGATGATTGGGACTCGCATGTGGAGCAGGTCAGGATGGTTTTTAAGATTTTGCGTGAAAATTCTTTGTTTGTTAAAGGCTCAAAGTGTCTCTTTGGTGTACAGAGGGTTCCCTTTTTGGGGTTCATTTTTTCCCCTTCTGCTGTGGAGATGGACCCAGTCAAGGTCCGAGCTATTTATGATTGGACTCAACCCTCGTCAGTTAAGAGTCTTCAGAAGTTCTTGGGTTTTGCTAACTTCTACCGTCGTTTTATCGCAAATTTTTCTAGCGTTGTTAAACCATTGACGGATATGACCAAGAAAGGCTCTGATGTGGCTAACTGGGCTCCTGCTGCCGTGGAGGCTTTCCAGGAGTTGAAACGCCGGTTTACTTCGGCGCCTGTTTTGTGCCAACCTGACACCTCACTTCCCTTTCAGGTGGAGGTGGATGCTTCGGAGATTGGGGCAGGGGCCGTTTTGTCGCAGAGAGGCCCTGGTTGCTCTACTATGAGACCTTGTGCCTTTTTCTCCAGGAAGTTTTCGCCGGCAGAGCGAAATTATGATGTGGGCAATCGGGAGTTGTTGGCCATGAAGTGGGCATTTGAGGAGTGGCGTCATTGGCTCGAGGGTGCTAAGCATCGTGTGGTGGTCTTGACTGATCACAAAAATCTGATGTATCTCGAATCTGCTAAACGCCTGAATCCTAGACAGGCCCGCTGGTCATTGTTTTTCTCCCGTTTTGACTTTGTGGTCTCGTATTTACCAGGTTCTAAGAATGTGAAGGCCGATGCTCTGTCTAGGAGCTTTGTGCCTGATGCTCCTGGAGTCGCTGAACCTGTGGGTATTCTTAAGGAAGGAGTTATCTTGTCAGCTATTTCTCCTGATCTGCGGCGTTTGTTGCAGAGATTTCAGGCTGGTAGGCCTGACTCTTGTCCATCTGACAGATTGTTTGTGCCTGCTAAATGGACCAGCAGAGTCATTTCCGAGGTTCATTCCTCAGTGTTGGCAGGGCACCCGGGAATTTTTGGCACCAGAGATCTGGTGGCCAGGTCCTTTTGGTGGCCTTCCTTGTCAAGGGATGTGCGGTCATTTGTGCAGTCCTGTGGAACTTGTGCTCGAGCTAAGCCTTGCTGTTCTCGTGCCAGCGGGTTGCTCTTGCCCTTGCCTGTCCTGAAGAGACCTTGGACACACATCTCTATGGATTTCATTTCTGATCTTCCGGTGTCTCAGGGCATGTCTGTCATCTGGGTGATATGTGATCGTTTCTCCAAGATGGTCCATTTGGTTCCTTTACCTAAGCTGCCCTCCTCTTCTGATCTGGTTCCTGTGTTCTTCCAGAACGTGGTTCGTTTGCACGGCATTCCTGAGAATATTGTGTTGGACAGAGGATCCCAGTTTGTTTCCAGGTTCTGGCGATCCTTTTGTGGTAGGATGGGCATTGATTTGTCGTTTTCGTCCGCTTTTCATCCCCAGACTAACGGACAAACGGAGCGAACTAATCAGACTCTGGAGGCTTATTTGAGGTGTTTTGTCTCTTCTGATCAGGATGATTGGGTGACCTTCTTGCCGTTGGCTGAATTTGCCCTTAATAATCGGGCTAGTTCCGCCACCTTGGTTTCGCCATTTTTCTGCAACTCTGGTTTCCATCCTCGTTTTTCCTCGGGACATGTGGAGCCTTCTGACTGTCCTGGGGTGGATTCTGTGGTGGATAGGTTGCAGCGGATCTGGAGTCATGTGGTGGACAACTTGAAGTTGTCACAGGAGAAGGCTCAGCGTTTTGCCAACCGCCGCCGCGGTGTGGGTCCCCGACTTCGCGTTGGGGATTTGGTATGGCTGTCTTCTCGATTTGTTCCTATGAAGGTCTCCTCTCCCAAATTTAAGCCTCGCTTCATTGGTCCTTACAAGATATTGGAAATCCTTAATCCTGTATCCTTTCGCCTGGATCTTCCGGTGTCGTTTGCCATTCACAACGTATTTCATAGGTCCTTGTTGCGGCGGTACGTTGTGCCTGTGGTCCCTTCTGCGGAGCCTCCTGCTCCGGTGTTGGTTGAGGGCGAGTTGGAGTACGTGGTGGAGAAGATCTTAGATTCTCGTCTCTCCAGGCGGAGGCTTCAGTACCTGGTCAAGTGGAAGGGCTATGGTCAGGAGGATAATTCCTGGGTGGTCGCCTCTGATGTGCATGCGTGTTGTGAATTTGCTTTTTGCTCCCTCTAGTGGTTACTAGTTTTTTGACTCTGGTTTTTCTGTCATTCCTTTTATCCGCACCTGGGTCGTTAGTTAGGGGTGTTGCTATATAAGCTCCCTGGACCTTCAGTTCTATGCCTGGCAACGTAGTTATCAGAGCTAGTCTGCTGTGCTCTTGTCTACTGATCCTGGTTCCAGTTATATCAGCTAAGTCTGCCTTTTGCTTTTTGCTATTTGTTTTGGTTTTGTATTTTTGTCCAGCTTGTTCCAAATCTGTGTCCTGACCTTTGCTGGAAGCTCTAGGGGGCTGGTGTTCTCCCCCCGGACCGTTAGACGGTTCGGGGGTTCTTGAATTTCCAGTGTGGATTTTGATAGGGTTTTTGTTGACCATATAAGTTACCTTTCTTTATTCTGCTATCAGTAAGCGGGCCTCTCTGTGCTAAACCTGGTTCATTTCTGTGTTTGTCATTTCCTCTTACCTCACCGTTATTATTTGTGGGGGGCTTCTATCCAGCTTTGGGGTCCCCTTCTCTGGAGGCAAGAAAGGTCTTTGTTTTCCTCTACTAGGGGTAGCTAGATTCTCCGGCTGGCGCGTGTCATCTAGAATCAACGTAGGAATGATCCCCGGCTACTGCTAGTGTTGGCGTTAGGAGTAGATATATGGTCAACCCAGTTACCACTGCCCTATGAGCTGGATTTTTGTATTCTGCAGACTTCCACGTTCCTCTGAGACCCTCGCCATTGGGGTCATAACACATGCGGCCGATTTGGTTCGTGCCTTTCACGCCGCTCATCCTGATCGCCCTGGTGGTCTTGGTGAGGGTTCGGTGACCCCTCATTAAGGGGGGGGTACTGTTGTGAATTTGCTTTTTGGCTCCCTCTAGTGGTTACTAGTGATTTGACTCTGGGTATGTCAGTCATCCCTTGTATGCTCACCTGGGCCGTTAGTTCAGGGGTGTTGCTATATAAGCTCCCTGGACCTTCAGTTCAATGCCTGGCAACGTTGTAATCAGAGCTAATCTGTTGTGCTCTTGTCTACTGATCCTGGTTCCTGCTAGATTAAGCTAAGTCTGCTTTCTTGCTTTTTGCTATTTGTTTTTGTTTGCATTTTTGTCCAGCTTGTACATAATCTGTATCCTAACCTTGCTGGAAGCTCTAGGGAGGCTGGAGTTCTCCCCCCGGGCCGTTAGACGGTTCGGGGGTTCTTGAATTTCCAGTGTGGAATTTTGATAGGGTTTTTGTTGACCATATAAGTTATCTTACTACATTCTGCTATTAGTAAGTGGGCCTCTCTTTGCTAAACCTAGTTCATCTCTGTGTTTGTCATTTCCTCTTACCTCACCGTTATTATTTGTGGGGGGCTTGTATCCAACTTTTGGGGTCTATTATCTGGAGGCAAGAGAGGTCTTTGTTTTCCTCTTCTAGGGGTAGTTAGTCCTCCGGCTGGCGCGAGAGATCTAGCGACCTACGTAGGCATGTTCCCCGGCTACTTCTAGTGTTGGCGTTAGGAGTAGATATATGGTCAACCCAGTTACCACTGCCCTATGAGCTGGATTTTTGTACTTCGCAGACTTACTTGTTCCTCTGAGACCCTCGCCATTGGGGTCATAACACTAATGTACCTAAACAGTAGAAACCCCCCACAAGTGACCCCATATTGGAAACTAGACCCCCCAAGGAACTTATCTAGATGTGTTGTGAGAACTTTGAACCCCCAAGTGTTTCACTACAGTTTGTAACGCAGAGCCGTGAAAATAAAAAATATTTTTTTTCCCACAAAAATGTTTTTTTTTAGCCCTCCCAATTTTTATTTTCCCAAGGGTAACAAGAGAAATTGGACCCCAAAAGTTGTTGTCCAATTTGTCCTGAGTATGCTGATACCCCATATGTTGGGGTAAACCCCTGTTTGGGCGCACGGCAGAGCTCAGAAGGAAAGGCTCACTGTTTTACTTTTTCAACTCAGAATTGGCTGGAATTGAGATCGGACGCCATGTTGCGTTTGGAGAGCCCCTGATGTGCCTAAACAGTGGAAACCCCCAATTCTAACTGAAACCCTAACCCTAGCCCCAACCCTAACCCTAACCCTAGCCCTAACCCTAGCCTTAACCCTAGCCCTAACCCTAGCCCTAAACCTAACCCTAGGCCTAATCCTAACCCTAGACCTAACCCTAGCCCTAACCCTAATGGGAAAATGGAAATAAATACATTTTTTTAATTTTATTATTTTTCCCTAACTAAGGGGGTGATGAAAGGGGTTTGATTTACTATTTATAGCGTTTTTTTAGCGGATTTTTATGATTGACAGCCGTCACAGACTAAAAGACGCTTTTTATTGCAAAAAATAGTTTTTGCGTCTCCTCATTTTGAGAGCTATAATTTTTCCATATTTTGGTCCACAGAGTCATGTGAGGTCTTGTCAGGGCCGGCATCAGCACCCGGCGCACCCGGGCAAGTGCCGGGGCCCTGACAAGACAGGGGGGCCCACTCACGCAGTCATAGATCCATCTGGCCGCTTTACCCTTTCCACCCTTTCAATTTGCGCTGCCTGGCACAAGCATCTTCTCAGTCAGTGCAGGGCCAGGCACATAGGGGTTAAGGACACAGCCAGCGTGACATTGTGGGTGGAGAGTTCTCCTGCTCTGCTCTGCTCTCCTGGCTGCTTGCAGTGCTGAACTAATCAGGCACAGGCAGATTCCGGACTGGAGGAGCTACTACCGGCACCTGAGTGAGTGCCATGCTATCGCTGTATATTCTGACAGTCTGGGTGACCTGGGGCGGCCATGGGCTGGGCGGCTGCAGCTGACACATATATATATACTACAGCAGCCGCCCAGCCCAGGCCCCCAGCACAGCCTGTATAGATACAGTGTATATAATATATATACAGGACAGGTGCTGGGGGCCTGGGCTGGGCGGCTGTTGAAGTATATACACTGCACAGTACCACTCCCCTGTATATATACACCGCACAGTACCTCTCCCCTGTATATATACACCGCACAGTACCTCTCCCCTGTATATATACACTGCACAGTACCTCTCCCCTGTATATATACACCGCACAGTACCTCTCCCCTGTATATATACACCGCACAGTACCTCTCCCCTGTATATATACACTGCACAGTACCTCTCCCCTGTATATATACACCGCACAGTACCTCTCCCCTGTATATATACACCGGACAGTACCTCTCCCCTGTATATATACACCGCACAGTACCTCTCCCCTGTATATATACACTGCACAGTACCTCTCCCCTGTATATACACACTGTACAGTACCACTCCTCCTGTCCTGTATATATACACTGCAGAATTTACAATAGCTTTCACTCATGTAAGAAGTGAAATCTGGCATTGTACTCTACCTATATTTCTCTGCTGTATCTGGGCATCATGAATCGTGGTATGTGTTAAAGGGGGGGGGGGCCCACTGAGACTCTTTCGCCCGGGGCCCTCAAAAACCTGGAGCCGGCCCTGGGTCTTGTATTTTGTGGGACGAGTTGACGTTTTTATTGGTAACATTTTCGGGCACGTGACATTTTTTGATAGCTTTTTATTCCAATTTTTGTGAGGCAGAATGACCAAAACCAGCTATTCATTAATTTCTTTTTGGGGGGTCGTTTATACCGTTCCACGTTTGGTAAAATTGATAAAGAAGTTTTATTCTTCGGGTCAGTACGATTACAGCGATACCTCATTTATATCATTCTTTTATGTTTTGACGCTTTTATGCAATAAAAACAATTTTATAGAAAAAAATAATTATTTTTGTATCGCTTTATTCTGATGACTATAACTTTTTTATTTTTTCGCTGATGATGCTGTATGGCAGCTCATTTTTTGTGGGACAAAATGACGTTTTCAGCGGTACCATGGTTATTTATATCTGTCTTTTTGATCGCTTGTTATTCCACTTTTTCTTCGGCGGTATGATAATAAAGCATTTTTTGCCTCATTTTTTTTTTACCGCGTTCACTGAAGGGGTTAACTAGCGGGACAGTTTTATAGGTGGGGTCGTTACGGACGCGGTGATACTAAATATGTGTACTTTTATTGTTTTTTTTATTATTTAGAGAAAGAAATGTATTTATGTGAACACTATATATATTTTTTTTATTTAGGATTTTTTTATTTTTTTTTACACGTGTGAATATTTTTGTTTTTACTTTATAACATTGCTCCCGGGGGGGGGGGGGGGGGTGTCATCATGTTATAGGGTGAGATCGCTGATCTGACGTTTTGCAGAGCACTGTGTCAGATCAGCGATCTGACATGCAGGGCTGCGGGCTTACTGGCGCTTGCTCCTAGCAGGCGCTGGTAAGCTACCTCCTTGCAGGACCCAGAAGTAGCCCCGAGGCCATTTTGGATCCGGGGCATGCAGGGAGGAGACGCTCTGTACAAGGTGGGCACATTGCCTTGTACTGAGGGTCTCAGGGAAGCACGCAGGGAGCCCCCTCCCTGCGTGATGCTTCCCTGTACCGCCGGAACGCTGCAATCATGTTTGATCGCAGTGTTCCGGGGGTTAATGTGCCAGGGGCGGTCCGTGACCGCTCCTGACACATAGTGCCAGATGTCAGCTACGATATTCAGCTGACACCCGGCCGCGTTCCCCCGTGAGCGCGGCCGATCGCATATGACGTACTATCCCGTCACTGGGAATTAAGTTCCAGGTCACCTCAATGGGATAGCACATGATATGGGATTAAGGGGTTAATATTCTGGGAAGGAGCCAATATCCATAAAGGTTCCCAGGCTATTAATATCAGCTTTCCCAGGCTATTAGTATCAGCTCACTGCTGTCGGCTTAGCCTTTACTGGCTAGTTTACAGGAGGACCCCAGAGAAAAATTGACATGGGGTCCCCCTATAAAATCTAACCAGCAAAGGCTAGGCATGCATCTGCAGGCTGATATTAATAGCGTAGGAACGGGCCATGGATATTTGCCCCCTCCCAGACTGAAGACATTAGCTCTCATCCACCCCAGAAAAGGTGCATCTATAAGATGCGCCAAATCTGGCGCTTCACCTTGCTCTTCCCACTTGCCCTGTTGTGGTGGCAAGTGGGGTGATGGTTGGGGGGGTTGATGTCACCTTTGTATTGTCAGGGGACATCAAGCCCCGAGGTTAGTAGTGGAGAGGCGTCTATAAGATGCCCCCATTGCTAACCCCATACTGATATTATAAAAAGACACAGACACCCACAATAAAGTCTTTTATTTGAAATAATGACACAGACTCCTTTATTGAATTTAAATAAAAACCCTACTCACTGAACGTCTAATCCACCGACGCCAACATCTCCTGCAACAAACATAAAATAATAAATCGCAATATTCCTCAACTTTCCGCAGAGAAAATAATCCATAACGTCCCACGACGATCCTGATGACTTTGGGAGTATGATGTGAGTGCTCTCAAAGGCAGCCGGTGATGCCATGTGGGAGTGATTACCTCCTGTCAGTGTATCACTGAGCTGCCATGAGAGAGTTCATCAGCTAATCATGCCGTGCCGTGAGAGCACCGGAGCCGATCAGCTGATGAACTCCGGTGACCTCTCTCACGGCAGCTCAGTGATAAACTGCGGGAGCGAGTGCCTCCTGTCAGTGTATCGCCGGTGGCCGGGTAGAGCAGTCATATCTCCCGATGTGACTATTCTACAAGTGAGATCATTGTGGGACACTCGGGATTACGTGGACTACGGCAGACAGGTGAATATATGGTGGTTTATTATTATTATTTTTTTTAACTGGTACACACTTTTCACACCTATATTTTCAAGTCTGGAAACGCATATTTTCAAGCAGCCATACAAAAAAGTATCCATGAAGAAAGCATAATCTCTGGAAAATTATGAAAACGTCCCTGCTACCAGTACGTATCTAAATACAAAACTGAACTATAATATATAATAATAATAATAATTTTTATTTATATAGCGCCAACATATTCCGCAGCGCTTTACAACTTATAGAGGGGACTGGTACAGACAATAGACATTACAGCATAACAGAAATCACAGTTCAAAACAGATACCAGGAGGAATGAGGGCCCTGCTCGCAAGCTTACAAACTATGAGGAAAAGGGGAGACACGAGAGGTGGATGGTAGCAATTGCTTTAGTTATTGGGACCAGCCATAGTGTAAGGCTCGGGTGTTCATGTAAAGCTGCATGAACCAGTTAACAGCCTAAGTATGTAACAGTACAGACACAGAGGCTATTAACTGCATAAAGTGTATGAGAACACGATGCAAGGAACCTGATTATGTGTTGTTTTTTTTTTTTTCTATTTTTAATAGGCCACACAGGGATAGTTAGGTTAATGCGTTGAGGCGGTAGGCCAGTCTGAACAAATGAGTTTTTAGGGCACGCTTAAAACTGTGGGGATTAATCGTATTAACCTAGGTAGTGCATTCCAAAGAATCGGCGCAGCACGTGTAAAGTCTTGGAGACGGGAGTGGGAGGTTCTGATTATTGAGGATGCTAACCTGAGGTCATTAGGGGACCGGAGGGCACGGGTAGGGTGGTAGACTGAGACCAGAGAGGAGATGTAGGGTGGTGCTCAGCCATGGAGTGCTTTGTGGACGAGGGTAGTAGTTTTGTACTGGATTCTGGAGTGGATGGGTAACCAGTGTAATGACTGGGACAAGGTAGAGGCATCGGTGTAACGGTTGGTAAGGAATATGATCCTGGCTGCAGCATTCAGGACAGATTGGAGCGGGGAGAGTTTGGTAAGAGGGAGGCCGATTAGTAGAGAGTTACAATAGTCCAGACGAGAATGAATAAGTGAGACAGTAAGAGTTTTTGCAGAGTCGAAAGTAAGAAAAGGGCGAATTCAAGAAATGTTTTTGAGATGCAGATAAGAAGAGCGAGCCAGTGATCGGATGTGGGGGGTGAATGAAAGCTCGGAATCAAGGATGACCCCAAGGCAGCGGGCTTGTTGCTTTGGAGTAATGGTGGAACCACACACGGAGATGGCAATGTCAGGCAAAGGTAGGTTAGTAGAGGGAGAGAACACGAGGAGTTCAGTTTTTGACAGGTTCAGTTTCAGATAGAGGGAGGACATGATGTTAGAGACAGCGGTAAGACAATCACTGGTGTTTTCTAAGAAGGTCGGCGTGAAAGCAGGAGAAGAGGTGTATAATTGGGTGTCATCAGCATAGAGATGGTACTGGAAACCAAATCTACTGATTGTTTGTCCAATAGGGGCAGTATACAAAGAGAAGAGGAGGGGGCCTAGGACTGATCCTTGAGGAAACCCAACAGTAAGGGGAAGGTGAGAGGAGGAGGAATCAGCAAAACATACAGTGAAGGATCGGTCAGAGAGATAGGAGGAGAACCAAGGGAGAACGGTCTTCTTGAGGCCGATGGAGCGGAGCATAGTGAGGAGGAGCTGATGATCCACAGTATCGAATGCTGCGGAGAGATCCAAGAGAACTAGCATGGAGTAGTGACCATTAGATTTAGCTGTTAGTAGGTCATTAGAGACTTTAGTGAGGGCAGTTTCAGTAGAGTGTAAAGAGCGGAAGCCAGATTGAAGAGGGTCGAGAAGAGAGTTATCTGAGAGATAGCGGGTAAGACGGGAGCGGACCAGGCGTTCCAGGAGTTTAGAGATGAAGGGAAGATTAGAGACAGGTCTATAATTAGTGGCAAAGTTTTGGTCGAGGGAGGGTTTTTTAAGTAATGGATGTATGATGGCATGCTTAAATGAGGAGGGAAAAATACCAGAAGTGAGGGAAAGGTTGAATATTTTTGTTATGTGAGAGGTGACAGCCGGGGAAAGGGACTGGAGGAGATGTGACGGAATGGGGTCACTGGTGTAAGTGGTCGGGCGAGAAGATGCAAGGAGCCTGCTTACTTCTTCTTCAGTAACTATCGTATGGTTGCTTCTGTGTAGTGAGAGAAGTCCTTTTTTTTTCTTTTAAAACAGATAAAATTCAGTCCATAGGTGTGATTTCTAGGAGACATGGGCATTGGGGATTTAGTGTTGGGTGAGTATAATTTTTTTTTTTTTTTATTTGAATGTGTGTGTAATCATTTTACATGTTTGTTTTTTTTAAGTGTGAGCACAGTTGCCAGCTGACAATAGACTACATCTCCCATCAGCGGCTGCTACCATCACTGTTATCAGTGACAGCAGACATAGGCTGGTGGGAGCAGTAGTCTCATCAGCCCACGCCTGCTGACCTGCGGTAAGCGTTTTCCCGCAGGTGACCGCTGCGGGTCACAGTCACAGCTGTGGGGTCACGCTGACATCTGACAGCATGACCCCACAGTGCTCTGACCGACGGTGTTACCGCCGATAAGAACAACCGCAACGGTGTTTCCCACGCTATCAAAAAGATAACAGCGTGGGAAACACCATAGGAAGCCGGTAAAAACGCAAACAAAAACTCAGTAAATCCGCAAACACTTTTATACCTGCGTTTTTGCTGCATATTTGACTGACTCAATTGAAGTCAATGTGTGGAAAACGCTTAAAATCTGCACAAAGAATTGACATGCTGCAGAAAAAAATGTACTGCAAATACTCTAAGGACATTTACTGATCATGTGCACAACACTTCAGGATTGTCATTGAATTAGCTTGCATAAGGTTTCCATAGTGTTTTTGGCCCATTTCCGCACAGAGAAAACTCATCAAAAATGCACTGTGTGCAGATAGCCTAAATGCGAAACTTGTCTCTTCAAAGAGGAAGAGGAATAGAACTCTGGTGTCACCTATTGGAAGCAGCAATCCTAAGAGTCAAGGAGACAAGCCTTTTAGGATTGCTGTTTCAGTAGGTGGCGCTAGAGTTCTAGTCCTGTTCCTCTCTGATGAGACAATTTGTATTTTAATTGCCCAGAGGAGCATTACGTGGCGTATAAATGTCCTCACTCTGACATGCCAAGCTTTGCTTGCCACTCTCCACAAGGAGAAACGTTACCCCTTAGAACCCAGTCCAGAGCCTCTCACTCAGCCAAATCAGATCTCATATTTGCATTGATGAGGGGGTCTTAAAGGAATCCGTCACATCATTTTTAGCAACTAAGCTGTCCCCAGAGTGTTGTTAATGACACTAACACATTGTTTTTAATCAAAACGGCACCGTAATCATCTCCAAAAATCACTTTGCATAGTAAAAATCACTTTGTATAGTTATATAGTAACTTTCAGTCATAGGCGTGGCGCTTCATTTTCCTTCAGTCATGGGCTCGTCATATTGACACCCAAGCACTCCGATTAATGTTCCGGGTGTGCCAACCTCACGGGAATCTGCTCTAAAAACCCGCACTTGTGCACTGATGGTGGCTCCCAGCGCATGCGCAGTGATGGCGGCTCCCAGCACATGCGCAGTGACTCTGGGTGGACGTACTGAGCTTCATTGACTGCGTGCGTGTGGCGCCCCAGGGTCCTGGTCGTCACAGTAGCATTGCTTTCCTCACGGGGAGAGTGATGTTACGTTTGGAAGCGATGAAGGATATCTTTTATCAGGTAACCACAATACACACAACTTGTTCACACACCAGGCCACAAGGGGGAGCTTTTGATCCTATTTACTAGGTGACTCCCCTGCATATTGATATATATTGTGGTTTTGGAGGGAAAGTTAGTCAGAAAGTGACAGGAAGCAGACTGGAGCAGTCTGAGGCAGGAAGAATGTACGCACGGGCCGTGTAGTCTGAAGCACTACAGCTCCTAAAGAAAGAGACAAACAGAAAGCCGAACATAGTTCAGTGAACGTGCAGGAGAGCAAAGCACAGGAGAGTGACACCAGGGGGAGGACAGCAGAGAGCAGACTGTCTCCCTGGCAAAGCGCAGATAACCGGTAGCCGGACCACCGAGGTTGTAAGGGACTCTAAGACTTACATCAGAGACCGGCAGGACGGCTGAACTGCAAGTTACCTGTCCGCCACCCACACCTGAGACACAGTAACACATAGAGCCCGGGGTGTGCTAGAGTCCCTGTAAAAAGGCTCGAGTTACCTGTCATACAAGTATTGTCCTATCCTATATGGGGGACAGAGAGAAGAACTGTGAGGACCTTATCTGAAGCCATAGGCAGTAAGGAACTACAACACCACCGTGCTAGAGGAAGTCTTTTATCTCCACCTGGTAAAGGGGACTCTGGTTTCGCTTCCAAGCCGACCAGACCCTGCCTGCCCTGTGATCTGGTACCCTGGACGGTGGCTGCCTGAAGTCTTCAATAAACCAGGTAAAGAGACTGCAAACCTGTGTCCTCGTTCTTTACTGCGCCATTCACCATTCTACCATCTACACACCGGGAGCCCTGGGGATATACTTCACCTGTAGGAAGTTATACCATCTAGCTGCCATAACATCACCCCAGAGGACCCCTTAAAGCAGCGTCGGTCCCCACTGACCGAATACCACAGGTGGCGTCACAAACATAAACTTTATTCAATTTCCCCTTTTACATGGACGCCCAGGGCCACGGACCGGGTCACCACCGTGACATCCCCCTGTGAACACCGGACCCAGTATGGGGTACCCCACGGCCCTGGCGGGCGACTCATGCGCATGTGCAGGAGCCACTGTGAGTCACGGGCTCTGTGACCACACTCGACACTGCGCAAGTGCGGGATTTTAGAGCAGATTCCCACGATGTTAGCGCACCCCGGAACATCAATCACAGTGTGTGGGCGTCGATAATAAGACAATCCCATGAATGAAAGAAAATGAAGTGCCACCCCTATGACTGAAAGAGAGGGGACTATATAACTATACAAAATGACTTTTGGAGTTGATTAAGGCACCGTTTTGATTGAAAACAACGTGTTACTGAAGCACATTGCATCAATAACCACACACTGGGGACAGTTTAAGTTGCTAAAAATGATGTGACAGCTTCCCTTTAAAAATGGAGGCGTGAATGAAGCCTAAAGTGACATAGCCTACCATATTTTTTTCCCATTATTGGTATGGGCTAATATTTAGTGCGTGTCAGATTTCTGGATTCCTTTGTGACTAATTAATATGCACCGTGTCTGCAAACTGAGATTCTGGTTTGGCTTTTATCTGAAGTCATACGTCAAGCCTCGGTAAAGAGTTGATATTGACTTTTAGGACCGTAGCTTCCCAATAGGTGGCGCTAGAGTTCTAGACCTCTTACTTGGTGAAGAGGAAAATTAACATTAATATTAATATCTAATTTCCCAGAGGAGCATTGCACGGTGAATAAGTCTCCTCGCTCTGACATGTCAGGCTTGGCTTGTCACTCTCCACTCGGAGAAGCATTATCCCTTTGACTAATTAATAGGAATTCGCTGTCTGCATGTTGACAGTCTGTTTTGTCTTGACTATATACATAATACCTTTGTCCAGATTGCATGGCATATTTTATTGACAGAGTATCTTCCCCCTGTGTATATGGGCTTTGTAGCCGTTCATAATCCTGTCGAACTGGCTGCCGTGTAAGTATAGCCATCACATGTGTTATTTCTGGGACTACAATGTCTTCTCTTTGTGTAAAGGAATGGCTGAGCCCAGGAATGTCATTATTCACATTCACCAGGGAGAAAAAAACAAACCTATTGCATATAATGTATTACACACCAGCAGTCATCGAGATAATTATAACATCAGGAAAGACCGGTCAGACAAGCTGAAGATTACACATATTGAAAATTTGGGGCAGTCACCCTAGATGGCTCCATCATCCCATGGGAGGGTCCAGTGCTGTAAATCCACATGTTCTGCGCTGTGTTCCCACGTAGCAGCTGAACTTTGGCCACAAATTACAGATCTGTGCCGCTGGTTTTTTTTCCAATGCTCTCTTGCAAAATCACTTAATTTTGCAGTTCAAATTGAGGAATATTTCACTGGCGAAGAAGGCACGGCTCGTACATAGTCTGGTCTTTTCTCGAATACCATATGGATGCAAAACCTGGACGACAAAGAAACAAAACAGAAGAGGAATCGGGGCCTTCGAAATGTGGTGCTGGAGAAGGATGTCATCAAGACCATGGATGGCAAGAAGAACAAATTAATCCATTTTGGAACAAATCAAGCCAGACGTGTCACTCGAAGGAAGGATCATCAAAAGCTACGACTTGCTTAATATGGACAGATTATACGAAGAGGACAATCACTGGAGAAGGACATCAGAATAGAAGGAGCAAGGCGAAAAGGAAGACCAACAAACCGATGGCTTGATACTATCAAGACAACAGCGGAGGAGACCCTGGTGGACCTATCTAGGCTTCCACGAGATCGATCTTCCTACAAAGCGATCATCTATCAGGTCACTATGGCTCGGACAGCAATCTGAAGGCCAATAATAATAGACGATGATGTGTGTTGCGAAATACTGAGATCTAATGATTTCCCGTGGTATTGCATTGCAATCTGTGACCTCATAGGATCGTGAAACAGTTGGAAATGTCTCCATGTTTGGAAACATTTGTGACGCCACTCGGAACGAGCTTACAGAAAACGATAATTTATTTTAAATGGGGGAGTAAATGAATAAGAGGGGAATGTTGTTGTGTATTTCTAGCTCTCTATGTCTTCCACGCTTTGGGTTATGGTATTGCAGGATCGAGAGAAAGGAATATTGTGGTCAGCTACTGCCGGTACACAAATAAATTCATCCTCTAGGAGAAGTGAGAGTCTATTCTTCAAATCAATGACAACAGCCAGGACAAACAGGTTTTCCTTTTTCCTCTCCTCCTGTAAGATCCGACCGCACATCACAACATTGAGTAAATACACATATGGGAAACATATAGGAGCCACGCTGGAGAAATGCTACCTGAAGAATAGAAGTGGCCGGGGGGGATAATTTGGACCATTGAGATTGAGAACGCATTGGTATTCCTAATATTTATTGTCCTCCCTCCTGGTACATTTTGTGCTTCCCTCCAGCTAAAGTTGGAGACCTAACCAGTCGCTTCGCTGGTGCAAAACTGGAGCCTGTAAATGATATAATTGTATTGAGCTATCACAAATGTTTGCAAATTTTTCTCCTTGTAATGCTCCTGTAAAAAAACCTCAAGCCCATCAGTGTTATAACATAAATGTATAAAAGACTTGGAGATCTATTTTTATAGTTATTGTGCTTTTAGAAGCAAGTGGTTCCCGTGCCCCCCAGCTTTCTGCATGTCGGGGGCTGGTGCAATGAATGATTGACGGTTCAGATTGGCGGTGCGGCTGAGAGTGCCGGCTCCGATGTTGCAAGCAGAGACAGCGATGCCACTGCAACATCGAAGGAGCAGGGAAGCCGGCAGGATTCAGCCATCTCACCAGCTCTTGCAAGCTGTACAGCAAAAAGCTGGTTAGTACGAGCTCTTTGCCTAGGAAACTGGCCACTTTCGATAGGCTACAGAGGTGGCCGGTAACTAAGTGACAAGCTGTACACAACAGAAAATAAAGTCCACCATTCTTGAGATCAGAGACGGTTTTTAACAATGAATACCAATCGAAGGAGAAAGAAATGTTAATAAGTCTTATAAAATATACATTTTATTGAAAATATTAAAATAATATGAAAAAATAATAATTCAAATAGATGCAAAGGGCCCAAAATTGGACCACAACCATACATAGATACATATGAAAAAAAATATATGAAAAAAATGCACACAAAAAAACGGATCCAAATGAATCTGTGATCATTTCAATGAGAGTGGTATTCACAATAACGACAAGCAAAATACTTATGTCAAGTGATGCACCTAAATAAGAATAAGCCCCTACGCGCGTTTCACCAAAGCTTTGTCAGGGTTTTTAACAATAAGTAAAGTGTAAAGTGGCTTGTTTTTACTTTTTTTTCCAGAATTTATGAAAACAAGAAAGTTATTTTAGGGACTGTAATTTTGGTCTGACTGGAAAATCAGACAACCTGAAACCAATGTTATTCAATGGATTTTTTTCACTGACAGAATCTGCATATTAAAAAACCGCAACGTGCACTAGTTTCAGATGAGACGTATAAAATCAAGTCTATGAGTGCACTGTCACGCTGCAGAACAGCAGGTAAATGCAAACGCCACTAGATGGCAGCAGAGTGGAGAGGGCTGAAAACCTGTTCAGAGCAGACCAGCAGAACTGCAGTGAGGCTACCACCAGGTGGCAGCATAATAGTTGAACAAGCCGGGTCGATACCAAAGAGTAGAGTAGTTCCAAGGGGAATCCCAAACACAGAGTCAGAGGAGCGCCAAAAAGGTCAGTAATAGTCCGTAGCAGAAGTACCAGAGGGAAGAGACAAAATCAGGCCAGGGCCAAAGCAGAGTCGAGTACCGCAGAATCCAAACACACAGGGAAACACAAAGTCCGGGCAGGAAGAGAGGAATAAACAGACACGGGCAAAGACAGCTAAACACAGCAGGGCAAATCAGGGTCTCACCACA
The DNA here is from genome assembly GCF_051348905.1 of Ranitomeya variabilis. Taxonomy (NCBI): domain Eukaryota; kingdom Metazoa; phylum Chordata; class Amphibia; order Anura; family Dendrobatidae; genus Ranitomeya; species Ranitomeya variabilis. The sequence goes on from NC_135233.1 coordinate 1,062,553,158, forward strand.
GCCAGCTACACACGCCGTAGGCAGGAAATATAACTGCCACTGCCTGCAGGATGGAGTGCAGAGAAATAGCAGACCTGACACCGAAATGAGGCAGAGAAAGTTAACACCTGACATGACCAGACCGGGAAAGGAGAGACAAGACCCAAAACAACGGTCTGGATTATGACATGCACAAAAAAAGGGTGCCATCTGCCATTAAAGGATCTGTAAACTAGAGCTATTAATCTGGGAGCATGGTGTGTGAAGAACTGCAGAAACATTTTTTAATACTTTGAAATCTGAAACCAGCATCTCTACTGACCCAAGTGTGATAGCTGGATAGGAATACTGTTATGAACTGGTGGTTTAGGAGCAACATGGGACGAGCTCTGGAGGAGGTGGTACCTGTACTAACCGCAGTTCCTGAGCTTATCACAACACTAGAAGTAGCCGTGGGATGTTCCTGTCACTCCCTAGACACCTCGTCACAGCCGGAGGACTAACTACCCCTAAAGATGGAAACAGGAAAGCTATCTTGCCTCAGAGAAAATCCCCAAAGGAAAGGCAGCCCATCACAATTATTGACTGTGAGTGGAGAGGGAAATGACATACGCAGAATGAAATCAGAATGTAGCAAAGGAGGCCAGTCTAGCTAGATAGATAGAACAGGACAGAATACTGTGCGGTCAGTATAAAAAAAACTAGAAAAATCCACCACAGAGTTTACAAAAATCTCCACACCTGACTAAAGGTGTGGAGGGTAAATCTGCTTCCCAGAGCTTCCAGCTTAACTGAATAAATCCATATTGACAAGCTGGACAAGAAAAAACATAGAAAGAGCTGAAAGATTAAGTCCACAATAAGTGGACAGCAAAAGAACAAGCAAGGACTTATCTTTGCTGAACTGGTCAGAATATCAGGGAAATCCAAGCAGAGATGTGAATCCAACCAGGAACCATTGACAACTGGCCCAGGCTGAAGGATAGAACCAGGCTAAATAGCCGAGCCAGAAAGACGATCAGTGGAAGCAGCTGCTGACTGCTAAATCCAAGGAGCAGCAGTTCCACTCAAAACCACCGGAGGGAGCCCAAGAGCAGAACTCACAAAAGTGCCACTTACAACCACCGGAGGGAGCCCAAGAGCGGAATTCACAACAGAATACATGCTGTCACGCTCAGGTCGGTAGAGCCGACGGCCAGTCCGATAATTGAGTTCTGATCCTCATCTGAGTTATTCGCCGTTTTTCTTTGTAACTTTCACTCCTGATTTTGGCATACAAATATTGATGACAAATTCTGATGTGTGACCAATCCCTTAGGGCTTGTTCACATGACTATACTTTTGGTCCATATGCTGCAAATAATGGACAGCACTCGGAGCCAGTGTTATTTAATTAGGGAATGCAGACGAGTCATTTTTTTTCCTGATCGATTCTGCGTGTGAATAAAAATGCAGCGTGCGCTAGTTTCTGCCGAGTATCAGAGGAAAATTCACCCATTCAAGTCTATGGGTGCAAAAAAAAGGATGACAGACGGGTCCGCGCCTCCGGTCAAAGAGACTCGGAGAATGCGTTTTGTGCCTCAGATTTGGCCATTAAAGTCTATGGTGAACTGTGAGATGAAACACGGGAAACAGGCCTGTGAAGCACAAGTTGAAAAAGTGTCAGTGCTTGTACAGCTGAACAATCGCTTAACCAGACAGAGAAGCAAAGCACGACGTTTTTACCCAAGTGTGGATAGTGTGGAAATGTATGGAGGAGACCTGCTCCTCTGCCCCGACGCGCACTTTTCGCCCAGCTTCTTCGCTATCCACAAACGTCATGCTTTGCTTCTCTGGTTAAACGACTGTTCAGCTGTACAAGCACTGACACTTTTTCAACTTATCTTGGGGGTATAGGATATCTACTCGCCCATATACAACTAATTGATGTTAGCCCCAGGGCCACTGACTCCAAGTAGACCCAGCTGTTATCCACTATGTGTCCTAAGTATATGTGCCTTCATACACTGCCTCCACTACACTAGTGGGCTATGCTAATTATATTGTGTGGTACCTACCTTAGTTCACACTTTATTATTGATACCTGCTTTCTGGCATTTAGTATTTTGCACCAGGCACTTTATAGCTTGTACTGATATTTAATATTTTAGATCTATTTTCTAGCTTGTTTATACAGTTGCCTAACACCATTTATTCCAATTATGACTTTTTTTAAATCATGAAAGCAAGGAAAACATACCAGGCAATAATAGTACAACCATCCAATCATGATATCCAACTGAACATATGAATGGGGGTATCATGAGCCCGTAATGGAATAATATGGAACACACCAATGCTTACAAAGCAAAAAAACACTAAAAGATGGTGCAAAAAATCCAGCAAATAAATCAATTTATTAAATATAAATACAAAAATACAAAAATGACAGGAATTAGACAATAGTGGGTAAAAAATGCTGAAAGACTACATGGAACGCACGGAGTCTAGCCATGGGGGGCGTGCCCCCTGAAGAAGGATCACTCCGAAACGCGCGTCGGGGTGGGTTGGAGCTGGCACGTCCCCTTTGCTACATCATTGGTATGTTCCTTATTTGGGCCACTTCTACCTGACATTTGTGTGTATGGATATTTATATATACACCTTTTTTCCTGTATGTTCATGGTCTATTATATGATTTACTACTATCAGTATTGAACATGCAGGGATATAATTATTGCTTGCACTATCTAATGTCTAGTGATTAAGTGCATGCTTTGGGGATCATGGCTAGACTCCGTGCGTTCCATGTAGTCTTTCGGCATTTTTTACCCACTATTGTCTAATTCCTATCATTTTTGTATTTTTGTATTTATACTTAATAAATTGATTTGCTGGATTTTTTGCACCATCTTTTAGTTGTTTTTTTTTTTTAATCATGTGGAGTCCTACGTCCCTCTCTTTTCTTGTACCTTTCTTTAATTTTAATGTTATTTTATCAGGTCATTAATATAATAATTATTTTAAAACTTATTCTATTTGAGAACTTCTCTTTACCTATGGTTAAACCTGCACCTAGGTAATTAGGTAATATAAGCTATTTTTTGTTCATCATATTTTGAGAGCCCACAATGTTTCGGAATACAGAGCTGTCATTTTTGTTTACGTGTGAGGAGGGGGGTAATAACCTGTAGTTAATTTGTGCCTTAGGACGGTGGTTATAATGATAACTGTGGCATTTATGTAGTTTTTTTTTTTTTACCAATAAATCATTATTTTATTAACATTTTTTATAACTTTTTTTTTATTTTTACAATATTTATTATTCCCCCAGGAGGCCTGAATCTGTGATCTTTGGCTACTTTCACACATCAGGTTTTCAGTGTCAGGCTAAATCCGGCTAATTTTCAAAAAACCGAATCAGGCGAATGTTGTCGCCGGATCCAGTTTTTTTCCCATAGACTTGTATTAGTGCTGGATTGCACCGGATGACATTGCATTTCGTCCGGTTTTTGCCGGATCCGGCAAATCTGCCGCTTCCAGTTTCTTGAAAAAACATCCATTGCAACATTTTTTGTCTCCGGCGAAAAAGCCTGAAGCGCCGGATCCGGCTAGAATGGAAGCCTATGGGAGCCAGAAGGTGTCGGATCCGGCGGCCTGATCCGGTTTTTTAAACTGAGCATGCTCCAAATTTTTTATTTATCCAATAATCTAGATAGGCTAGCCGGATCCGTAAAAAAACCGGATCCATCGCATCAGTTTTTCACAATCTGGCCCGAAGCCACGTTTTTCCAACATTCGCCGGATTTAGCCTGACACTGAAAACCTGATGTGTGAAAGTAGCCAAAGGATGGCATCAATATTACACTGCAGTGACTGCACTACTAATGTATTGCAGAGCGGCCGGTCATTGTTTGGCCGGGTTCACACAACTGGTTTTGGAAATCGGACTGTGAGCAGGTTCTTGTGCTCGTCCGTGATGTACACGAATGCAGGCGCTGCCCTCACATTACGTGCATTATCCTGGTCCATAAAACTAATGTGAATACTGCATGCTGTGATCTTTTTTCTACACAGATCATTGGTCCACAAGTAGAATTGGCCGTGTACACTCACTATAATAGACCCATTATGCACAAGGATCCATTCTATGCTTGTCTGAAAGAGCCCTTTGCCTGACAGGCGGCCAATGTATCCCCATCTCCAGCAGGATCGTACAGGCTATAGCATATGTCAGACCTGTAGGCCATTGTTAGGCCTCTGGTTGCCAGAATAACCCATCAGTACCCCATGATAGGACTGTGGGGGTGCTGATGACCTGACAGGAGGAGCAATCTCCCTCTATTAAACTCCTGACATGCTGCTGTCTCTATTGACTGCGTTCAGAGTTAGGTCCAGTCCCGGGACACAGCTGAATCCCGCTGAGGATGGTCCCGTCACAGCCCCTGTGCCGTCCCGGTGATGTAACTGTACGTCCCCAATGTATTAAGTAACAGCACATGACAACGTACAGCTATGTCCTAATGTGGGAAAGGGTTAAACAGCGAAGACGGGACCATTACAGGTGATAAGTCACCAATGATTGGGTGTCAGAGCACGGGGACCCTCACAGATTGGCAGAACTTTTATGCTTGTTACAAAATGGGGGTGCTGAAAAATTTCACCGCAGGGCTCGGCAGCCCCAGAGGGAATGAATGGACCCACACCAGCCGGCAGACCCCCACCAATCCTATGGGACTGGTGATAAAGGGGTCGTCAGGTGACATATGCCACAAGTCCGCCCTGTGCACCGACACTCCCTGCACCAGCATTACTTATATCAGGATGATGTGATATTACCCTCTCCTAGTCACAGACACGCGTGATCATTTTTTTGTACTATTACACGTTCTCTGCAGCGTTTTTCCTTGTCGGGTACGCCTGGTCATCTCCATGTGATAGTGAGCTGCGGTTCATGAAGAATTGCATATTACTAGTTGTGTTCTTGTGGGGTTTTTTTGCCCGTGATCAGTAGTATCCCAGTTTTGACATCGATTTGTGAACAGAGCCTTGGTTAATGGCGACACGCACGATGCACCGAGGGGATTGCGGTGTCGTACTGTGACGTCGGATCTGGTTACTTCCTGAGGTGACACATCGCGTCCTGTCACCTGAAGGAGCTGCCAATGCTCCTGACTTTGTCGCACGAGATTCATGGTCGCATGCGACTGTGGCGGCCATTTTGGACGCGGAGCAGCAAGGTCTGGAAGGATGGAGCCGGCGGTAACGACATCGCATGCAATCACCGGCACTAGGGGCCACACTGGGTGCAAAAACATCCCCAAACTGTTGGACTTTATTGTCACAAATGTGACTTTCCTCGAAGTGTCATGGTAAGTCACGTACGTCTGTGATTCGTGCATTTATACCTCTATTAGCCTTTATTTGTCATTTCTGCAATGAGCAATTACAAAAAATGTCTTTATCTACTATTTCCTTCTGACTAAAATCTAACATGTAAGTCTCTGTGTAAACCACTGACTGTCTTGTAGTTATATCTTATAATTATACAACTGTCTCCCTCCCTCTCTGACAGCAAAATGGGGCCCAGCCGCCCTATTTATACCGCCTCCCCTTCCCACAATGCACCCTGTCCTCGAGTGTAGGCGGAGCACGCGAATATGGCCGCCAAGCTCCTGGGAGGAGTAGGAGGAGCTTAAGGAGTACTGGGCGGAGCTTGGAGCGACCGAGCTAACGGGAGGTAAACCCCCTGCTTACGTATAATAATAATAATAATAATAATAATAAGAGCAACGCATCGGTTTTATTGACTTTTGTAGTGGGCTACAGGGACATAGCCGGTGCCAGACTATAGGGGGCGCCTTTGATTCTTTCCGCCCTCTGAACCTGTTGCCCAAGTAAAAAATTCTCACGCCTCCCGCCCGCACAATTATTCTCACAGTGCCTATCCGTGAACCTTCAGATCAATACTGCACCTGCCCGCGCCCGCCCGCCTCCTCTGTCAGCGCAGCACCTTGCCATTGGGCCGCGGTGACGAGTGCGCGCTCGGAGCTGGTTTGTCCTGTGGGGCTTGCTGTAGTCGGAGGTAGAGACGGGGCACGGAGAGACAGGCAGCGGCAGGAAGAGAAGCGGAGGGACGGCGGCGGCCGGAGGTCAGTGCTGGGGGAGCGGGCGACATGTACGGGCGACATGTCCGGGCTCCGGGCCGGGGACGGGTCACACGTATGTGCGCGGTGTGACAGCAGCTGACATGTTGCGTGCGCGGAGTAAACGCCTAATGTGCACGGGGGCGGACATGTTCTGTGCTCTCACATTTACAGGACGGTTTTATTTTTTTTTTTCTCGTTAAATATAAGGATTTGGAGATAAAAATTAATTTTTTGCATGTTGGTTTTATTAAGAATGTTGCTTCATTTTGGGTCGTACAGCAGAAAAAGACCTAAAAGTCTGAGAGTCCGAGCTCACTGACGGGCGCAGCGTTGGCTCATTGTGCGGCCAGCAATGGAAATACATATTACTGTGCAAAACTGTCAGCAGATAAAGAGGCGGTGACGTCTGTGATCAGACGGTGCTATCTGTGTGCTCGGGACATATGGTGAGCGATGGCCGACGGACGGACGTGTGCGCCGAACCCGGAGTATACAGCAAGAGGGATATAGACACTTCCCAATCCACAGCATCTGGTAATTTGGCATTTCCTAGTCCGCAGCGTCTGGTAATTTGGCTCTTCCTAGTCTGCAGCGTCTGGTAATTTGGCTCTTCCTAGTCCGCAGCGTCTGGTAATTTGGCTCTTCCTAGTCTGCAGCGTCTGGTAATTTGGCATTTCCTAGTCCGCAGCGTCTGGTAATTTGGCTCTTCCTAGTCTGCAGCGTCTGGTAATTTGGCTCTTCCTAGTCTGCAGCGTCTGGTAATTTGGCTCTTCCTAGTCTGCAGCGTCTGGTAATTTGGCATTTCCTAGTCCGCAGCGTCTGGTAATTTGGCACTTCCTAGTCTGCAGCGTCTGGTAATTTGGCATTTCCTAGTCCGCAGCGTCTGGTAATTTGGCATTTCCTAGTCCGCAGCGTCTGGTAATTTGGCATTTCCTAGTCTGCAGCGTCTGGTAATTTGGCATTTCCTAGTCCGCAGCGTCTGGTAATTTGGCTCTTCCTAGTCCGCAGCGTCTGGTAATTTGGCATTTCCTAGTCCGCAGCGTCTGGTAATTTGGCTCTTCCTAGTCTGCAGCGTCTGGTAATTTGGCATTTCCTAGTCCGCAGCGTCTGGTAATTTGGCACTTCCTACTCCGCAGCGTCTGGTAATTTGGCACTTCCTAGTCCGCAGCGTCTGGTAATTTGGCTCTTCCTAGTCCGCAGCGTCTGGTAATTTGGCATTTCCTAGTCCGCAGCGTCTGGTAATTTGGCTCTTCCTAGTCCGCAGCGTCTGGTAATTTGGCACTTCCTACTCCGCAGCGTCTGGTAATTTGGCACTTCCTAGTCCGCAGCGTCTGGTAATTTGGCTCTTCCTAGTCCGCAGCGTCTGGTAATTTGGCATTTCCTAGTCCGCAGCGTCTGGTAATTTGGCATTTCCTACTCCGCAGCGTCTGGTAATTTGGCTCTTCCTAGTCCACAGCGTCTGGTAATTTGTCATTTCCTAGTCCGCAGCGTCTGGTAATTTGGCATTTCCTAGTCTGCAGCGTCTGGTAATTTGGCATTTCCTAGTCTGCAGCGTCTGGTAATTTGGCATTTCCTAGTCCGCAGCGTCTGGTAATTTGGCTCTTCCTAGTCCGCAGCGTCTGGTAATTTGGCATTTCCTAGTCCGCAGCGTCTGGTAATTTGGCATTTCCTAGTCCGCAGCGTCTGGTAATTTGGCTCTTCCTAGTCCGCAGCGTCTGGTAATTTTGGCATTTCCTAGTCCGCAGCGTCTGGTAATTTGGCATTTCCTAGTCCGCAGCGTCTGGTAATTTGGCTCTTCCTAGTCCGCAGCGTCTGGTAATTTGGCATTTCCTAGTCCGCAGCGTCTGGTAATTTGGCACTTCCTACTCCGCAGCGTCTGGTAATTTGGCACTTCCTAGTCCGCAGCGTCTGGTAATTTGGCTCTTCCTAGTCCGCAGCGTCTGGTAATTTGGCATTTCCTAGTCCGCAGCGTCTGGTAATTTGGCTCTTCCTAGTCCGCAGCGTCTGGTAATTTGGCACTTCCTACTCCGCAGCGTCTGGTAATTTGGCACTTCCTAGTCCGCAGCGTCTGGTAATTTGGCTCTTCCTAGTCCGCAGCGTCTGGTAATTTGGCATTTCCTAGTCCGCAGCATCTGGTAATTTGGCATTTCCTACTCCGCAGCGTCTGGTAATTTGGCATTTCCTAGTGTGCAGCGTCTGGTAATTTGGCACTTCCTAGTCCGCCGCGTCAGGTAATTTGGCTCTTCCTAGTCTGCAGCGTCTGGTAATTTGGCATTTCCTAGTCCGCAGCGTCTGGTAATTTGGCTCTTCCTAGTCCGCAGCGTCTGGTAATTTGGCTCTTCCTAGTCTGCAGCGTCTGGCAATTTGGCATTTCCTAGTCCGCAGCATCTGGTAATTTGGCATTTCCTAGTCCGCAGCGTCTGGTAATTTGGCATTTCCTAGTCCGCAGCGTCTGGTAATTTGGCACTTCCTAGTCCGCAGCGTCTGGTAATTTGGCATTTCCTAGTCCGCAGCGTCTGGTAATTTGGCACTTCCTAGTCCGCAGCGTCTGGTAATTTGGCTCTTCCTAGTCCGCAGCGTCTGGTAATTTGGCTCTTCCTAGTCCGCAGCGTCTGGTAATTTGGCATTTCCTAGTCCGCAGCGTCTGGTAATTTGGCACTTCCTAGTCCGCAGCATCTGGTAATTTGGCATTTCCTAGTCCGCAGCGTCTGGTAATTTGGCATTTTTTAGTCCGCCGCGTCTGGTAATTTGGCTCTTCCTAGTCCGCCGCGTCAGGTAATTTGGCTCTTCCTAGTCTGCAGTGTCTGGTAATTTGGCATTTCCTAGTCCGCAGCGTCTGGTAATTTGGCATTTCCTAGTCTGCAGCGTCTGGTAATTTGGCTCTTCCTAGTCTGCAGCGTCTGGTAATTTGGCATTTCCTAGTCCGCAGCGTCTGGTAATTTGGCATTTCCTAGTCCGCAGCGTCTGGTAATTTGGCATTTCCTAGTCCGCAGCGTCTGGTAATTTGGCTCTTCCTAGTCTGCAGCGTCTGGTAATTTGGCATTTCCTAGTCCGCAGCGTCTGGTAATTTGGCATTTCCTAGTCTGCAGCGTCTGGTAATTTGGCTCTTCCTAGTCCGCAGCGTCTGGTAATTTGGCACTTCCTAGTCCGCAGCGTCTGGTAATTTGGCACTTCCTAGTCCGCAGCGTCTGGTAATTTGGCATTTCCCAGTCCACAGCATGTGTAATTTTGGCATTTCCCAGACCGCAGCGTTATTTAATTTATTTTTTTTACCCCGAACCAATGACACCCTTTAGCCTTAAAGGGGTAGTCCAGGCTAAGTAGAATTTTTGCCTAAGTTCTGGAGTTCTTTAATAATGACAAACTTTCCTTATTCACCAGCAGACACAACCCCTGGATTGCTGCACAGGCGAGTGATGACCTCACCGGTCACCGGTCACAGGAGCATGCGGCTGTGATTGTCAGTGACTTGACTGCTGCAGCCAATCACAGGCCACGCAGGTCTCCTGACAGGTGACCGGTCATAGAAATTGAATTTAGGTCTGAACCCAGCGATACCAGGGAAAGGTATGATGACCCGGCATCCTTGTAGTAGTAAAAAAACAAAACAAAGAAGAAAACCGACCGTGAGGTCAAAATAAATAAAATAAAAATAGATATAGAAAAAATTGTTGCGGATAAAATACCTTTATTAATCGTGATAAATAGTATTTTATTCGCAACTATTTTTTCTCTATATATTTTTATTGATTTTGACCTCCCGTTCGGATTTTTATACTAATTTCCGAATGGTCTTCCATTCTTTCCTATACAACAGGTGTTAAACACGTTCGGTGTATAGAAGTGCCACATTTTTCTTGTGACCTTGTGTCAAACATCTATTGTTGTGTTCAGTCCTTGTAGTAGTGTGTGTCCGATGTGACGGCGTGCGAGGGGCGTCCGGCGGGTGGAGCTGCAGTGAAGTATTGCGGCAGCCCGGTTCCTCCAGGTTAGTACGGGCGTGTACAGACTATGTGCTAATTAGGACACGTGTGAATCATAGGGAATTTCTCTTAAAGTCAGAGAGAGGGTGTATCTGTAGCTACCGAAAATAAGCCAGAAATGTGCCAGCAACATGATAAATTGTGACCGTCAGGAGGAGGACCTGGTGCCCGGTGTCTGCGGGAAGAGGGTTACCTGGTGCCCGGTGTCTGCGGGAAGAGGGTTACCTGGTGCCCGGTGTCTGCGGGAAGAGGGTTACCTGGTGCCCGGATGGTGACTGGGAAGCGGGTGGGACCTGGTGCCTGGTGGCATCTGGACCTCATAGTGAACCTGGTGCGCTGGTGGCGGCAAGAAGGGGTTGTTGGGAAGGGGGGGACCTGGTGCGCTGGTGGCGGCAAAAGGGGGTTGCTGGCGCCCTCACGAGATAGGGGACCACTGATTGTGCAGTGGCGGGCTTTAGATCCCTCACCAATCTGCTCAATAACATATCTTAGAGACAGGTCATCAGTGTAGTCCTGGACGCTCCCTTTAAGTCCAATAACTCCCTGATTGGCCATAGAGAATGTGGAGGGGCGACCAGTGTGAAGCTGTTGGCCTCTCTCTGGTTGTTTCTTCCCCTGCATCATCGCAGCATTGGCCGGACCCCGGCTTATCTGTGGGGGGTCTGCCTGCTGGCGCTGCACTGTGACACATCTGTCCTGATGGTGATGACATTGGTCCTGCAGTTCTCCCCTGATCTGACTTCTCAGGAGGGTATCGGGCCTTGGTTATTAGGGGCTGCTCGGCCAGGATACCACTACTCCTTTAGGCGGCAGTCACATTGTGTTTTTTTTTTTTTTTCGGCATTCATGACCCCAAACAACTTCTTACCACGATTGCAACAAAGTAACTGAAGCGTGACTGCTATGTCTGTGTCATTGGGACTCCACCACTACAAATAATGACCAAGTCCTGCAGGGAAACACCGGGGTCACCGTATGAGAACTGTTAGAACTTAGTTTTATTTTTTTATTAATTATTTTTTTTTTTTTAAAGAGCCAAAAAAAGGCATAAAAAAAATACAATTTTGTTGTTACTTGAAAATATCTAGAGCATAAATAAAACGTCTTCTGTATCAAGAGACTCGGCAATAATGCCATAACCAGAGCAGACCGGTGTTAGGTATTTTGCCGCAGCGGGGTTTTTTTTTTTTTGCACATGGGGGAACGCGGCCTCGGGGATCCTGTTTCAACCAAGGAAAGAATTTGTGTCCCTCTCCATCGCTAGTATTGGTAATGAAAGGGTTACTTGCACATTGCTAAATGCAGGATCTGTTTTTCAGGTTGGAATTGCAAATAAGGGGCATTAGTGGGCTGTAAGGGGAGCGGGCGTTCCTATGAGACCCCTAGTTATAGCGGGTTACATATGGAGATGACGGCTGCAGACATTTTCTTTCTGTCACCGATGTTTTTCTGGGATTTAGGTAATGAAAAAAAAAAAGAGATATCCTGCAAAATGTATTCTAGTGGGGGTCCACACTGACAGCCCCCCAGAAATCACAAAGCCCCTTTATGGCGCATGGTGACCCCATTCTAGCGAGATTATATACGTGTATTACAGCACATGGCCCGGCTTCACCTTTGGGATCTACGGAGAAAAGAATTGTATCTATAACTGGTCACTTTAATGACCGATGACCCTCCGTAATGTGTTTAGAGGGGTCTTTCCTGGGGGTGCTGTTTACGGACAGGTCCACTTGTGGTTGTGCCTTACACGTGGGCGCCATTATTGTTTCTGCTCCACTTGCAGCTGTCTCTGTGTACCAGCACCACAAGTCGTGTTATTAAAGTCTCCGGAGAGCACGGCATTTATTCCCCGCGGTGCGGATGATATCGGCTGACTCATCGCAGCTTCTTATTGTTCGGAGGAGCTGGGGCGTCCCAGAAAATGTAAACAAATGCATTCCAATCTTCATATCGTCCACCATTGACACCACCTACATACGAGTGGGAATGGTTTCCAGTAGGGCAGGAGAATCTTTTTAGTTTTATTTTTTTTTGCTTGTTTTTTTTATTTTATTTTTTATTTTAAGAATTTTTATTTTTGTTTTTGCTGATATTTCTTTTACATTATTTAGAAATTCTTAAAGACATTTATCTTTTTGCAAAGAATAATTTTAAAGAGGTTTTCCCGGACTTTTTAATACTGTTGAGTTGACTTAAAGGGGTTGCCCATTACTCAAAATATTTTTTTTAAATGGGCCCATGATGGTGCTAGAATAATGCACCTACCGGCCCCCCATTACTCCATATAATTGTCCCTGCCAATCTCATGGCCTCTTCCTCTGACTGTTCCTTGTTCTGATGATACCCTGATGCAGCCAATCACTGACTGTGTCACCTCTACGGTCAGTGATTGGCTGCAGTGTTCACATGTTCCTCAGTCAGGAAGCTGAGACTGCTGAGGAATCTGGCAGTGTTAGAGCTGGAGTGGCGAGGCAATTTTGTTTCATTAATATAGGTATTCGTAGTCCTTTCCCAAAGGGGCTGACATGGCCAGTCTGGAGAACCGTGAAGTCTTGTAATGAAGGAGTAGAGGCGTCCGGTTTATGGAGGGATTGGTGGTTCCTCGGTAGCTGTCCCAGTAGGTGGCTCTTGGCGCAGTATACTAGGGGTATTGAGGTTGACTTTTCCCGTTGGGGCTTAGATGGATTTCGCCTTCTTCTAATTGTATATGTACTATTTCCCATAATTAAACTTTTCATCATCGGCCCAAAAATTTTGATCCTACCCAACCCTGGTTCTGTAGTTGAACACCAGCACGTCTGTTTCTGGAAAAGCTGAGTGACGACTGATATGGCCGGTATCGGCGTTGTCCTGTCTAGTTATACAGCGGCACAGCTTTATGATACCAGTCTTATTCTCATATGGAAGATTTACAGGACTCGCAATGTGACAATGCAAAAAAAAACAAAGTATAAAAAAAAACCACATTTTTGTTTGCGTTGTCACATCGTGAGACCTGCAGTATACAGTAGCAAAAGTTTGGGCGCCCCTGGTCAGAATTACTCTTATTGTGAACAGGTAAGCAAGTTGAAGATGACACGATCTCTAAAATGCCTAAAGTTGCAGATGACACCTTTCCTTTGTATTTTATGCAAAAAGAAAGTCATCTTTTACATATTAAAAATTGCAAAAAGGAAAATGGGCCAGTGCAAAGTTAGGACACCCTTGGAGATTTGTATGCTCAGATAACTTTAACTAAAGTTTGACCTTAGTTAGCATGTTAGGGTTATGGCTTGTTCACCATCATCGTTAGGAAAGGCCAGGTGATGCATATTTCCCAGCTTTATCAACACACAACCTCCTCTAACCTTGTGCCAAAAAACAGCAGCCATTAGTTCTTCTAAGCAGCTGCCCAGCACTCTGAGAATGGTGGAGACCCACAAAGAAGGAGAAGGCTATAAGAAGACATCAAAGCATTTTCAAGTTGCCCTTTCCTGAGTTCAAAATGTAATTAACAAATAGCAGTTATCAGGAACAGTGGAGGTCATGATAATGTCTGGAAGACCAAGCAAAATTTCAGTGAGAAATTCTTATAGGATTGCTAGAGAGGCAAAACAGAACCGCTCACCACCCCGCTTGACTGCAAAAGAACTTCAGAAAGATTTCAGACTCTGGAGTTGTGGTACATTGTTCTACTGTTCAGAGACACCTGCACAAATATGGCCTTCATGGAAAGGTTATCAGAAGAAAACCTCTCCTACGTCCTCACCATAAAATTCAGAAGTATGCCTAAGAACAACTAAACAAGCCTGATATATTTTGGAAACAAGTCCTGTGAAGGTTAAAACAGAACTCTTTGGCCACAATGTTCAAAGGTATGTGTGGAGAGAAAAGGGCACAGAACTTCAGAAAAAGAACATCTCGCCAACTATTAAGTATGGGGGTGGATAAGTCATGCTTGGGGTTGTGTTGCTGCCAATGGCACGGGAAACATTACACAGGTAGAGAGAAGAATGGATTCAATAAAATTTCAGCAAATTATTGATGCAAACATAACACCATCTGTAAAAAAGCTGAAGGTGAAAAGAGGATGGCTTCTACAAATGGAGAATGGTCCCAAACACACGTCAAAATCCACAATAGACGACCTCAAAAGGTGCAAGCTGAAGGTTTTACAATGGCCCTCACAGTCCCGTGATCTCAACATCATTGAAAATCTGTAGCTAGATCTCAAAATAACAGGACTACCCAGAAATCTCACAGAACTGGAAGAATTCTCCAAGGAAGAATGGATGTGAATCCCTCAAACAAGAATTGAAAGATACTTGCAAAAAGGGGGTGCTACTAGGTACTAGCCATGAAGGGCGCCCAAACTTATTTGCATCGGTCCATTTTCCTTTTTGTAATTTTTAAAAAATGAAGAAAAAAAAAAATAATAAAAATATATAATATAATTTTGTGCTTAAAATACAAAGGAAATGTGTCATCTATAACTTTAGGCCTTTTAGAGATAGCTTCATCTTCAACTTAGCTTCATCTTCAACTTGCTTATCTGTTCACATTAACAGTAATTTTGACCAGGGGTGCCCAAACTTTTACATGCCACTGTGTATACATATATTTACTTTTTTGTGTGTTTATTCACATGGACATTTTTGGAGGAGGTCTTAAGTCAGGTTTTAAATTCAGCACCCTCTTTATTAAAAGAATCCGAAAACTTTTGTTAGTTTTCAGGGATTAGTTGTGGGTCCTACCCTTCAGGGGTTAATGAAAGCTCTGGGCATTGCTTTGCGTTTTGCAGCAGTTTCCTGCACGGTGTGTGGCTCTGGATTGCAGCATCCCCTGTCCCTGTAGTTATCTTCTTCGGACTCCATCCCTGGGCCGGCAGCACAGTCAGCGGCGGGCGAGCTGTGAAGTGTCGCTCTGTACTCTGCACTATTGATGTTTCGGCCACTATGACACTGCACATAAAGCCGCCACTTCCCCCCGCCCTCCCCAAGAATGCAGCCGGCGGCTCTCTGCACAATCATGGGGTGCGCTCAGTCCTGCGCCTGCTGCACTAGTAATGTCCGTGGTTCCCTGTTCTGTTACTGCAGAAGTGCACCCAGTGCCTTTACTGATCGTTTCCTCCTAAAAGTCCCTGAGTTATTCTAAAACCTAATGGGAATCTACATTGCTGATTCCTCTGAGTCCGGGCCATGTACATAAGCCATAAGCTACTGGTAATTATATTTCTTTAATTCTGGCTTTCCATGCATTGATTTCTTTCTGATGCTGGACTTTGTTTCTATATACAGTAGTCAATCTAAGTAAGAAGAGCTGCCGTGTAAAGTATAAGGGGAAAGGCAGCAACCTGAGTGTCTGATGCTGTAGGTAGAATTGGGCAAATAAAATGTATTCTTCATATCAATGAATAGGACGCTGCGGGGCGAGGGTGCTGTGGGGCGAGGGTCCTGTGGGGCGAGGGTGCTGTGGAGTATGGCTGCTGCGGGGACTGTTGCTGTTGGGGAGTAAGGTTTAGAACTGCCCAGCATCTTCTTCCCCAGCCTCTCGGCCGCTGGGTCATCTCCCCACATTACACCCGTCAGATGATTTGTGTTGTAAGGTTGAAGGTAGACATAAGTCCATCGAGTTCAACTTCTAACCCAACAGGTTGATCCATAGGAAGGCAACAACCCCTGATAATATCGCCATATTATGGGAAACGTTCCCTCCCGACTCCACATACGGCAATCAGACTGGTTCCTTGGATCAACTTCCCATCACAGAGTATATTGTCCATAACCGGTAATATTATATTTATCAAGAAAGGCGTCCAGGCCATCATTGTGCTTGTTTAGTAAGTCGAACATTACACCATGTTATGACAGATCGAGAGTCTCACTGCTCGTAGAGTAGAGAATGTGGTCTCGCTGCTCATACTGTAAAGAATCTGTGGTCTTGCTGCTCGTACAGTAGAGAATCCGTGGTCTCACTGCTCGTAGAGTAGAGAATGTGGTCTCGCTGCTCATACTGTAAAGAATCTGTGGTCTTGCTGCTCGTACAGTAGAGAATCCGTGGTCTCGCTGCTCTTACAGTAGAGAATCCGTGGTCTCGCTGCTCGTACAGTAGAGAATCCGTGGTCTTGCTGCTCGTACAGTAGAGAATCCGTGGTCTCGCTGCTTGTACAGTAGAGAATCCGTGGTCTTGCTGCTCGTAC
The DNA here is from genome assembly GCF_051348905.1 of Ranitomeya variabilis. Lineage (NCBI taxonomy): Eukaryota > Metazoa > Chordata > Amphibia > Anura > Dendrobatidae > Ranitomeya > Ranitomeya variabilis. The sequence goes on from NC_135233.1 coordinate 1,062,569,429, forward strand.
AGTAGAGAATCCGTGGTCTCGCTGCTCGTACAGTAGAGAATCCGTGGTCTTGCTGCTCGTACAGTAGAGAATCTGTGGTCTTGCTGCTCGTACAGTAGAGAATCCGTGGTCTTGCTGCTCGTACAGTAGAGAATCCGTGGTCTTGCTGCTCGTAGAGAATCCGTGGTCTTGCTGCTCGTACAGTAGAGAATCCGTGGTCTTGCTGCTCGTACAGTAGAGAATCCGTGGTCTTGCTGCTCTTACAGTAGAGAATCCGTGGTCTCGCTGCTCGTACAGTAGAGAATCCGTGGTCTTGCTGCTCGTACAGTAGAGAATCCGTGGTCTTGCTGCTCTTACAGTAGAGAATCCGTGGTCTCGCTGCTCGTACTGTAAAGAATCCGTGGTCTCGCTGCTCGTACAGTAGAGAATCCGTGGTCTCGCTCGTACAGTAGAGAATCCGTGGTCTCGCTGCTCGTACAGTAGATAATCCGTGGTCTTGCTGCTCGTACAGTAGAGAATCCGTGGTCTTGCTGCTCGTACAGTAGAGAATCCGTGGTCTTGCTGCTCGTACAGTAGAGAATCCGTGGTCTCGCTGCTTGTACAATGAAGAATCCGTGGTCTCGCTGCCCGTACAGTAAAGAATCCGTGGTCCTTGTCCCTAGTGGACCTCCAGCCTAATTTGCATATAGTTTCTAATGCCAGATTTTTCATGACTGGCGCGTCAGATCCCTACACAAAATGGCAAACGCCTGTATAGCGATACCACTACTTGTGCATGTAATAACATGGCGGGTTGCCTTTACGAGAGGACTTGTGTGAACATAGAGTACGTTTTTGTGGTCCCTCTCCTCTCGGACGCCTCCTGTTACATTAGCCGCACTATCACCCCGTGCAGTGTCCTGACGTTTCTGGATACAATGTAGCCATTCATGCAGTTTATACAATATTGTGTTTGTCAACAGTTTTATGATGATTTTGTTAATGAAATAAAGCAAAGACAATTCTGATTTCCCATCTGGAAATGGGATCCGAAAAGGAGGGTGATGGCAGAAACCCTTTACATGCTGGACCATCCACCAACACCGTAATACTGGTTTTATATAACTTTAACGCGCGCCAGAGACCGACCATAGACTGACTGGTCCACACTGGACTCTGCACTGACGTTCTAAGACCTCCCTGCAGGAGCGGTGACCGGGGAGTCCGCCAGCTCTGCACATGCCTAATATTTCATCCCACTTTTAACTGAAGAATTTTTATAATACCCTGAAAATATGTGACTTGTACTGCAGACCCAGACTGTACAGAGCGCATTCACCTGCTGTAATTAATGGAAAAATACATTGTGCCAAGCATGACGCTGACCCCTATGTTCTATGTACTGTTTATCCTGCCTAAGATCAGAAATACTTCTTACTGCCCGACACATAAAGCGCAAGGGATCTCCAGAGAAAATTATCATCTGCAGTCGTGTTACCGATAACAAAACCTCCCAGTGTATGTCCATAATAGAGGCTTTGTGGTGAATGCTAATATGCTTATAGTCGATAGGGGAGAGTATTATAGTAGTTATATTCTTGTACATAGGGGCAGTATTATAGTAGTTATATTCTTGTACATAGGGGCAGTATTATAGTAGTTATATACTTGTACATAGGAGCAGTATTATAGTAGTTATATTCTTGTACATAGGGGCAGTATTATAGTAGTTATATTCTTGTACATAGGGGCGGTATTATAGTAGTTATATTCTTGTACATAGGGGCAGTATTATAGTAGTTATATTCTTGTACATAGGAGCAGTATTATAGTAGTTATATTCTTGTACATAGGGGCAGTATTATAGTAGTTATATTCTTGTACATAGGAGCAGTATTATAGTAGTTATATTCTTGTACATAGGGGCAGTATTATAGTAGTTATATTCTGCTATATAGGGGGCAGTATTATAGTAGTTATATTCTTGTACATAGGGGCAGTATTATAGTAGTTATATTCTTGTACATAGGAGCAGTATTATAGTAGTTATATTCTTGTACATAGGAGCAGTATTATAGTAGTTATATTCTTGTACATAGGAGCAGTATTATAGTAGTTATATTCTTGTACATAGGGGCAGTATTATAGTAGTTATATTCTTGTACATAGGAGCAGTATTATAGTAGTTATATTCTTGTACATAGGGGCAGTATTATAGTAGTTATATTCTGCTATATAGGGGGCAGTATTATAGTAGTTATATTCTTGTACATAGGGGCAGTATTATAGTAGTTATATTCTTGTACATAGGGGCAGTATTATAGTAGTTATATTCTTGTACATAGGGGCAGTATTATAGTAGTTATATTCTTGTACATAGGAGCAGTATTATAGTAGTTATATTCTTGTACATAGGAGCAGTATTATAGTAGTTATATTCTTGTACATAGGAGCAGTATTATAATAGTTATATTCTTGTACATAGGAGCAGTATTATAGTAGTTATATTCTTGTACATAGGGAGCAGTATTATAGTAGTTATATTCTGCTATATAGGGGGCAGTATTATAGTAGTTATATTCTTGTATATAGGGGCAGTATTATAGTAGTTATATTCTTGTACATAGGGACAGTATTATAGTAGATATATTCTTGTACATAGGGGGCAGTATTATAGTAGTTATATTCTGCTATATAGGAGCAGTATTATAGTAGTTATATTCTTGTACACAGGTGCAGTATTATAGTAGTTATATTCCTGTACATAGGGACAGTATTATAGTAGATATATTCTTGTACATAGGGGCAGTATTATAGTAGTTATATTCTTGTACATAGGGGCAGTATTATAGTAGTTATATTCTTGTACATAGGGGCAGTATTATAGTAGTTATATTCTGCTATATAGGGGGCAGTATTATAGTAGTTATATTCTTGTATATAGGGGCAGTATTATAGTAGTTATATTCTTGTACATAGGGGCAGTATTATAGTAGTTATATTCTTGTACATAGGGGCAGTATTATAGTAGTTATATTCTTGTATATAGGGGCAGTATTATAGTAGTTATATTCTTGTACATAGGGGCAGTATTATAGTAGTTATATTCTGCTATATAGGAGCAATATTATAGTAGTTATATTCTTGTACATAGGAGCAGTATTATAGTAGTTATATTCTTGTACATTGGAGCAGTATTATAGTAGTTATATTCTTGTACATAGGGGCAGTATTATAGTAGTTATATTCTGCTATATAGGAGCAGTATTATAGTATATTCTTGTACATAGGAGCAGTATTATAGTAGTTATATTCGTGTACATAGGGGAGAGTATTATAGTAGTTATATTCTTGTATATAGGGGCAGTATTATAGTAGTTATATTCTTGTGTATATAGGGGCAGTATTATAGTAGTTATATTCTTGTACATAAGGGCAGTATTATAGTAGGTATATTCTTCTATATAGGGGCAGTATTATAGTAGTTATATTCTTGTATACAGGGGCAGTATTATAGTAGTTATATTCTTGTACATAAGAGCAGTATTATAGTAGTTATATTCCTGTATATAGGGGCAGTATTATAGTAGTTATATTCTTGTACATAGGGGCAGTATTATAGTAGTTATATTCTTGTATATAGGAGCAGTATTATAGTAGATATATTCTTGTACATAGGAGCAGTATTATAGTAGTTATATTCCTGTATATAGGGGCAGTATTATAGTAGATATATTCTTGTACATAGGAGCAGTATTATAGTAGTTATATTCCTGTATATAGGGGCAGTATTATAGTAGTTATATTCCTGTACATAGGGGCAGTATTATAGTAGTTATATTCTTGTATATAGGAGCAGTATTATAGTAGATATATTCTTGTACATAGGAGCAGTATTATAGTAGTTATATTCCTGTATATAGGGGCAGTATTATAGTAGTTATATTCCTGTACATAGGGGCAGTATTATAGTAGTTATATTCTTGTATATAGGAGCAGTATTATAGTAGTTATATTCCTGTATATAGGAGCAGTATTATAGTAGTTATATTCCTGTATATAGGGGCAGTATTATAGTAGTTATATTCTTGTACATAGGGGCAGTATTATAGTAGTTATATTCTTGTACATAGGAGCAGTATTATAGTAGTTATATTCTTGTACATAGGAGGCAGTATTATAGTAGTTATATTCTTGTACATAGGAGCAGTATTATAGTAGTTATATTCCTGTATATAGGAGCAGTATTATAGTAGTTATATTCCTGTATATATGGGCAGTATTATAGTAGTTATATTCCTGTATATAGGGGCAGTATTATAGTAGTTATATTCTTGTACATAGGAGCAGTATTATAGTAGTTATATTCGTGTACATAGGGGAGAGTATTATAGTAGTTATATTCTTGTACATAGGTGCAGTATTATAGTAGTTATATTCTTGTACATAGGAGCAGTATTATAGTAGTTATATTCGTGTACATAGGGGCAGTATTATAGTAGTTATATTCTTGTATATAGGAGCAGTATTATAGTAGTTATATTCTTGTATACAGGGGCAGTATTATAGTAGTTATATTCTTGTACATAAGGGCAGTATTATAGTAGGTATATTCTTCTATATAGGGGCAGTATTATAGTAGTTATATTCTTGTATATAGGGGCAGTATTATAGTAGTTATATTCTTGTACACAGGTGCAGTATTATAGTAGTTATATTCTTGTACATAGGGGCAGTATTATAGTAGATATATTCTTGTACATAGGGGCAGTATTATAGTAGTTATATTCTTGTACATAGGGGTCAGTATTATAGTAGTTATATTCTTGTACATAGGTGCAGTATTATAGTAGTTATATTCCTGTACATAGGGACAGTATTATAGTAGATATATTCTTGTACATAGGGGCAGTATTATAGTAGTTATATTCTTGTACATAGGGGCAGTATTATAGTAGTTATATTCTGCTATATAGGAGCAGTATTATAGTAGTTATATTCTTGTACATAGGAGCAGTATTATAGTAGTTATATTCTTGTACACAGGTGCAGTATTATAGTAGTTATATTCCTGTACATAGGGACAGTATTATAGTAGATATATTCTTGTACATAGGGGCAGTATTATAGTAGTTATATTCTTGTACATAGGGGCAGTATTATAGTAGTTATATTCTGCTATATAGGAGCAGTATTATAGTAGTTATATTCTTGTACATAGGAGCAGTATTATAGTAGTTATATTCTTGTACATAGGGAGCAGTATAATTATCTACTATATAATTGTCTGAGGGTCACTTCCGTCTGTCTGTCTTTCTGTCACGGATATTCATTGGTTGCGGCCTCTGTCATGGAATCCAAGTCGCTGATTGGTCGTGGCAAAACACCCACGACCATTGCCACGACCAATCAGCGACACGCACAATCCGGAAGAAAATGGCGGCTCCTTACTCCCCGCACTCGGTGCCCGGCGCCCGCTTACTCCCCTCCGGTCACCGCTCACACAGGGTTAATGCCGGCGGTAACGGACCGCGTTATGCCGCGGGTTACGCACTCCGTAACCGCTGGTATTAACCCTGTGTGTCCCCAATTTTTTACTATTGATGCAGCCTATGCGGCATCAATTGTAAAAAAATGTAATGTTAAAAATAATAAAAATAACAAAAAACTGCTATACTCACACTCCGTAGTCCGCCGAGCCGCTCGCGCCGGCCACCATCTTCCGTTCCCAGCGATGCATTGCGAAATTACCCAGAAGACTTAGCGGTCTCGCGAGACTGCTAAGTCATCTGGGTAATTTCGCAATGCATCCTGGGAACGGAAGATTGCGGCCGGCGCGAGCGGCCTGGCGGAGCTTCGGTGGATCCCAAGCGTCGGTAACCGCTTCCTGGATCCAGGCGCCAACGGAAGGTGAGTATATAACTATTTTTTATTGTAATTCTTTTTTTTTTTAACAGGGATATCATGCCCACATTGCTATATACGTGGGCTGCGCAATGTACTGCGTGGGCTGCGCAATGTACTGCATGGGCTGTGCTATACACTACGCATGCATATTCTAGAATACCCGATGCGTTAGAATCGGGCCACCATCTAGTAGTAGTAGTAATCTTGTACATAGGAGCAGTATTATAGTAGTTATATTCTTGTACATAGGGGGCAGTATTATAGTAGCTATATTCTTGTACATAGGGGCAGTATTATAGTAGCTATATTCTTGTACATAGGGGCAGTATTATAGTAGCTATATTTTTGTACATAGGGGCAGTATTATAGTAGCTATATTCTTGTACATAGGGGCAGTATTATAGTAGCTATATTCTTGTACATAGGGGGCAGTATTATAGTAGTTTTATTCTTGTACATATGGAGCAGTATTATAGTAGTTATATTCTTTTACATAGGGGGCAATATTATAGTAGTTTTATTCTTGTATATAGGGGCAGTATTATAGTAGCTATATTCTTGTACATAGGAGCAGTATTATGGTAGTTATATTCTTGTATATAGGATCAGTATTATAGTAGTTATATTCTTGCACATAGGGAGCAGTATTATAGTAGCTATATTCTTGTACATAGGGAGCAGTATTATAGTAGTTATATTCTTGTATATAAGAGCAGTATTATAGTAGTTATATTCTTGTACATAGGGAGCAGTATTATAGTAGTTATATTCTTGTATATAGGGGCAGTATTATAGTAGTTATATTGCTGTACATAGGAGCAGTATTATAGTAGTTATATTCCTGTACATAGGAGCAGTATTACAGTAGTTATATAATTGTACATAGGGGGCAATATTATAGTAGTTTTATTCTTGTACATATGAGCAGTATTATAGTAGTTATATTCGTGTAGAGGGGCAGTATTTCAGTAGGTATACTATCATATTTCTTGGAGATCTGTTTGTACTCTTATATACAGGCATTAAGGGTACTGTCTCACATTGGCACTTTTGTCGCTACGACGGTACGATCCGTGACGTTCCAGCGATATCCATACGATATAGCTGTGTCTGACACGCAGCAGCGATCAGGGACCCTGCTGAGAATCGTACGTCGTAGCAGATCGTTTGGAACTTTATTTCGTCGCTGGATCTCCCGCTGTCATCGCTGGATCGTTGTGTGTGACACCGATCCAACGATGCATTCGCTTGTAACCAGGGTAAACATCGGGTTACTAAGTGCAGGGCCGTGCTTAGTAACCCGATGTTTACCCTGGTTACCATCGTAAATGTATAAAAAACCAAACCGTACATGCTCACATTCCGGTGTCCGTCAGGTCCCTTGCCGTCTGCTTCCTGCTCTGACTGACTGCTGGCCGGAAAGTAAAAGCAGAGCACAGCGGTGACGTCACCGCTGTGCTCTGCTTTCACTTTACGGCCGGCACTCAGTCAGTGCGGGAAGCAGACGGCAAGGGACCTGACGGACACCGGAATGTGAGTATGTACGGTTTGTTTGTTTTTACATTTACGATGGTAACCAGGGTAAACATCGGGTTACTAAGCGCGGCCCTGCGCTTAGTAACCCGATGTTTACCCTGGTTACCCGGGGACTTCGGCATCGTTGGTCGCTGGAGAGCGGTCTGTGTGACAGCTCCCCAGTGACCACACAACGACTTACCAACGATCACGGCCAGGTCGTATCGCTGGTCGTGATCGTTGGTAAATAGTTTTGTGTAACGGTACCCTAACAATAGATGTTCTGCAATGTTATATGTTTGTTTTCTGTACATTTACTTTGTTTCTTTACATTGTTTCTTCTTCAGTCTTCTTATAGACAGAATGTATCTGAGTCAGTAGATAAAGCTGTAGCCAGGGTGGAGTGAGGGAAGACATATGGTTTGTCAGATATCTACCGGTAAATTTGCATTTGTGATTGGCTTATTGCAAAACATATGGACGTTTGTGTTTGGTTTTCTGTGTTCAGCTGCTGCAAAATATCAAAGAGCTGTGCTTTACTATTGGGCCCCTGAGGGAAGTTGCTCTATTGATGGCTGTAGATTTATAGAAATGTCATAGGCAAGTTTCGCTATATATGCACATGTGTGTGTTTGATTTTCTTTTTTGTTTTTTTTAAGAGTTTATGTAGCAGAAAGTTTTTTAATCTTTAGATTTAGAGGTGGATTTGCTCAGCCTGCCAAAAACTCTTCAAAAAATAAATTAAAAAAATTTACGGTAAGTCTGCTTGTGCACAGAGCCTTGGAGACTTTTTATTTCCTGAAGTGTGTGTTTATTTTTTGTAACTTTTTTTTGATTGGTCAGTGCCCAATCTGGAGTGTTTTCTATTTGGAGTGACATGCACATATTTTTTTTTTTTTTAAGTCAACCAGACATTTATCAAAACGTATAGAGGCAGAAAAGTGCAGAAAATCTAACATATAAACAGCAAAGTGATTTTACAATATGAATGAATAAGTGGAGACCAAGTTTTTTCCAAGTAATTTTACAGAGCAGACCTGTTCCAAAAAGCCCCCTCTGTTTGGACGTAGTCTAAATATTTCGTCTGACAATAAGCCGAGAATCGAGGAGAACTCAACCCCTATTGATCTGCCCTAATGTTGCATATGGACAGGGGTGGTCTTCATGACCGATTTCCTCCCCATTCCTTGGCATCGGCGATGTCACATCAGCCATTGACTGTCCTTAGCTGCAGATGACCCGAGACTTCTGACCATAGTGATTGTTCTTTAATTAAACCTGGAGAATGTGAAAATAATGATTGTTTTAGCCTTTATCGCCTCTTTCCCCAGCTTTAAAACAAAAACAAAAAAAAAAACCTCTAAGGGTATGTGCACACGTTCAGGAATTTTCACGTTTTTTTTGCGATAAAAGCACTATAAAAACGCATAAAAAACACATACATATGCATCCTATCATTTAGAACGCATTCCGCAATTTTTGTGCACATGATGCGTTTTTTTTCGCGAAAAACGGGGTAAAAAAGCAGCATGTTCATTAATTTTGCGGATTTTTCGCGTTTTTCCCGCTATTTAATGCATTTGGAAAAAATGCCAAAAAAAAGCACAAAAAAAGCGTAAAAACCGCATGCGGATTTCTGGCAGAAATGTCCGTTTTTTGTCAGGAAATTTCTGCAAGAAATCCTGACGTGTGCACATAGCCTAAATGTATAAAAAAAAGTAAATCTATTTACATTGGATAAATAATAAATGTTTGAATAACAGAAAAATATTCAGTTTCCTCACAAACATAACTTCTTTTGCAATAATTTTAGTTCACTAAAAATTTTGCCTTTATTGGCGTTTCTGCCGCAGAGTTCATTGCAAGCTGCAGAATGAGTTAACGGAGAACCCGTCAGAGAGAGTTTGTCACTCTATTTATTCCTGTCAGATAGTTTAGCAGACTCCTGATGTTGTCTGTGAGAGACAGCACAAAAAAACCAGAAAAAAAATAAAGGGGTTACAATCTGTCCCTTCAGAGTCAGCTCACTGGTGGATTCTTATTTTTGTCCCTTTTCCAGGCAGAAATTGTCATGGAAATAAAATTAAAGTGTCCAAAATTTAAACCCAAAGGGTAATTTAATGCAAGTCTCGGATTGAAATTCTTTTTAGGGCAATTTTTTTTTTTTTTTTTAATTAAGTTCATCGGTTTTAGGATAAAAATTTTATTTAGCCTAAAATACATTCACTTAAGTAAAAAAAAAAAAAAAAAAGCTCTAAAAAGAAGTTGTGTCCTAGACTCCTGTTTCCATTTTCAGGGATCCTTTTTGTTATGGTACCAGGTCACAAAAAAAAGGCCAAAAACGGATGCAAACAGAAACCTATCCATTTTATCCATTGAAAAATGTAATTCTTGGTGCCCTTTTTTACTCCCATCTCTTCCGATTTCATGTCTCTGTTCTCATAGTCCATTTTTTGTCTTAGTCCATCGCTTCTGCGATACCTGTGTTTATTTTTTCTTTTCCCCTTGTCAGTGTGCTAGATCCGTATTTGGTCCTTGTCATTTACAATTACAGTCCCTGTTGCATCCATTTTTCTAGTGAAGAAAAAAAAAAAGGTAGAGTCTCTGACCCCTTCCGACAGCAAACAGATGAGGTCCATGCTTGTTGTGTGTTTTGTATTTTTCCTACAAGGCCGTTGATCAGCATTGTGGAGATAGGTCCGCCATGCGGCTCAAAGTTGGACATAGGTCACTTTTTAAAGGTACAGTCAGACCTGAAAAACAAAAAATAAAAAGCTCATTGATTGTAATGGGTTCATGATATATCCAAAAATATATTTTTTCCGTAGACCTGTTACTCATTTTGCAAAACCTTTAAAATAATCCAAGTAAAATAATAATGAAAAAATAAAATTTTTTCTCGTCACTACTTGGGATGTAAGTTGCTTTTATCTGACATCCGCAATGTTTTGGGATTTTTTTCCCCCTTTTTTTGCTGCATTCTTCCCCCTATAATGTCTTTCGGAACTTAACCGTATACATTAGCAGTCAGTGTGCAGCAGCCCGGAATGAAGTCTGTGCCAGCAAATATTTACTACCATCCGGTGTCACTGATTCATCTCCAGACACACAGGGTACAGTAGTGGGTGTCGTGTCCACCTTCTAATATACAGTGACCTCTCCTAGCCCCCATTCATGGACCACCGTCAGCCCCCACCATTGTCTTCCCGTCAGTCATTAAGAAGCAGCGTAGTGTGCGCACAGCGGGGCCCACGCTCAGCATCATTATTAACAAGGACCGTGTTTGTGTGTTTGCAGATGGCCTGGAGTTAACAAGACATGCTGCGGAACACCATGCCTCACTTTCCCACGGCCCTGAATGGTGAGTACGTCTCCACATATTGCTGGGACTGAGTAGATAGACTGCAATATATAGGATTACTGTCTGCTCCTGGATGTTTGTTTACTATCCTCTTTCTGTTTTTAAATCACATTCATCTTTATCTGCTATGATGCTGAGATATAGCAGAGTCGGACTTGTGCTTCAGCTTCCTGCAAAACCGTGTGTGTGTGTGTGTGTGTGTGTGTGTGTGTGTGTGTGTGTGTGTGTGTGTGTGTGTGTATGTGTGTATATATATATATATATATATATATATATATATATATATGTATATATATGTATGTATTATACCGTATATACTCGAGTATAAGCCGACCCCCCTAATTTTTCCACAAAAAACTGAGAAAACTTTAATGACTCGAGTATAAGCCTAGGGTGGGAAATGCAGCAGCTACTGGTAAATTTCAAAAATAAAGAGATACCAAAAAAAGTGAAATTAATTGAGACATCAGTAGGTTAAGTGTTTTTGAATATCCATATTGAATCAGGAGCCCCATATAATGCTCCATACAGTTCATGAGGGCCCCATAAGATGCTCCATACAAAATACGCCCCATATAATCCTGCATAAAGGTTAATAATGGCCCCATAAGATGCTCCATAGACACATTTGCCCAATAAAATGCTGCACAAATGTTGATTATGGCCCCATAAGATGCTCCATACAGACATTTGCCCCATATAATGCTGCACAAACGTTGATTATGGCCCCATACAGACACTTGCCCCATATAGTGCTGCACAAATGTTATGGCCCCATAAGATGCTCCATACAGACATTTGCTGTTGCTGCGATAAAAAAAAAATAAATCACATACTCTCCTCTCGTCGCTCAGGCCCCCGGCACTCTCAATATTCACCTGACTTCGTTCCGCCACCGCTCCGTCTTCAGCGTCTTCTGCACTGACGTTCAGTGACCTGAGCGTTACTGCAGAGGACGCTGAAGACGGAGCGGCGCCCGGAACGGTGAGCAGGTGAATATCGCGCAGCGCTCTCCCTCCCCATTATACTCACCAGCTCCTGGCGCTGTGCAGTCCCTGGCTCCCCAGCGCCGCAGCTTCTTCCTGTAGTGAGCGGTTACCGCTCATTACAGTAATGAATATGCGGCTCCACCCCTATTCATTACTGTAATGAGCGTTACCATGTGACCGCTCACTACAGGAGGAAGCTGCCGGCGCCGGGGAAGCAGGGACCTGCAGGGACCGCGCCAGGAGTAGGTGAGTATAATTAGACAGCCCCCGCTCCCCCTCCCCTGCCGACCCCTGGGTATGACTCCAGTATAAGCCGAGAGGGGGACTTTCAGCCCCAAAAAAGGGCTGAAAATCTCGGCTTATACTCGAGTATATACGGTGTGTGTGTGTGTGTGTGTGTGTGTATATATATGTATATATATATATATATATATATATATATATATATATATATATATATATATATATATATATATATATATATATATATTATAGTCAAGTAAGCATTTGTGATAAACTGCCGAAGTCCACCTACAAAGGACGGAGAGGTCTGTAACTTTTATCGTAGGTCCTACAAATTTGAGAGGCTTAATCTAAGAATAAAATCCAGAGAATTTATTTGCATTTTATTGCATGAAATAAGTATTTGATACAGTAGAAAAAAACAGAACTTAATATTTGGTACAGAAACCTTTGTTTGCAATTATAATAATAATAATAATAATAATTTTATTTGTATAATGTATGTATGCAATTACAGAGGTCAGATGTTTTCTGTAGTTCTTGACCAGGTTTGCACACACTGCACTCCTCCATACAGATCTTCTCCAGATCTCTCAGGTTTCGGGGCTGTCGCTGGGCAACATTAGGTTCCTGCTCCCTCCAAAGATTTTTTTTTTTTATTGGGTTCAGGTCTGCAGACTGGCTAGGCCTCTAATGGGCCCTGAAATGCTTCTTACAGGGACACTCCTTAGATGCTCTGGCTGTGTGGTTCAAGTCATTGTCATGTCTTCCCCAGCCATGATCCATCTTCAATGCGCTTACTGAGGGAAGGAGGTTGTTGGCCAAAATCTCACAATACATGACATCATACACACTCCCTTCAATGCCGTGTAGTCATCCTGTTCCCTTTGCAGAAAAGCAGTCCCAAAAGTATGATGTGTCCTCCATCACGCTTCACGGTTGGGATGGTGTTCTTGGGGTTGTACTCGCCCTTCTCACAGGCGCGCAGGATCTGTGACGACGTCGCGGTCACATGACAGTGATGTCATGGCAGGTCCTTGTCGCATACCATCCTTGCCACCGGACCCTGCCGCTTGCATGGAGTGGTCACCGGAGCGTCGTGAGGAGCGGGAAAGGCGGCGGAAGGTGAGTATATAATGATTTTTTATTTTTTTTAATTATTTTTAACATTAGATGTTTTTACTATTGACGCTGCATAGGCAACATCAATAGTAAAAACTTGGTCACACAGGGTTAATAGCGGCGGTAACGGAGTGAGTTACCCGCGGCATAATGCGGTCCTTTACCGCTGGCATTAACCCTGTGTGAGCCGTGACTGCGGGGAGTATGGAGTGGGCGCCGGGCACTGACTGCAGGGGAGTAGGGAGGGACTAATCGGACTGTGGCCGTCACTGATTGGTCGCGGCAGCCATGACAGGCAGCTGGCGAGACCAATCAGCGACTTGGATTCCATGACAGACAGAGGCCGCAAATAATGAATATCCGTGGCAGAGAGAAAGAAAGACAGAAGGACAGACAGAAAGACGGAAGTGACCCTTAGACAATTATATAGTAGATTTGGGGAGTGACCTAATAAATAGGAGCAAAAGCTCCCCCTGGTGGTCTGGAGTGTGAAATGTGTTGCATGTTTGTGATACCTGGATGCAGTTATCCTTCTTTGCCTCCAAACGTAGCAAGACTCTCCCCGAGAGGAAAGCAATACCACTGCCACGACCAGGACCCTGGGGCGCCGCATTTGTACTAGAGACAGACCCAGTGTTTGGCATGGTGGAGGCCTGGGTAGCTGTGTTTTGTGACCGTTCTGCGCAGCGCGGAGTCATTTTCTCTGTGACTGAGACTTTCAGCAGACTGGAGATTATAGTCTCTTGGCTCCGGAGGTATGGCACACTGTGATATGGTGCGGTGTCCGATCTGTAGGAAGGCTGCTCAGCCAGTACTGTATACTGATCCTTCTATATTTTCTAATTAGTAAGGAGATATTTTATTGAATAAAACATAACTTTCAATATAATAATGAAAACTGGATAAATCAAGTGATAACAAACAAAGAACACAAAGTGATACAGTGCTTCTGCTGAGGTTACCAGTACTTGGTAACACATAGTTTGGTCTCACCACTTTCAGCTGAACTTGTTCTCAGCAGGTCACAGGCACAAGCAGGGGTATTAAGAGTAAGTGTACGGAGGGGGGGATTCTCCTGATAGTCCCTGGCATGCCCCTGTGCTGCTCCTGCCCTGACAAGCACTGTCCCCAAGTAAAGGCGGCTAATCATGTGTTGTATCTCCTACACCTTCTTCCCCCATCAGGGGAGTAGAAAGCATGTGGGAAATACAATGGCAGGTGACCCACATGTCAGGTCCGACTGCTCACATCAAAACCCATTAGAGTGAAGCAAGTAGCAAGTTGTGCTCACTATCTAATTTCCATATTTCACAGGAACAGATCACTATCTAATAAACTACTGGTTATTGGGTAATACACATTACTGATCCTGGGTTACATCCTGTATTATACTCCAGAGCTGCACTCACTATTCTGCTGGTGCAGTCACTGTGTACATACATTACATTACTAATCCTGAGTTACATCCTGTATTATACCCCAGAGCTGCACTCACTATTCTGCTGGTGCAGTCACTGTGTACATACATTACATTACTGATCCTGAGTTACATCCTGTATTATACCCCAGAGCTGCACTCACTATTCTGCTGGTGCAGTCACTGTGTACATACATTACATTACTGATCCTGAGTTACATCCTGTATTATACCCCAGAGCCGCACTCACTATTCTGCTGGTGCAGTCACTGTGTACATACATTACATTACTGATCCTGAGTTACATCCTGTATTATACTCCAGAGCTGCACTCACTATTCTGCTGGTGCAGTCACTGTGTACATACATTACTGATCCTGAGTTACATCCTGTATTATACCCCAGAGCTGCACTCACTATTCTTCTGGTGCAGTCACTGTGTACATACATTACATTACTGATCCTGAGTTACATCCTGTATTATACCCCAGAGCTGCACTCACTATTCTGCTGGTGCATTTGTTGTGTACCTACATTATATGACCAGGCATGAGTCGGACAGTAGAAGCTGAATCATCTCCTTCTGAATTGAGCTTTTCCTGTTTACTGGTGACCGCAGCTATTATATCAGGGAAGCTTCAGTATGTAGCAGAGCTGAGCTCATCACATCACATGCAGACACCACCTTGCATTATCGTGTGGGTTTTCCCAGGTGTTGGCACAGTGCAGAGAATAAACAGCCGGGTGACACATTTAGCTCTGCTAGATCTGTGCACATTAAGTCCGTGCTGTGATTAAGGCAAAGCCCGATGACAGAGGAGGGTCGGCCAGACCCTGCACCCTTCTTACATGGTGGAGGGAACAACCAGCGGGCAGCACAATAATTAGTACTAGGTGTGTGATTAACATTACAAAGCCCCTAAGCTGTAGGATGTGGAAAACGCCACCATATCAGAAGCGTCCATCACCCATGGCACATACCGTCACCGATTTATCAGATAAACCATCGTATCTTTTCAAGGTCATCATCCAGCAATCATTTGTGATCGACGGAGAATCCTGGCACTAATTGTGGATTTTCCCTGCAGTGCCTCCGCAGGATGAACGAAGCATTGCACCAGGTACTATTAGAATAATCCTGAGCAGACCCAAGCCAGGCAGTGAGAAGGTCTTACAAACATTTGAGGACCTTGGAATTTCTAGAGTTAGAGGCAGCAGGAAGTTGCAAAAAATAAACTGCCGGCAGGAGTGACTTCCCCTGTAGACCTCGGAGGGCCGTCTCCTATCGGAGCTGTGGAAGTGGTGATGGGGGGGGGGGGGGTAAGCGCCAGCGTCGTACGTTGGAGTTTCCTGTGTGCGGTGGATCTGGATGTGTTACTGCAAGAAGCCGACTTTCTTCTCAGAACTTTCTATAACTTTGCTTGTTTTGCTTTGCAGGAGGGCCAACCATGTGGGCGATCACTACGGAGGAGCGGGCTAAGCACGACCAGCAGTTTGCCAGCCTGAAGCCCACAGGTGGACTCATTACTGGTGAGACTTCCCTTTCTGACCGTTCCTAAACCCTTATATATTTGCCTAGCAAAGCAGATTAATTATATGCAGCCCCTGAGATTTTCAGGTCCCAATAATTCTTCCTGCCCCGCCGCCAACATTATTATTATTTTTTTTATCAGTTCCTACACATCACTTTCCCATGTTAGTCACAAACTGTTATTTAAAGATGGACAGCAGTCCTATTAATACACTACTCAGCTGCTGATGAACTTCTTTTGTGGGAAAAAAAAGTAAGCTCTTAAAAGGGTTGTCTCAACATAGCACTTGAATAGCTCACTGCCTCCTTGCCCGCCGCCTCCTTCGCTCTCTGCCCCGCCGGGGGACAGTACACTCCTGATTGACAGTTCCGACCAGCAGTATGGTGAGCCGGTAAGCAGAACTGCGCACTCACAGATGGCTGGAAGAAACTACACTGTCTCTGCAGCATTGGAGGAGCGCGGGGGGACGCACGCTGGCAGGTTTCAGCCGTCTGGCCGGCTACAGGGCAGCTCTTACATTTTTAAGTGTTCCTCACTTTATTTTTCGGGCTCTATCATGCTTTCTTGCTGCAGTGCTCAGCTCTTCCCATTACCCCGCACTGTTCACCCTCTCATGCATGTGGTTAATAGCTCTGATGGCAAAGTCCCAGAAAAGTCCAGTCACGCAGTGTGTCCGACTAATCCGCAGATGATCTCACCGGCCGCTGAGCTGACGCCGGCAGCTATTCTGCCATGTCGGCTTTATCATTGAGCCCCGGAGCTGGTGTACCTCTGTCCCATGTCTGTCCCATGTCTTTCTAATGTGTTTTCTTTCTCGCTCTATCCTTTTTTTTTTTTCCTCTATTTTTTCTCTCTCTTTCCTATGTTTCCTGTTCTGGTCCTATTCTGCACCGCACTTCACAGCCGGGTCACAAAACGCGTCCTTTGTGGCCAAGAAGTCATTTTTCTCAAAGTAATGAATTGCAAAAGTTTTTTTTACCGGGACTATGTAATCTGGCTCGTTACATTGGTCGGTGATGATGTGGTGCAGAAGAATACCGAAGGGGTGCTGAGAATAGAAGAGGACTGCGTTCATTAAGTATATTAATACTTGCACTGGGTTCTGTGCCCTATGGCTAAGTGGATCAAAAAAAAAAAATGCTTCTGTAACTTTAAATACAATTTTTAATCTTATGCTACTCATGTTTTAAACATTAACTTCAGTGAATCCCACAAATTTGAGTTTCTTCTTAAAAAAAAAATCAGCTTTTTATAATTTATATTCCTACGGCCACCACTAGATGGTGCTATATACCTACTTCCTGTACATTGAGCTCAATGGTAAATCCGTTTTCCCTAAGCTCCCCCTAGTGGTGACTGCGGGTAAGGAAAAAACTTGTCTTCCTCTCTGTCCATGGGTCATTTTTTTTCTATATTTATAAAGATTTATTAATTACTGTGCACTTATTTTTATCCTTTTTCCAACATGGCATTAAATAATAGAGATTCTCATTCAAATACATTTATCTTTGACTTTGCTGAATTCGGACAGTTACAGTCCCCTAGTCCAGCCGTAGCGCTCCATCCCTGGCGTGCATTCACTAAGGATAAGTCTCATTAAATATTAATTACACTGCAGTCTTGTGATGCGGATTTTCCTGTTCATGAGGATTTATGCTGGCGACTTCACAGTTCATTGACAAACCTGAACTTTAGAATTCAGGATGCTTTATTTTTATGGTCCGTTGGGGTCATTAGAAGGTTAATGGGTTAATTATTACAATGCAACCGGAGCTTCTCTATGGGTAAAAGTTGCACAGACACAGCAGAGCCAGGTACGGCGCAGCACAGCAGTGTGGAGTGTTGTCAAGCAGATGCTCCGCGTTCCTGCGCACAGTTAGTATTGTCGCCTGTCGTTATTTTATTCTTGGGGGTACAATTTATTTCTAAGCACCGAAAGTCATCGCAAGCATGGCTCCATGCTGACAGTGATGAAAGTGCGCCGTTTTGTGGGTCGGCGCAGGATCCCTCACCCATCTGTAAGGTATGACCTATCCCCTGGGTAGTTGATCGCTCATTTTCACCGGACATAAGCTGCGTTAACCATTCTTCAAGCTTCAGAACTGAAATCCCCCAGCATTCCGAACTTGTACTGGTGATTTGCATTCTTGGCAGTGGTCTTTGTACATCGCCATTGTCTGTGTGTCAGATTTAAGAGCTCCCATGTCTACAGGTTATATAACACTAGAGTTCTTCAGCTCTTTAAATTGGCTCCCAAACCCAAGCAGTAACGTCTGATGAGCCCAACCGGTCCCAGCGGGAAAAACTCGGTGCTTTCTGAGATGTCAGTAATGGTGTGACCTTCCTCCCATAGGAGAGCAAGCAAGAACCTTCTTCTTACAGTCCGGGCTGCCGCCTGCTGTCCTGGCGGAGATATGGTAAGTTGTTTTTTTTTTTAAATTATTCTGTTTGGTCACCCCATTAATAAGGCAGGGACCCCATAGCGATATTTGGACACTGTTAGCCGCGGGGACTCAAACATATTATTCAAGCACGCTGAAGACACTCAGTTAGCACCCGAGCATGCTCAGATAACACCTTAGCCCAGCACATTCATCACTACTCATTATCACATGCAGGATATCAATAGTAATACCAATATATATGTATCTGGTGATCCACCATTCACAATACATGAGGACACAGCTCGCCTCCTCCCACTCCCTGCAGAAGGACCTCTGCACAGCCCACAGAGCACGCCCACAACACTCCACCATAAAGTCTCTAGACTTCTTTCTTTTGGCTACTGTAAATATCTAGATAATAACAGACGCTGAGGCAACATAACCATTGATAGAGAACAGAAGATGAAAATCTACAGTCAGAAAATAAAAAGAACATTTAGGATCTTTTATTGTTTTGTAACATAGAAGAGAAAGCTTCCTGCTGTATCGGGGGAGATTTACCCCCCGTGAACTGTCAGATGATCAGTGATACGTTCAGGTCTAACTCTTTTAATTTTCTGCAAAAAGTATCCAGTCTTACAAAGACATATTATCTGAGGAATCCAGTGGATCCCGTGTATGAAGGCAACGGTTATGTCGTTTTCGTTACACTCCTGGCACATTTCTACAATAACCGGCCACATTTATGCCATAATATTCCTGGACTTCATTATTTATTTATTTATTTATTTATTTATTTTTTGAAGAAGTGAAATTTTCTACTTTCTTTGTTGTGTTTCTCTTCTTTCTGCTCCCCCAGTATGATAGCTCTTCACGTACCTTGTGGTCAGTCCGGCTCATTGCTCCTCCTTGCATGGAGTGAGGCTGTGTTCACACAGGGTTTGCGGTTTCCATTTGCTGAATGCACGGGGAAAGCTCCCGGATGTATCGCATGTATCCATAGAGCCCACTCACCCAGCCAGGGTGTACACGCTCCTTCAGGGTGTCGGTGGGGCTGATGGACGTCAGTGTCCTCTTCAGCCGTATGGAATATTCCATAGAGGGGCATTCTGCAGAGGAAAATAACTGCTGTACTGTGGTGACTTTCTTCTCAAAGGGAATTTGTCATCATATATGTAATCTCACACAAAAGCTTCACACTGGCTACTGTCCCTATACTAAACTCATACTTTGTATTCTGTACAGATGATTTTATGAGCAACCTCCTTATCAGTCATTTCAATCCTGCCTAAGATCATAACACCTCTATATACAGTAGGTAACACAGGATCCACCGTTCACAATAGGTGATGTCACAGCTCACCTCCTCCTCCTGTATAATGACTGATAACACAGGATCCACCATTCACAATAGGTGATGTCACAGCTCACCACCTCCTCCTGTACAATGACTGATAACACCTCTATATACAGTAGGTAACACAGGATCCACCGTTCACAATAGGTGATGTCACAGCTCACCTCCTCCTCCTGTATAATAACTGATAACACCTCTATATACAGTAGGTAACACAGGATCCACCGTTCACAATAGCTGATGTCACAGCTCACCTCTTCCTCCTGTACAATGACTGATAGCACCTCTATATACAGTAGATAACACAGGATCCACCGTTCACAATGGGCGATGTCACAGCTCACCTCCTCCTCCTGTACAATGACTGATAACACCTCTATATACAGTAGATAACACAGGATCCACCGTTCACAATAGGCGATGTCACAGCTCACCTCCTCCTCCTGTACAATGACTGATAACACCTCTATATACAGTAGGTAACACAGGATCCACCATTCACAATAGGTGATGTCACAGCTCACCTCCTCCTCCTGTACAATGACTGATAACACCTCTATATACAGTAGATAACAGGATCCATCATACAGAATAGGTGATGTCACAGCTCACCTCCTCCTGTACAATGACTGATAACACCTCTACATACAGTAGATAACACACAATCCACCATTCACAATAGGTGATGTCACACTCACCTCCTCCTCCTGTACAATGACTGATAACACCTCTATACAGTAGATAACACAGGATCCACCATTCACAATAGGTGATGTCACACTCACCTCCTCCTCCTGTACAATGACTGATAACACCTCTATATACAGTAGATAACACAGGATCCACCATTCACAATAGGTGATGTCACAGCTCACCTCCTCCTCCTGTACAATGACTGATAACACCTCTATATACAGTAGGTAACACAGGATCCACCATTCACAATAGGTGATGTCACAGCTCACCTCCTCCTCCTGTACAATGACTGATAACACCTCTATATACAGTAGATAACACAGGATCCATCATACAGAATAGGTGATGTCACAGCTCACCTCCTCCTGTACAATGACTGATAACACCTCTACATACAGTAGATAACACACAATCCACCATTCACAATAGGTGATGTCACACTCACCTCCTCCTCCTGTACAATGACTGATAACACCTCTATATACAGTAGATAACACAGGATCCACCATTCACAATAGGTGATGTCACAGCTCACCTCCTCCTCCTGTACAATGACTGATAACACCTCTATATACAGTAGATAACACAGGATCCACCATTCACAATAGGTGATGTCACAGCTCACCTCCTCCTCCTGTACAATGACTGATAACACCTCTATATACAGTAGATAACACAGGATCCACCATTCACAATAGGTGATATCACAGCTCACCTCCTCCTTCTGTACAATGACTGATAACACCTCTATATACAGTAGATAACACAGGATCCACCATTCACAATAGGTGATGTCACACTCACCTCCTCCTCCTGTACAATGACTGATAACACCTCTATATACAGTAGATAACACAGGATCCACCATTCACAATAGGTGATATCACAGCTCACCTCCTCCTCCTATATAATGACTGATAACACCTCTATATACAGTAGATAACACAGGATCCACCATTCACAATAGGTGATGTCACAGCTCACCTCCTCCTCCTGTACAATGACTGATAACACCTCTATATACAGTAGATAACACAGGATCCACCATTCACAATAGGTGATATCACAGCTCACCTCCTCCTCCTGTACTATGACTGATAACACCTCTATATACAGTAGATAACACTGGATCCACCATTCACAATAGGTAATGTCACAGCTCACCTCCTCCTCCTATATAATGACTGATAACACCTCTATATACAATAGATAACACAGGATCCACCATTCACAATAGGTGATGTCACAGCTCACCTCCTCCTCCTGTACAATGACTGATAACACCTCTATATACAGTAGATAACACAGGATCCACCATTCACAATAGGTGATATCACAGCACACCTCCTCCTCCTCCTGTACAATGACTGATAACACCTCTATATACAGTAGATAACACAGGATCCACCATTCACAATAGGTGATGTCACAGCTCACCTCCTCCTCCTGTACAATGACAGTAGATAACACAGGTCCCTATCCCTCATTGTCACAGTGTACACGGGTGTATGTCCCAATGTATGTATCTGGGCGAGTCGTGTAATGTTCCCCCAGACAACAGTGATGTCCGGGACCTACTAGTTGACTCCTCCCTTGTTATGAGCAGTGATGGAGGACACGTGTTAACCATTCTCTTCTCCTTGATGTCTTGGAAGGAGCCTGTCAGACCTGAACAAAGACGGAAGAATGGACCAGCTGGAGTTCTCCATCGCAATGAAGCTGATAAAACTGAAGCTGCAGGGTCAGACGCTGCCGATGATGCTCCCGCCAGTCATGAAGCAGCCGCCAGTCTTCTCGCCATTAATGTCTTCTCGCTTTGGTGTGTTTTTTTTTTTTTTCTGTGCTCATCATCCCCTGATGATATCTCTTTCTTTTCCTAAAATCTGATATTTCTTTGAACTGTGTGCAATGCGTCATGGTATAGAGCAAATGGGGTGGAGCAGAAAGAAATAGTTTGGTGGCAAAGATGGAGCAGGAAATCACCTAAAGACACTTATTAGCGGCAGCTATCTCGTAGATTGATTCCTGGTTTACTAAAGAGGCGGCATCAACTCCAAAAGGAAGACGCTTTCATGTGTAGACAGTTTTTTTAGGTATTTGCCCCTCTCGTCAGTGCAGAGCAGGCAACCATTTGGCTGGATAAGAAGCCCTTGATGAATCTTTTAATGGAAACTGTTTCTTTTAATTGACATACTTCCTCTCTGGAAGATCTCATCTAGAAAATACTCAAAAATATCTTACAGGATTGAGCAGTGCTATTTGGGAAACCCTGATTCAGTAGTCTCATTGGTAGCCTGGACCACAGACCTGTGAAACCTTCTGCTACCGGTTGGCTTCTTGGCCAGACTTGACTTGCATGACATCACATTCATCTTAGTAATCGGAAGAGGTGACGTGTATGACATCACATCCAGCTTAGTAATAGGAAGAGGTGACGTGTATGACATCACATCCGGCTTAGTAATAGGAAGAGGTGACGTGTATGACATCACATCCAGCTTAGTAATCGGAAGAGGTGACATGTATGACATCACATCCAGCTTAGTAATCGGAAGAGGTGACATGTATGACATCACATCCAGCTTAGTAATTGGAAGAGGTGACGTGTGTGACATCACATCCAGCTTAGTAATAGGAATAGGAGACGTGTATGACATCACATCCTGCTTAGTAATCGGAAGAGGTGACGTGTATGACATCACATCCTGCTTCGTAATCGGAAGAGGAGACATGTATGACATCACATCCAGCTTAGTAATTGGAAGAGGTGACGTGTGTGACATCACATCCTGCTTCGTAATCGGAAGAGGCGTCGTGTATGACATCACATCCGGCTTAGTAATCGGAAGAGGTGACATGTGTGACATCACATCCGGCTTAGTAATCGGAAGAGGTGACGTGTATGACATCACATCCGGCTTAGTAATAGGAAGAGGTGACGTGTATGACATCACATCCGGCTTAGTAATAGGAAGAGGCGTCGTGTATGACATCACATCCGGCTTAGTAATAGGAAGAGGTGACGTGTATGACATCACATCCGGCTTAGTAATAGGAAGAGGTGACGTGTATGACATCACATCCGGCTTAGTAATAGGAAGAGGCGTCGTGTATGACATCACATCCGGCTTAGTAATCGGAAGAGGTGACATGTGTGACATCACATCC
This sequence comes from Ranitomeya variabilis, assembly GCF_051348905.1. Classification (NCBI taxonomy): domain Eukaryota; kingdom Metazoa; phylum Chordata; class Amphibia; order Anura; family Dendrobatidae; genus Ranitomeya; species Ranitomeya variabilis. The sequence continues at coordinate 1,062,593,078 of NC_135233.1, forward strand.
GGCTTAGTAATCGGAAGAGGTGACGTGTATGACATCACATCCGGCTTAGTAATAGGAAGAGGTGACGTGTATGACATCACATCCGGCTTAGTAATAGGAAGAGGTGACGTGTATGACATCACATCCAGCTTAGCAATCGGAAGAGGAGACGTGTATGACATCACATCCGGCTTACTGATCAGAAGAGGAGACGTGTATGGCATCACATTCGGCTTACTGATCAGAAGAGGCGATGTGTATGACATCACATCCGGCTTACTGATCAGAAGAGGTGACGTGTATGACATCACATCCGGCTTAGTAATAGGAAGAGGTGACGTGTATCACATCACATCCAGCTTACTGATCAGAAGAGGTGACGTGTATGACATCACATCCGGCTTAGTAATAGGAAGAGGAGACGTGTATGACATCACATCCAGCTTACTGATCAGAAGAGGAGACGTGTATGACATCACATCCGGCTTACTGATCGGAAGAGGTGACGTGTATGACATCACATCCGGATTAGTAATCGGAAGAGGTGACGTGTGTGACATCACATCCGGATTAGTAATCCGAAGAGGAGATGTGTATGACATCACATCCGGATTAGTAATCCGAAAAGGTGACGTGTATGACATCACATCCGGATTAGTAATCAGAGAAGGTGACGTGTATGACATCACATCCAACTTAGTAATCGGAAGAGGTGACGTGTATGACATCACATCCGGCTTACTGATCGGAAGAGGCGACGTGTATGACATCACATCCGGCTTAGTAATCGGAGAAGGTGACGTGTATGACATCACATCCGGATTAGTAATCGGAGAAGGTGACGTGTATGACATCACATCCGGCTTAGTAATCGTTAGAGGAGACGTGTATGACATCACATCCGGCTGAGTAATCGGAAGAGGCGTCGTGTATGACATCACATCCGGCTTAGTAATCGAAAGAGGAGATGTGTATGACATCACATCCAGCTTACTGATCAGAAGAGGAGACGTGTATGACATCACATCCGGCTTACTGATCGGAAGAGGAGACGTGTATGACATCACATCCGGCTTACTGATCGGAAGAGGCGACGTGTATGACATCACATCCGGATTAGTAATCGGAAGAGGTGACGTGTATGACATCACATCCGGATTAGTAATCGGAAGGGGTGACGTGTGTGACATCACATCCGACTTAGTAATTGGAGAAGGTGACGTGTATGACATCACATCCGACTTAGTAATCAGAAGAGGTGACGTGTATGACATCACATCCGGATTAGTAATCGGAAGAGGAGACGTGTATGACATCACATCCGGCTTACTGATCGGAAGAGGCGACGTGTATGACATCACATCCGGATTAGTAATCGGAAGAGGTGACGTGTATGACATCACATCCGGATTAGTAATCGGAAGAGGTGACGTGTATGACATCACATCCGGCTTACTGATCGGAAGAGGCGACGTGTATGACATCACATCCGGATTAGTAATCGGAAGAGGTGACGTGTATGACATCACATCCGGATTAGTAATCGGAAGAGGTAACGTGTATGACATCACATCCGGCTTACTGATCGGAAGAGGCGACGTGTGTGACATCACATCCGACTTAGTAATCAGAAGAGGTGACGTGTATGACATCACATCCGGATTAGTAATCGGAAGAGGAGACGTGTATGACATCACATCCGGATTAGTAATCGGAAGAGGAGACGTGTATGACATCACATCCGGATTAGTAATCGGAAGAGGAGACGTGTATGACATCACATCCGGCTTACTGATCAGAAGAGGCACCAGGTAGGAGAAGGTTCACAGGACTTTGCTCTGAGACAACTAACTACTTTTTTTTTTCCCCAACTCTTAAGTCTGACCCATTAATGAGCCTTATAACATCACTGGTAATTTTTAGCCAGCCGGAGTCTCCTGTAAAAGGAAGGAAAACCCTTCCATGGACAGCAGTTTCCTTAATGGTCAGACGGTAAGCTACAGAGAAGCTAAAGGGCTCCCGATAATCAGTACTATCAAAATGTGACAAATATTGAGTGTTCCAGGAGACAAGACATTAATTCCCACAACTCCCAGGTCAGATGCATTCACCCCCTTTAATGGGGGACCACATTTGGCTTTCTGTGCACAAATGATGAGTATCACAATAAAAGGGAAGGCTGTTGCATCACCTTCAATCAGCTGGAGGTGCTTGCAGCATCAGAGAGTGCACGATTCGGGCCAGCAGTATTCCCACGCCGCAGGTCCGAGCGGTCGGTCATTCAGGAGTGCCCTGCCCCATGATAATCGGGAGGCTGGAGAGCGGTGTGCTCCTGATCGAAAGCCAGTAGAGTTAGCTTTACCTCAGGCTCGTAGCTTCAGCATTGGATGAGCGCAGGGCTCCGAGGTTGTCCGGATCCTGCTATCTGACCCGCTTCGGAGCAGTGCACAGGTATTAGCACTGACCAGTCCTCGGACTCAGTCTGTAAGTTACAGGTTAGTCTGGTCTGCTCCGCTTCTCCTGCTTTGTACCATGCTGCACACTGGGCGTCGTATACAGTAATGTGACATATTCACGTGACCCGGACTCTCCTGGTCAGAGCATCTTTCGCGATCTCTATATCCTTAGATGAACCATGTCTTCAGCGTAATGTTGGTCCTTTATGTTCTACGTTCAGGAATGGGAAGTATGCCAAACCTGTCCATGCCGCCATCTCTGCCCACGCTGTTACCCCTTGCACCCACCACTTCGTTGACCTCAATGAGTTCTCTGCCACCCATGCCTATGTCTAGTCCCTTGGTGCCTTCTGTCGGCTCATCATCAACATTGCCAAAAGGAACGTCCTCCCTCCTGTCCTCTTTCACTGTGCCTTTGTCCTCAAGTAAGTGTCTGCGATCTGTCTGCTTCTGTAGGCGACATATATGTGTACATGTATTTATCGCATTTTATTTAATGTATTTTTCACCTTTATGATGGAGCTTTGTTTTCACCTTGAAGTACTGGGGTCTCCGCTCAGTTTTTCTCTGTGTAGCCCCTCTATAATCAGAGCTGTATGCAGTAGGCAGCTTGGCTCCCCCTAGTGGTGGCTGCTGTATCATTTGCCTTTATTCCCGTGTGGGGGAAGTAGGCGATTCGGACCCCGGTGTCAGATAATTTGCTCCAGCTTCCATAAAAATATGTTAAGAAATTAATCAGTCCGACCCCCTCTGTCCACTGCCATTAATAATCATCTCTCCAAGTTACGTATAAACTTTGTGGTCAAATTAACTTTCACTGAAATCTATAAGATCCATTGATTGTTTAATTTTTGCCACAGAAAATGGTGGGGGCAAAAAAACTTAATAGATGAGAACGTAGCCCAAAAAGAACAAGATCTGTTATTGAAGCCCCCCAAAACTTTTATCTCTTCCACTGGATAAAAACATCCATGTTTCGTGGCCTGAGTACAGACTGTGATGCACAGACCGGCCGTAAGTCTTGTAATCCAAACTTGACATCCTCATAGGCCTTAAATGGAATTCGTCAGCATATTTTTACTATGTAATCTGAGAGCAGCATTATTTAAAGGCTGAGACTCTGATAACAGCGATGTCGCTTACTAGGCTGTGTTGTTTCAGTACAATCGGCGTTTTATCAGCAGGAGATTATCACTACAGGACTAGGTGTCTCGTTCCTCCTAGTCAACTGTTATGTGAAACCACGCTCCCACCACTGATTGGCAGCTTAGTGTGTACACTGTGCATAGACAGAAAGCTGCCAATCGGTGGGGGGCGGGTGGTACACAGCTCAGCATTCAGAGCTCTGCTAGATCTGCAGCAGAGAAACCACGGATTCTATTAAGATGACAGCAAGCAGCCCAACAAGTGACACATCTCTGGAATCAGGATCTCAACCCCTACATGATGCTACTCTTAGATTACATGACAAAAAAACCCGCTGACAGATTCCTTTTAATAAGGGTGTCGAGTCCAGGGCTATGAGACCAGCGGTCCCTGAAATACTGATGTGTGAATCTGGCCTTAGGGAATGTTTTAATCCTGTTTGTGGCAAGGATTTTGTAGCAGATTTTGCTCCAGGAGGCAAATAAAAAAGGCTTCAAATACTAATGCATAATCTTCTCAATGATTTCAATGGGAAGTCGGTAACTTTACAAAGTCACAAAATATAGTAAGGGGTGAAAATGCTAAACCAAGGGTTAAATCTGCGGGAAATCTGCAGGAGAAACCCAGTGTGAACTTGTCCCTATTTTCCACACTTATATTATTTTACTGATGGATGGATGTCTTGTGGTTCTTTTTCAGCGCTGCCTCACAACAGCTCGCTCTCGTTAATGGCCGGAGGATTCGGTAGTACCGGGATGCAGAAGACTCAGTCCTTGATAGACCTGGGCTCTAGCAGGTAAGAGGTTTAGGGTCTTTCATGTGACTTGGAGACCTAAAGTAAGCCCGGCCTGAAGGAAGTAGTGGAGCAAGTGTCTGATCTCCAGCATGTATCTGGCTCCTGTCCTAAAAGGTGTCGGAGAGCTTGTTAGAGCATATGCACAGCAAAGGGGGACCACCAGGATGGAGAGACCCTTTACAGGCAGATTTATTACAAGGACAGCCATTCTCTTCATGGCGCCCTCGAATACTACATTTCCCCGCAGGGTAAATGCCATCCCGCCGCTTTTTTGACTGTTTGCAGTGAACATGACTTGGGTTGGGGCTCATTCAGACAAGCTTATAAATCGGATAAAACCCACCTTTCTATTCACGCCCCTAAATTTCCTGTTGGTTCATAGTTCAGAGGGAACTTTTTCCTTTTTTCTGTGACACGATTTATAGTGCCTATATGTGTTAATTCACCAGAAGTCCTGAGTACACCATACAAGGCTGTGCTGTATTGATTTCCTGAGTGCTAAGAAAACAAATCTTATTCATTTAGAGTTCAAAAGGCATCGACGAGAGTGTAAACAAATCTTATTCATTTGGAGTTCAAAAGGCATCGACGAGAGTGTAAACAAATCTTATTCATTTGGCGTTCAAAAGGCATCGACGAGAGTGTAAACAAATCTTATTCATTTGGAGTTCAAAAGGCATCGACGAGAGTGTAAACAAATCTTATTCATTTGGCGTTCAAAAGGCATCGACGAGAGTGTAAACAAATCTTATTCATTTGGAGTTCAAAAGGCATCGACGAGAGTGTAAACAAATCTTATTCATTTGGAGTTCAAAAGGCATCGACGAGAGTGTAAACAAATCTTATTCATTTGGAGTTCAAAAGGCATCGACGAGAGTGTAAACAAATCTTATTCATTTGGCGTTCAAAAGGCATCGACGAGAGTGTAAACAAATCTTATTCATTTGGAGTTCAAAAGGCATCGACGAGAGTGTAAACAAATCTTATTCATTTGGCGTTCAAAAGGCATCGACGAGAGTGTAAACAAATCTTATTCATTTGGAGTTCAAAAGGCATCGACGAGAGTGTAAACAAATCTTATTCATTTGGAGTTCAAAAGGCATCGACGAGAGTGTATTTCGCTCACAGAATTTTGGTGCTGAAAAGTCCCGAGACCAAACATTCATTTATCCCATCCTGAGTGAGAACGGACCCTCCTGTAAAAGTGAATTGTAAAGCTGCGGCATACGGTAAGAAGCTTGTTCTTACAATTGTACTTCACTTTTACTGAGAGTTGGTCTATCTCCATTCCTGGTGAGTTATTTTGCATTCAATAATTTGCTCCAAAAACTGGGAAGAATTGCCTATGCCTTTTGTGAACTGTGTGCATGTGATGGGATCATTGCATGAGTGTGAAATATAGTGGTACTCGCATTTGGAAGATTGTCAGTGTTGCGGCTGAGATGGATCTACTCACCAGGAAGCGCATTTTGTAGTCCTCTTACTGGGTTTTTGTAGTTCTAAATGGCTTTGGTGCCTTCCTGTATTTATTGACAAGCCGTCCGATATCAATGGGTTTGCATCTGTCAGAATACAAAGTGGAAGTGAATCGTGCCAGATGACGCGTTTAAATCTGCAACATACCGATGTAGTGAAGCTGAATGTGTCTCATTTGCTCTTCACATGGTCATTAATGAATGGTGAGTTACTATTCTTAACAAACTTGGCAAAATATGGCGAATCCTTTTGCCATATGTTTTTTGACACTTTGTTCAGTGGTCAGCTTCGCTGCATAGACTTAGACAGAATAAGCAGAGCCATCTCGTTATTACCAGAGAGAGTTCTCCAGAATCAGTCCACATATTCACGCTATAGGGAATCTGTCAGCAGGTTTTCACCCCAGAAACTATTTATATGCACATGTAGCTCTTTCAAAGACAAGTCCAGCAATACTTTTACATGGCCGGTCTGTGCCTCTGTTACTGAGAAATCAGCGTTTTAATTGACATACAAATGGCTGTATCAGATGTGAAGTCTCCGTCACTCCAGCTCTATTCCCCGCCTCGTCTTGCTTAACTTGACAGCCTTTATGCTGTGTGACTTCACGGCAAAGGAGGAGCGAAACTGCAATACCTCACTTAACCTATGGACAGGGGTGGCGCTCTTTCTGGAAGAAAATAGTCATAATTTTTCAACCCTGGAAAAAAAACACCTTACACCTGTCTCTGCTGGACGGCGCTATACTCCATCACTGACTGTAGTATTCACTTCAGCTGCCATGAAGCGTCGCACCATACAGGAAAAAAGGGTGAGTCTCCAATATGGCCACCACCAGGGAACATTTAAGGCTACGTTCACATTTGCGGTCAGCGCCGCAGCGTCGGGCGCCGCAGCGTCGCCGCATGCGTCATGCGCCCCTATATTTAACATGGGGGCGCATGGACATGCGTCGCACTTGCGTTTTGCGCCGCATGCGTCACTGCGGCGCCCGCGTACGGGCGCAGAGGACGCAGCAAGTTGCATTTTTGCTGCGTCCAAAATAAATGAAAAAAGACGCATGCGGCGCAAAACGCAGCGTTGTGCATGCGTTTTGCTGCGTTTTTGTTTGCGTTGTGCGTTGCGGCGCCGACGCTGCGGCGCACAACGCAAATGTGAACGTAGCCTAATACAAGTGGTTATAATATCAAATTAATGACACTAGAATTAAGAACAGTTGACATTGCCTTTAAGATGGGAGTCGTAGCTGTCTGCAATGAATGAGTGATTTTTATTTTATATTTTTTTTCCCCCTTTTTGTCTTGTAAGTTCCAATTCCTCTTCCACCACATCACTGACTGGTAACTCCCCGAAGGCTAGCACCCAGGACTGGGCCGTGCCGCAGGCCTCCAGGCTGAAGTACAGGCAGAAGTTTAATAGCCTTGATAAAGCCATGTGTGGCTACCTAACAGGTGGGTAAGTGTGCGGGTACACGGGATGGTGCCACGTATGACACCTGCCCCCGAATGTAACCCCTCATCGTGGTGTCCTCCCCTGGCTGCGGGGACAGGGTACGGACCAGAAGGGTCTGTTGTATAAAGGGGGCACTGCTATTTGTAATGCAGATTTTTTTTTTTTCTTCTACCACCATGAAACTGGTGCTAAACGGTCTTTTTGGTGTAGGGAGAGAAGGATCAGGCTGTTGGCTGTTTACATGCCCAATCCTTTGTTCTCCCAGGAAATAAGACCCCTCCTGAGGTGTCTGCAGTATTTTGTTCCCTTGCGATAAACAATGGATGAGTATATGGAACATTTTCTGTCCAACATCTGTCTGTACAACCAACTTAAAGGGATTGTTCCCTTTCAGAAAAGCTTTTCCTATAACCTCCGATAGTAATAAATACAAACTGCGCTTTACTCCTTCTCCCCAGGTCCAGGGCTGAGTCTCCACCAATGCTCCCGGTGTCTGCTACTGACATCACGCCGACAGCCAATTACTGATCTAAGCAGCTCTCCTGATTTTGGTGGCATGAGTCGATTGGCTGCAGCGCTGTTGATGTGACGGACACCAGGAGCAGCGGCGGACACTCGACACTGGACCCGGGTAGGGTGAGTAAGTGAAAGTTGTTTTTTTTTTTGTGGTTTTTTTTTTTTAGTACTAACAAAACTTTTAGGAAAAACTTATCTAAAGGGAGGGATCCCTTTTGTGTTGGGTTTAGACAGCATGTTCATGGCTGTTACATTTTCTATTTTCAGGGTCTCAAGTGAAATCATCACTGGTACAATCCAGCCTCTCACACACCCAGCTGGCTACGATATGGTAAGCGACATGCATATGGCATCACCTAAAGCACTAGGGGAGGAGTCTGGACAGGGGAAGAGGAGTCCACTGGGCGGCTCCCGCCCTCTTCTACCAGCCCAGCGTCTCCTGATTGATGGGTCTCTCCCTACTTCTTTATAGGACGAGACCTGTCAATCAGACTGGTAGGAACCCGCCCCAGAATCGCCCAGTTTCAGGGTCACATTATGTAGGTTCAGTCTTTCACAGACAATTATTTAATACTAGATTTATACAAAGCTGAAAATATTTCATTATCCGACTCCACTAACTGTAAAGAATCCTTTCCCATATAGATGTCTGACTTACACTCCTCAACATTGAAATCACAACACCAAGAAGGAAAAGTCGTGGAATGATGGAAATCACAGGATAGACATGTCACTAATCTGCAAACGATGAAGAACTACAAAAAAAATGTTCAAATCATCTTGATTCATTTAGAATAGAGTATGCTGCCACATGCTGAAATGCCCGCACTTACAGCCTTGGCTTCTACCGGTGAGGTTACTAATGGTCATGTAAGGAATGTTCTGCTGTTGTGAATGCACTTGGGCAAATCATCAAGATCCGCTGCTGGCGGCTCCAGAGTAATTGCCAATGACATCCCAGATGTGCTTGATGGGAGACCAGTCTGGAGATGCTGCAGCCATGGGAGCACTCTCAGTCCACACAGGACTTATCCCCCTTCGAGCACATTGGGGACGTCATTGGTCGCTGCCAGCAGCGGATCTTGATGATTTGCCCAAGTGTATGCAGGGAAGCAGAACATTTTCAAGACAACCATTAATAACCTTATTGATAACAGCCGAGGCTGTAAGTGCGGGGATAGAGATTTTGCTTTTGTCTCAATTTTTCCATCGTTTGCAGATCAGTAGCATGTCTCTACATCCGGTCATTCCCATAACTCCAGGAGGGGGTCCATGTAGATATCACGCTGACTGTGGCTTGGGCAGGCTGGAGAGCCCCCTTATAAGCTCATGGTTTATGTCTGCACACATGCGGATCTGCCATTGTGGCGAGTCGCATCAGTCGGTATCGTCTTTCCAACATTTTGCAAAAATACTTTTTGCAGGAACCTAAAACTGTAACTAGCCGCAAATATAATTCTTCCTGTAGAATTAGCCAGCAGCCCCACTATAGTTCCAGTGTAGCTGTGCACAAATTTGGATTACACTCCCATAGTATAATGCCCCCCATAACAGACGATATTACTGGGCATGTGACAAACCTCCCCTGTGTAGACGGAGGGCGCGGGGGAGGCAGATGGTGGAGCGGCCACATTGTCCAGGCTGACAAGCCACCGTCACAAGACCGGACATGAGCAGGCAGAGCCTCGTACACTGCCAGGCTGATTAGAAAGAGAGGAAGGAAGACGGCGGATGTTCAGGGAAATGCTCCCCTGTTTCTACATGTAACCTTTATCGTCACGTTCCTCCTCCATGAGAACACGGCCAAGTGCACACAGCGCCTGCATATTGTTTGCTTTTGTTGCTTACTCTGCAAACATTTCCCTTCTGACAGTCCAACTATAGCCGTGTTGGCTTTGTAACCTTAAGGGTATGTGCACACGTTCAGGAATTTTCACATTTTTTTCGCGATAAAAACGCTATAAAAACGCATACATATGCATCCCATCATTTAGAAAATGCATTCCGCAATTTTTGTGCACATGATGCATTTTTTTCCGCAAAAAAAAAAAACGCATTGCGGTAAAAGAAGCATCATGTTCATTATTTTTGCGGATTTTATGCGGATTTCCCATTGTTTTGGAGTGTCCGGATTAAAAACACAAAAATCCACAAAAAAAACGCGAAAAAAAACGCATGCAGAATTCCTGCGGAAAACTTCAGGTTTATCTCAGGAAAATTCTGCATGCATTCTGGACGTGTGCACATACCTTAAAGTGGCCATTAAAACAAGTTATGAACCTGTAATGGTCACCCAAAAGCTGTAGAATAGCCCGGGTCTTGGTGGCCAGGAACTGACCTGATACTCCTGCTCTGTAACCTGCTATCCACTGTGAGAGTGAGTTGATTCCCTTTCATCAGCATTCAGCCAGCACTATAGGTGCTGGAACTTTCCCTCCCTATAGCAAGGCACACAAGTCCGCTCTGGTCTCCTGTGTAGCGGTTGGCTCCGACCCACCCCGGCCTCCTGTGTAGCGGGTAGCGCCGGCCCGCCACGGCCTCCTGTGTAGTGGGTGGCTCCGGCCCGCCCCGGCCTCCTGTGTAGTGGGTGGCTCCGGCCCGCCCCGGCCTCCTGTGTAGTGGGTGGCTCTGGCCCGCCCCGGCCTCCTGTGTATTGGGTGGCTCCGGCCCGCCCCGGCCTCCTGTGTAGTGGGTGGCTCCGGCCCACCCCGGCCTCCTATGTAGCGGGAGGCTCTGGCCAGCCCCAGCCTCCTGTGTAGTGGGTGGCTCTGGCCCACCCCAGCCTCCTGTGTAGTGGGTGGCTCCGGCCTCCTGTGTAGCGGGAGGCTCCGCCCCACCCCAGCCTCCTGTGTAGCGGGAGGCTCCGCCCCACCCCGGCCTCCCGTGTAGCGAGAGGCTCCGCCCCACCCCGGCCTCCTGTGTAGCGGGAAGCTCCGCCCCACCCCGGCCTCCTGTGTAGTGGGTGGCTCTGGCCCACCCCAGCCTCCTGTGTAGTGGGTGGCTCCGGCCTCCTGTGTAGCGGGAGGCTCCGCCCCACCCCGGCCTCCTGTGTAGCGGGAGGCTCCGCCCCACCCCGGCCTCCTGTGTAGCGGGAGGCTCCGCCCCACCCCGGCCTCCTGTGTAGCGGGAGGCTCCGCCCCACCCCGGCCTCCTGTGTAGCGGGAGGCTCCGCCCCACCCCGGCCTCCTGTGTAGTGGGTGGCTCTGGCCCACCCCAGCCTCCTGTGTAGTGGGTGGCTCCGGCCTCCTGTGTAGTGGGTGGTCCCGGCCCACCCCAGCCTCCTGTGTAGCGGGAGGCTCCGCCCCACCCCAGCCTCCTGTGTAGCGGGAGGCTCCGCCCCACCCCGGCCTCCTGTGTAGCGAGAGGCTCCGCCCCACCCCGGCCTCTTGTGTAGCGGGAGGCTCCGCCCCACCCCGGCCTCCTGTGTAGTGGGTGGCTCTGGCCCACCCCAGCCTCCTGTGTAGTGGGTGGCTCCGGCCTCCTGTGTAGTGGGTGGTCCCGGCCCACCCCAGCCTCCTGTGTAGCGGGAGGCTCCGCCCCACCCCGGCCTCCTGTGTAGCGGGAGGCTCCGCCCCACCCCGGCCTCCTGTGTAGCGGGAGGCTCCGCCCCACCCCGGCCTCCTGTGTAGTGGGTGTCTCCGGCCCGCCCCGGCCTCCTGTGTAGTGGGTGGCTCCGGCCCACCCCGGCCTCCTATGTAGCGGGAGGCTCTAGCCAGCCCCGGCCTCCTGTGTAGTGGGTGGCGCTGGTCCGCCCCGGCCTCCTGTGTAGTGGGTGGCTCTGGCCCACCCCAGCCTCCTGTGTAGTGGGTGGCTCCGGCCTCCTGTGTAGTGGGTGATCCCGGCCCACCCCAGCCTCCTGTGTAGCGGGAGGCTCCGCCCCACCCCGGCCTCCTGTGTAGCGGGAGGCTCCGCCCCACCCCGGCCTCCTGTGTAGCGGAGGCTCCGCCCCACCCCGGCCTCCTGTGTAGCGGGAGGCTCCGCCCCACCCCGGCCTCCTGTGTAGCGGGAGGCTCCGCCCCACCCCGGCCTCCTGTGTAGCGGGAGGCTCCGCCCCACCCCGGCCTCCTGTGTAGCGGGAGGCTCCGCCCCACTCCGGCCTCCTGTGTAGTGGGAGGCGCCGGCCCGCCCCGGCCTCCTGTGTAGCGGGAGGCTCCGCCCCACCTCGGCCTCCTGTGTAGCGGGAGGCTCCGCCCAACCCCGGCCTCCTGTGTAGCGGTTGGCGCCGGCCCGCCCCGGCCTCCTGTGTAGCGGGAGGCTCCGCCTCACCCCGGCCTCCTGTGTAGCGGTTGGCGCCGGCCCGCCCAGGGCTCCTGTGTAGTGGGAGGCGCCGGCCCGCCCTGCCCCTGGCACTTCTTATATAAGTATAAGAAATAACTGGCATATGAACTTCTATGTGAAGGAGTTTTATTATAATGCTTAATCTTAATTTTCTCTCGTAGGTCACTCGCTGACATCGACAGAAATGGAAAACTGAAAGCTGATGAGTTTGTGCTAGCCATGCATTTAACAGATATGGCAAAAGCCGGCCTGCCGCTGCCTCTGACTCTGCCCCCAGAGCTCATGCCACCATCATTTCGGTACGTGTATATTTAATTGCCTGTACATTGATGGATGTTTTAGTTGTATTGGTTACACCTGTACATACACCTGTACATGTATACTGTTAGGGGTCTGGATTTGTCAACTCGCTGCAGGACAGCCGGTCGTGCCTGCTGCTCAGCCTGGCACATTAATAATGCCACTTTCCTAGCATGTTTTTTTTTTTTTCTTTGCTCCTGCGTTTTGTTGTCTAAGCCTGGGTGCTTCTTAGTCAGATTTACTATCTATCTACTATATAATTGTCTAAGGATCACTTCCGTCTTTCTGTCCTTCTGTCTTTCTGTCATGGATATTCATTGGTCGCGGCCTCTGTCTGTCATGGAATCCAAGTCGCTGATTGGTCTCGCCAGCTGCCTGTCATGGCTGCCGCGACCAATCAGCGACGGCCACAGCCCGATTAGTCCCTCCCTACTCCCCTGCAGTCAGTGCCCGGCGCCCGCTCCATACTCCCCTCCAGTCACAGCTCACACAGGGTTAATGCCAGTGGTAACGGACCGCGTTATGCCGCGGGTAACTCACTCCATTACCGCCGCTATTAACCCTGTGTGACCAAGTTTTTACTATTGATGCTGCCTATGCAGCGTCAATAGTAAAAACATCTAATGTTAAAAATGATTACAAAAAAAATTAAATCATTATATACTCACCTTTCCCGCTCCTCGCGACGCTCCAGTGACCGCTCCATGTAAGCGGCAGGTTCCGGTGGCAAGGATGGGCTGCGAGAAGGACCTGCCATGACGTCATGGTCATGTGACCGCGACATCATCACAGGTCCTGCGCGAGAAGTGGGCGACAGGACTACAAGGGGTCCTGGAAGGTGAGTATATGTTTATTTTTTATTTTTTAACCTGTGACATACGTGGCTGGGCAATATACTACGTGGCTGGGCAATATACTACGTGGCTGGGCAATATACTACGTGGCTCTGCTGTATACTACGTCACTGGGCAATATACTACGTAAGTGGGCAATATATACTACGTAACTGGGCAATATACTACGTGGCTGGGCAATATACTGCGTAACTGGGCAATATACTACGTGGCTGGGCAATATACTACGTAACTGGGCAATATACTACGTGGCTGGGCAATATACTGCGTGGCTGGGCAATATACTGCGTGGCTGGGCAATATAATACGTGGCTGGGCAATATACTACGTAACTGGGCAATATACTACGTGGCTCTGTGCTGTATACTAGGTCTCTGCAATATACTACGTGACTGGGCAATATAATACGTGGCTGGGCAATATACTACGTGGCTGGGCAATATACTACATAACTGGGCAATATACTACGTGGCTCTGTGCAGTATACTACGTCTCTGTGCAATATACTACGTGGTTGGGCAATATACTACGTGACTGGCCAATATGCTACGTGGCTCTGTGCTGTATACTGCGTCACTGTGCAATATACTACGTGGCTCTACTACGTCACTGGGCAATAGACTACGTAACTGGGCAATATACTACGTGGCTCTGTGCTGTATACTACGTCGCTGTGCAATATACTACGTGGCTGTGCAATATACTACGTACTAGCTGGGCAATATACTACGTGACTGGGCAATATACTACGTCGCTCTGTGCTGTATACTACTTCGCTGTCCAATATACTACGTGGCTCTGTGCTGTATACTACGTCACTCGGCAATATACTACGTTACTGGGCAATATACTACGTTACTGGGCAATATGCTACGTGGCTGGGCAATATACTACGTGACTGGCCAATATGCTACGTGGCTGGGCAATATACTACGTGGACATGCATATTCTAGAATACCCGATACGTTAGAATTGAGCCACCATCTAGTATATATATATATAATTGTCTAAGGGGTACTTCCGTCTTTCTGTCTGCAACTTCCGTCACGGAATTCCCGTGTTGCTGATTGGTCTCGCCAGCCGCCTGTCATGGCTGCCGCGACCAATCAGCGACGGGCACAGTCCGATTAGTCCCTCCCTGCAGTCAGTGCCCGGCGCCCGCATACTCCCGTCCAGTCACCGCAAACACGGGGTAAATACCAGCGGTAACGGACCGCGTTATGCCGCGGGTAATGCACTCCGTTATCGCTGCTATTAACCCTGTGTGTCCCCAACTTTTTACTATTGATGCTCCCTATCAATAGTAAAAAGATGTAATGTTAAAAATAATTAAAAAAAACTTGCTATTCTAACCTTCCGTTACGAGACCGCTAAGTCTTCTGGGTCTTCTGGGTAATTTCGAAATCTATCCTGGGAACGGAAGATGGCGGCAGCTGCGCGCACATCGCCAGGACTTCGCTGGATCCCTGCGGGTGAGTATATAACTATTTTTTATTTTAGTTATTTTTTTTAACAGGGATATGGTGCCCACACTGCTAAATACTATGAGGGCTGAGTTATACACTACATGGCTGCTAGATACTGCTTGGGCTGCTGTATACTGCTTGGGCTGCTGTATACTGCTTGGGCTGCTGTATACTGCGTGGGCTGCTGTATACTGCGTGGGCTGCTGTATACTGCGTGGGCTGCTGTATACTGCGTGGGCTGCTGTATACTGCGTGGGCTGCTGTATACTGCGTGGGCTGCTGTATACTGCGTGGGCTGCTGTATACTGCGTGGGCTGCTGTATACTGCGTGGGCTGCTGTATACTGCGTGGGCTGCTGTATACTGCGTGGGCTGCTGTATACTGCGTGGGCTGCTGTATACTGCGTGGGCTGCTGTATACTGCGTGGGCTGCTGTATACTGCGTGGGCTGCTGTATACTGCGTGGGCTGCTGTATACTGCGTGGGCTGCTGTATACTGCGTGGGCTGCTGTATACTGCGTGGGCTGCTGTATACTATGTGGGCAATGTTATATACTGTTTGGGCTGTGTTATATACTGTTTGGGCTTTGCTATATACTGCGTGGCCTGTGCTATATACTGTTTGGGCTGTGTTATATACTGCGTGGCCTGTGCTATATACTGCGTGGCCTGCGCTATATACTGCGTGGACTGTGTTATATACTACGTTGCCTGTTATATACTGCGTGGCTGCTATATACTGCGTAGGCTGTGTTATATACTGTTTAGGCTGTATTAACGCATCGGGTATTCTACAATATGTATGTATGTATATAGCAGCCACATAGTATATAGCACAGGCCACGTAGTATTTGTCTGCTATATACTACATGGCTCCTATATACTACGTGGCCTGTGCTATATACTGTGTGGCTGCTACATACATACATACATACATACATACATACATATTCTAGAATACCTGATGCGTTAGAATCGGGCCACCATCTAGTAGGCTATAAATACAGACTATTGTCAGCTGCCAGAGGGGGAAGGAGACTGGGTCAGTGTAGATCTTGGTCCCAGCAATGCAGATTATCAGCAAAGGGGACATATGTAAGACAGACAGATATTTTTTTATTACCCATTCAATCATTTCTGTCTATATATCGGGAAGGAAGTCTCCCATAAAATTATATATATAATAAAGGTTCAGATTGCCCTGCTTTTCCTATTGCAATAATCCAAATTCAGTACCTATCATTGTTATTGCACAGTGAAGACTGTAAAAATTAAATCTGAGCGTCAATGATGGCATTGTAGATCTTTCTTTTTTTTTGCATTTTACTTTATTTTTTAATCCATTTTTTTTGTGCTTGCTATGGTACAGTGAATGGTGTGTTTCTGAACTACAATTCGTCGCACACAAAGTGAAACAAAAATGTTGTAAAGATATAAATGAATATGGCTCTAGGAATAAATGTAGAGGAAAAACAAAAATTGCAATAATAAAAAAAAAAGGCCACTGGTTAATGTGAGGTCCCCTTTAAGGCTGCGGTTTATCTGTGCGGCACAGCTGTTATATGACGGATGCGGAGCTTAGATAAGGGATTGCTGGCCGTTGTGCCGCTGCCTCTCCCCGGAGCACAGCTATTACAGACTGATGGGGTGCACGGGGTGTATGCGGAGGGCGAGGTGAGTACACTCTGTGTATGTAGTTATGTTGTCACCGTTATACAACTATAACTCTCAACCTGCACAGCAAGGGATGCTGGGAGTTGTAAATTTGCAGCAGCTCGGGGGGCCGCTGAGGCACGATGGCTTTAAGGAAGCGGTGGACGGGATCGTCTAAGGAAAGAACATTTTCTTACTTGTAAGATTCATGCTGCTTTTTTGTGGTTATTATTTATACTTTTTGAAATTCTTGTTAGAACTTTTATTTTCTTAACTTTATATACCGCAAAAAAATGTGATCGGACTCTTGGGGTTTGTGCACCTGACGCCTTTTTCAGGCGGATACCGATTTGAAAGCCTTATGAAAAAGCACAACGTGAATATTCAAAACCCCTCCGAATGTATGCATGTCTATGTAAAGTCAACTCGCTGTACAAATTTTAGGTTTTTGAGGTTTACAAAGACACCAAGTGGTCATAAGAAGTGGCGGGATCATTCTTAAGGCGGCTTCTGCTCGGAAGACATTGTACGCTTTACAATATTACAATAGAAGTCAATGGGAAGGCGCTCAAAAGGCACCCGAGCGTCCCAAAGGCATCAAGGCCACAAAAATGCTAAAACAAAAAGTGCTGGAAACAACAACAAAAAATCTCTGAAAAAGATGCTTTAGTGAAAAAAACAACAATAGAATAACCTTACCTGAAGCGTCTTTCTCTTGAGAAATCAGCGAGTTTTCCCTTCTGAGGGATGCGTCGTGCGGGCATACCCTTAAGGTATTTTCCGGTTTGGGCAATTCCTTTTTGGGAGACAATAGATTGATTAAGGTGTTTGCCAGGGCTGAGACCTCCAGTGATCGGCTGCGATCTGTGATGGAGCCTGGACTGAAAATATTCGATTTTCCTGCAGCACCACCGCTGGAGAAATGAAGTATTACACAGTAATGTATGGGAAGTCTGTGTAGTGCACAGAGGTGCTGAGTCCTCCAGAGGAACAGATACTTTTTACGGGTTTTTGGACGCACTTCTATGAATTCAGAATTACTTGATATATTTCTATAATTAGTACAGTGCCTTGCGAAAGTATTCGGCCCCCTGCAACGTTTCAACCTTTTCCCACATATCATGCTTCAAACATAAAGATACCAAGTGTTAATTTTTGGTGAAGAATCAACAACAAGTGGAACACAATTGTGAAGTTGAACAAAACTTATTGGTTATTATAAAATTTTTGTGGAAATTAAAAAACTGAAAAGTGGGGCGTGCAATTTTATTCGGCCCCTTTACTTTCAGTGCAGAAGTTCATTGTGGATCTCTGAATGATCCAATGTTGTCCTAAATGCCTAATGATGATAAATATAATCCACCTGTGTGTAATCAAGTCTCCGTATAAATGCACCTGCTCTGTGATAGTCTCAGGGTTCTGTTTGAAGCACAGAGAGCATCATGAAGACCAAGGAACACAACAGGCAGGTCCGTGATACTGTTGTGGAGAAGTTTAAAGCCGGATTTGGTTGCAAAATGATTTCCAAAACTTTAAACAGCCCAAGGAGCACTGTGCAAGAGATCATATTGAAATGGAAGGAGTATCTTACCACTGCAAATCTACCAAGACCCGGCCGTCCCTCTAAACTTTCATTTCAAACAAGAAGACTGATCAGAGATGCAGCCAAGAGGCCCATGATCACTCTGGATGAACTGCAGAGATCTACAGCTGAGGTCGGACAGTCTGTCCATAGGAAAACAATCAGTCGTACACTGCACAAATCTGGCCTTTATGGAAAAGTGGCAAGAAGAAAGCCATTTCTCAAAGATATCCATAAAAAGTGCTGTTTAAACTTTGCAACAAGCCACCAGGGAGACACACCAAACATGTGGAAGAAGGTGCTCTGGTCAGATGAAACCAAAATCGAACTTTTTGGCAACAATGCCAAACGATATTTTTGGTGTAAAGGCAACAAAGCTCATCACCCTGAACACACCATCCCCACTGTCAAACATGGTGGTGGCAGCATCATGGTTTGGGCCTGCTTTTCTTCAGCAGGGACAGGGAAGATGGTTAAAATTGATGGGAAGATGGATGGAGCCAAATACAGGACCATTCTTGAAGAAAACCTGTTGGAGTCTGCAAAAGACCTGAGACTGGGACGGGGATTTGTCTTCCAACAAGACAATGATCCCAAACATAAAGCAAAATCTACAATGGAATGATTCACAAATAAACGTATCCAGGTGTTAGAATGGCCAAGTCAGAGTCCAGACCTCAATCCAATCGAGAATCTGGGGAAAGAGCTGAAAACTGCTGTTCACAAACGATCTCCATCAAACCTCACTGAGCTCGAGCTGTTTGCCAAGGAAGAATGGGCAAGAATTTCAGTCTATCGATGTACAAAACTGATAGAGACAAACCCCAAGTGACTGCAGCTGTAATCGCAGCAAAAGGCGGCGCATCAAAGTATTAAGTTAAAGGGGGTGAAGAATAATGCACTTTTCAGTTTTTGAATTTCCATAAAAATGTAAAATAACCAATAAATTTCGTTCAACTTCACAATTGTGTTCCACTTGTTGTTGATTCTTCACCAAAAATTAACATTTGGTATCTTTGTTTGAAGCATGATATATGGTGTAAGAATCATGTCGGTCTGGTAGTCGGGGGCAGGTATATCTCACCCAGGTATTTGTCCTATGTGAATTAGGCCGCTCAGTATCTTCAGGATAATGATGGGTTAATGAGTGCGGGAATAAAGGCTGACCAGCTGAGGGTTTCCTGAGTCAGCCTGGGGCACACAGATTGCCTGTCTGTGTGAGACAAACGTGAGTGAGAGCTGTGCTCATGGACTGTGTGTTGTTGGCTGGGAGGGAGAAGCCCCCCCAGTTGTTGAGATAGCAACGTATCTGTTAGTTAGTGCCGGACAGGCTAGGATTTATTTTTATGCTTTGTTTTTTCTATGTTACTTTCACGTTAATAAACCTGACCTGAAGTCAGCTTGCTAAGAAACCTGCTGTCGCCTCAGAATTCAATGCACAAACCACGTGACCTTTGACCCCAGCAAAGGCGATCCCGGAGTGTTTTGTCACATTGGGAAAAGGTTGAAAAGTTCCAGGGAGCCGAATACTTTCGCAAGGCACTGCACTTAAAATTCTCATACACTTAGAAATATCTGGAGACCACCGCCATGTATGTTTTTGCAGCCTGAGATTATTTGTGACCTCTTAGTTGTACCATACACTGGTATGTTTGGTAATTTACAGATCTAAAATTTTGATCGGACGGGTTCAGAGTTCTTTGTCCCCACAACTCCCTAAAACAGAGAGTCAAAAGTGCTCAGATGATCTCCGCTGTCCTCCAAGACTGAAGTGCACTCCTATGGATTAGGAAGGATTTTCAAGGGTTTTCCAGTTTCAGAAATCCCATATTCCCCAACTCTGTTTTTTAATTTTTTAAAACTGCGCCTTACTCCCCCCTCCCCAGGTCCAGGGCCGAGTCTCTGCCACTGCTCCTGGTGTCTGATGTCACACCGCTGAGCTCGCTGATTGTCTGCAAGTAAGAAAACGCTGCAGACAATAACAAACACCGAAAGCAGCAGCGGAGGCTCAACGCCGGACCCTGCGAGGGGGAGTGAAACGAAATTTTGAGGGACAGACGTTTTATGAAGCCGGAAGACCCCCTTTAATGTGACGTCAAACTAAAGGAACAAGTGAGCGTAAGAACGGCCATGACGGTAAGAAAAACTCCATCCCTCTGTATCGGAACCAGAAATGTTGTGTAACTCGCATAGATGCTAAAAGCTCGGCGCTGGATGAAGGCTAAAAAATAATGCTGGATGAAGAGGCCTGAGTAGTCTCAAAAGCTTGAAATTTGTTACCCTCTTTTCAGTTAGCCATTAAAAGGTATTAACCACTGAGGACTCTCAATTATAAATATTTGGCTAAAAAATAAATGTTTTTTTAAATTTAATTTTTTCACATTAAAATTCTTTTCCTTGCAGCAGTGACGACACCATTAATGGAACATTGCCAACATACAAGAGGATGCAAGATGAGGAGCCGCCTCAGAAAAAGACAGCAGGTGAGAGCGATTCACGACTTTCTGATCGCTGGGGGTCTGATTGCTGGGACCCCCTACCTATCCCATGCATGTGCACCTCCGCTCCATTCTTTCTCTATGGGACGGTCCAAGCGTGCTCCACTATTTCCAGCAGAATGGCGCGGAGGCGTGCATACTCGAGCTCCACTCCGGACTCGGCAGCTCTCTTTCGGGGGGTGATCCCAGGGGGGGTCCTAACAGTCGTACCTACAGAAATCGGGACGTTCTCTCTCCTCCTATGGTTAGTGTGTGACTTATAAAGTTGACACAAACCATCTGAGGATTTTCCTCTTCCCGGCAGCCATGCTTCCCCTTTTAGCTTTTCCCGATGATTTGTGACATTTTCATTTTCTGCTTTATCACGGATAGCGACGTTTGAGGAGAGGAGGAAGGAGAACATGGAGAGGGGTAACCTTGAACTAGAGAAGAGACGCCAGGTTCTCCTAGAGCAACAGCAAAGGGAGGCCGAGAGGAAGGCACAGAAGGAAAGGGAAGCGCAGGAGCGCCAAGAGCGGGAGCGCCAGGAGCAGGAGCGCAAGAAGCAGCTGGAGATGGAGCGGCGCATGGAGCAGCAGCGTGAGCTGGAGCGGCTGAGGGAGGAGGAGAAGAGGAAGGAAATCGAGAGAAGGGAGGTGGGTGTCCGAAGGTATTAGGTTAAAAGCATGCAAGGAACCTCGGGCCCTGACTTCTCATACAAAAAAAAAAAGTTATGGGTCTGAAAAAAAGAGGAGGGAAAAAACAAAAATGAGGAAAATGGGAAATCGCCAGGTTGTGAAAGAGTTAAGCATTTATTTCTATGAATGTGTTGCTGTCTTTCCGAAAGGTGGCAAAGCAAGAGCTGGAACGACAGAGGCAGCAAGAGCTGGAGAGGATCCGGCGTCAGGAGCTTTTCAACAAGAGGAATAGAGACCAGGAGGAGATAGTGAAGCTGAAGTCCAAGAAGAAGAGCTTACAGCTGGAGCTGGAGGCGCTGGTAAGGCCCGTCACCGGTAACCGCCACACAGGTCACCTAACACTGGCACACTGGACACTGAGCTTCCTGCAGAGCTGGGGGGTATCACATTATTCTTAATGGGGGCTCACAGTCACCATTCAATTATTACACTGAGAGGTGAACACCATCGACTGCGACGTGTCTGTGCACACCTGCACCTGCCGTATTCATCACAAGCACGATAGGTAGGTTATATGTGCAGGCACAATACCACAGGCATGTGAGGAGAACCACTGTACGTGCAACAAATATTCTCACTATTCTGCTGGTGCAGTCGCTGTGTACATACATTACATTACTGATCCTGAGTTACATCCTGTATTATACTCCAGAGCTGCACTCACTATTCTGCTGGTGCAGTCACTGTGTACATACATTACATTACTGATCCTGAGTTACATCCTGTATTATACTCCAGAGCTGCACTCACTATTCTGCTGGTGCAGTCACTGTGTACATACATTACATTACTGATCCTGAGTTGCATCCTGTATTATACTCCAGAGCTGCACTCACTATTCTGCTGGTGCAGTCACTGTGTACATACATTACATTACTGATCCTGAGTTACATTCTGTATTATACTCCAGAGCTGCACTCACTATTCTGCTGGTGCAGTCAGTGTACATACATTACATTACTGATCCTGAGTTACATCCTGTATTATACCCCAGAGCTGCACTCACTATTCTGCTGGTGCAGTCACTGTGTACATACATTACATTACTGATCCTGAGTTACATCCTGTATTATACTCCAGAGCTGCACTCACTATTCTGCTGGTGCAGTCACTGTGTACATACATTACATTACTGATCCTGAGTTACACCCTGTATTATACTCCAGAGCTGCACTCACTATTCTGCTGGTGCAGTCACTGTGTACATACATTACATTACTGATCCTGAGTTACATCCTGTATTATACCCCAGAGCTGCACTCACTATTCTGCTGGTGCAGTCACTGTGTACATACATTACATTACTAATCGTGAGTTACATCCTGTATTATACCCCAGAGCTGCACTCACTATTCTGCTGGTGCAGTCACTGTGCACATACATTACATTACTGGTCCTGAGTTACATCCTGTATTATACTCCAGAGCTGCACTCACTATTCTGCTGGTGCAGTCACTGTGTACATACATTACATTACTGATCCTGAGTTACATCCTGTATTATACCCCAGAGCTGCACTCACTATTCTGCTGGTGCAGTCACTGTGGACATACATTACATTACTGATCCCGAGTTAAATCCTGTATTATACCCCAGAGCTGCACTCACTATTCTGCTGGTGCAGTCACTGTGTACATACATTACTGATCCTGAGTTATATCCTGTATTATACCCCAGAGCTGCACTCACTATTCTGCTGTTGCAGTCACTGTGCACATACATTACATTACTGGTCCTGAGTTACATCCTGTATTATACTCCAGAGCTGCACTCACTATTCTGCTGGTGCAGTCACTGTGTACATACATTACATTACTGATCCTGAGTTACATCCTGTATTATACTCCAGAGCTGCACTCACTATTCTGCTGGTGCAGTCATTGTGTACGTACATTACATTACTGATCCTGAGTTACATCCTGTATTATACCCCAGAGCTGCACTCACTATTCTGCTGGTGCAGTCACTGTGTATATACATTACATTACTGATCCTGAGTTACATCCTGTATTATACTCCAGAGCTGCACTCACTATTCTGCTGGTGCAGTCACTGTGCACATACATTACATTACTGGTCCTGAGTTACATCCTGTATTATACTCCAGAGCTGCACTCACTATTCTGCTGGTGCAGTCACTGTGTACATACATTACATTACTGGTCCTGAGTTACATCCTGTATTATACTCCAGAGCTGCACTCACTATTCTGCTGGTGCAGTCACTGTGTACATACATTACATTACTGATCCGGAGTTACATCCTGTATTATACCCCAGAGCTGCACTCACTATTCTGCTGGTGCAGTCACTGTGTACATACATTACATTACTGATCCTGAGTTACATCCTGTATTATACTCCAGAGCTGCACTCACTATTCTGCTGGTGCAGTCACTGTGTACATACATTACATTACTGATCCTGTGTTACCTCCTGCATTATACCCCAGAGCTGCACTCACTGTTCTGCTGGTGCAGTCACTGTGCACATACATTACATTACTGATCCTGAGTTACATCCTGTATTATACCCCAGAGCTGCACTCACTATTCTACTGGTGCAGTCACTGTGTACATACATTACATTACTGATCCTGAGTTACATCCTGTATTATACCCCAGAGCTGCACTCACTATTCTGCTGGTGCAGTCACTGTGTATATACATTACATTACTGATCCTGAGTTACATCCTGTATTATACTCCAGAGCTGCACTCACTATTCTGCTGGTGCAGTCACTGTGTACATACATTACATTACTGGTCCTGAGTTACATCCTGTATTATACTCCAGAGCTGCACTCACTATTCTGCTGGTGCAGTCACTGTGCACATACATTACATTACTGATCCTGAGTTACATCCTGTATTATACTCCAGAGCTGCACTCACTATTCTGCTGGTGCAGTCACTGTGTACATACATTACATTACTGATCCTGAGTTACATCCTGTATTATACCCCAGAGCTGCACTCACTATTCTGCTGGTGCAGTCACTGTGTACATACATTACTGATCCTGAGTTACATCCTTCAGTACAATATAGCAATTCTTCATTAATAAAACCTATAATTGGCAGCCATTAATCTCGTTCCCTATATCGATTTGTCGTGTTCTTTAGGAGGAGAAACATCAACAAATCAGTCTGAAAGTGCAAGATGTCCGGGGACGGAAGCAAATGAAGAAGAACGAGCTGAACACAATAGACAAGAAGTGCGATGTGGGAGTCACGGAGATCAGACAGCTGCAGCAGCAGCTCCAGGTGAGGGCAGCATGGTCAGCATCTCAGGGAGGAAAGGGCGTCCGGACTTGGATACTTAGGAGTGTAGTATGAGGTTCTGCAGCAGCTGAGGTGTGTATTATGAGGTTCTGCAGCAGCTGAGGTGCATTATGAGGCTGTGCAACAGATTTCCTGTAAATATTATGTATAACCCTCCACCCATAAAGAAGACTAAATAGCCGCGTTCCCATTCACCACACTGGGCTGAGCTGCCGGACGGGCGCTTGTTATGTGGCCGGTTTATTCTAATCACATACAACCTGTAAGGTGAAAGCACAACATTAGGGGAAGGGTTTTTTGTTTTTCTAATTTTTCCTTCTATTTGTCCTGTAGGAATATCAGAATAAGCTGAGCGGTCTGCTGCCCGAGAAACAAGCCTTGAATGAGAAGATGAAGCAGATTCAGTTGGGAAAACCCTCGGGTGAGTGATGGCCCCTTTATTTCCTGACCTGTGACCCTAGTGCGGCCCAGTGAGCGGTCAGTGACCAGTGTGGGGGACGCTCCATGTGATACCGGCTTCTCTTCTCTAACAGATAACTCCAACTCCGGATTCCTTGGAATTCAGAAGAAAAATGTGGAGAAGGATGGGCTGTGCCAGAGGCTCCGGGAGCAGATGGACGCCTTGGAGAAGGAGACGTCTGCAAAGTTATCAGAGATGGACACTTTCAACAACCAACTCAAGGTGGGAAAGCTTGACATCTGTATTACAAGATTCTTCCAAAGCCGCTGGCCCTCACCCGACACGTCCTCTAGCTCCTTCCCGGCCCGCCAGCCTGACTCGTTCTTCAGCCATGTCCCGCCGTGGCTCGTCCTCTGGCCATGTCCTGCCGTGGCTCGTCCTCTGGCCATGTCCCGCCGTGGCTCGTCCTCTGGCCATGTCCCGCCGTGGCTCGTCCTCTGGCCATGTCCCGCCGTGGCTCGTCCTCTGGCCATGTCCCGCCCTGGCTCGTCCTCTGGCCATGTCCCGCCCTGGCTCGTCCTCTGGCCATGTCCCGCCCTGGCTCGTCCTCTGGCCATGTCCCGCCCTGGCTCCGTCCTCTGGCCATGTCCCGCCCTGGCTCGTCCTCTGGCCATGTCCCGCCCTGGCTCGTCCTCTGGCCATGTCCCGCCCTGGCTCGTCCTCTGGCCATGTCCCGCCCTGGCTCGTCCTCTGGCCATGTCCCGCCGTGGCTCGTCCTCTGGCCATGTCCCGCCGTGGCTCGTCCTCTGGCCATGTCCCGCCGTGGCTCGTCCTCTGGCCATGTCCCGCCGTGGCTCGTCCTCTGGCCATGTCCCGCCGTGGCTCGTCCTCTGGCCATGTCCCGCCGTGGCTCGTCCTCTGGCCATGTCCCGCCGTGGCTCGTCCTCTGGCCATGTCCCGCCGTGGCTCGTCCTCTGGCCATGTCCCGCCGTGGCTCGTCCTCTGGCCATGTCCCGCCGTGGCTCGTCCTCTGGCCATGTCCCGCCGTGGCTCGTCCTCTGGCCATGTCCCGCCGTGGCTCGTCCTCTGGCCATGTCCCGCCGTGGCTCGTCCTCTGGCCATGTCCCGCCGTGGCTCGTCCTCTGCCATGTCCCGCCGTGGCTCGTCCTCTGGCCATGTCCCGCCGTGGCTCGTCCTCTGGCCATGTCCCGCCGTGGCTCGTCCTCTGGCCATGTCCCGCCGTGGCTCGTCCTCTGGCCATGTCCCGCCGTGGCTCGTCCTCTGGCCATGTCCCGCCGTGGCTCGTCCTCTGGCCATGTCCCGCCGTGGCTCGTCCTCTGGCCATGTCCCGCCGTGGCTCGTCCTCTGGCCATGTCCCGCCGTGGCTCGTCCTCTGGCCATGTCCCGCCGTGGCTCGTCCTCTGGCCATGTCCCGCCGTGGCTCGTCCTCTGGCCATGTCCCGCCGTGGCTCGTCCTCTGGCCATGTCCCGCCGTGGCTCGTCCTCTGCCATGTCCCGCCGTGGCTCGTCCTCTGGCCATGTCCCGCCGTGGCTCGTCCTCTGGCCATGTCCCGCCGTGGCTCGTCCTCTGGCCATGTCCCGCCGTGGCTCGTCCTCTGGCCATGTCCCGCCGTGGCTCGTCCTCTGGCCATGTCCCGCCGTGGCTCGTCCTCTGGCCATGTCCCGCCGTGGCTCGTCCTCTGGCCATGTCCCGCCGTGGCTCGTCCTCTGGCCATGTCCCGCCGTGGCTCGTCCTCTGGCCATGTCCCGCCGTGGCTCGTCCTCTGGCCATGTCCCGCCGTGGCTCGTCCTCTGCCATGTCCCGCCGTGGCTCGTCCTCTGGCCATGTCCCGCCGTGGCTCGTCCTCTGGCCATGTCCCGCCGTGGCTCGTCCTCTGGCCATGTCCCGCCGTGGCTCGTCCTCTGGCCATGTCCCGCCGTGGCTCGTCCTCTGGCCATGTCCCGCCGTGGCTCGTCCTCTGGCCATGTCCCGCCGTGGCTCGTCCTCTGGCCGTTGGCATGCATGCCAAGGTCTCGGCCAGGGTGGCAAACTCGCAGGACCAGGCAGCCTGACTTAGGATCCTCAGCCTTCGGACCCTTTGCCTTGACCTTTCCAGCAGTGGGTAATGCTTGGGCCTGGAATGGTGCTAATTGTGGAGAGCTGTGAAGAGATGAGTTTTGCCCCCATTTCTCCGGCGTTTCCCCGCAGCCCAGGAGCGGGGAGCCCAGTACTTACTGTGCCTTCTCTGCCTTATCTTGCAGCATGAGAATATGGATGACTCTGTTCTGCAGTGCCTTCTGTCTCTCCTCAGCTGTCTCCGCAATCTCTTCCTCTTGCTTAAGGTTATTTCAATTTCAATGTCTCCTTTCCCTGTCGCTTTCTTATTCTTTCCTTGTATTTCCATTTCTCGCTTTCCATTTCTGGTATGAATGTGCTCATTTTTTGGATGGGGAAGTTCCAGGTGAGTAGAAGAGAGGGGTCCGGGAGGCTCGTCCCTTCCTTCAGTTCTTCTTCAGTCCATTATTACGTTATGCTCCTGAGACCTGTGTGTGTCGGAGTATTTATGTTGTACGTTGCTCCACAAGTTCAGCTCTCCGCATCGATGTTATATTATATAAATGCCCCCTTGCTGTTTTATTACATAGTCAATCATAGAGTGCCATCTAGTGGTTCATATAGAGATTACAGATGGGTTGGAGCCCGGCTTGGTTCGAAATAGATTTGGCCAAAAATCCAGACCTCATTTCTTCTGCAATGACAAAACCATAGTGTTTTTATATGTTGGCTTCTCCATCGACCCATACACTGTCACGTCCGTGCATGCCGCACAGCACAGCTCCATCGCTGCCGCGTTTTATACTTTTATTATTGTCTGATGAACTTTTTTTTTTGCCTTTACTAGGAGCTGAGAGAAAGTCACAACAAGCAGCAGGCGGCTCTCCACCAACTGCAGAAAATCAAGCAAGACAGACTGAGGGATCTGGAGCGAAAGAATGCAGAGATGGCCCAGAAAAAGGACGAGGAGGAGGCTGCTAGGTATGTTTATAGCGTTCACTATGCGGTAGAAATGACCAGGCAGTATTATTCTCCAGGTCAGCATGATTACAGAGATACCAAACATCTATAGTTGGGTTTCTTTTGTTTGTCTTTTTACTTAAGTGTCTCCAAAAATTTGGAAATTTACCCCCAAAATTTTTTAATATTTTTTTTGCCATTTTCAGAGATCGGTAATGTTTTTTCAATATTTGGTTGATGAGGCTGTGTAAGGGAATGTTTGGCATTTTTACACTTTTTTTTTTTCTTAATACGCCGTTTACCTGTTGGGTTAATTAATTTTATGTTTTGATAAATCGGACTTAACGATAGAACATTTGTGTATTTTATTTTTATTTTTAATAAATTAACTTTTATGTTTTTTTTTTTTTTTAGTCTTACATTTTTATAATCATTTTTTCCACTTTTCACTGTATTTATAAGTCCCTTTAGGGGACTTGATCCGGCAATTATCCAATCGTTTGTTTTTTATACAGCAATATTTCAGCACTTCTGTACAGTCACAGACGAAAGTGTTGGCGCCCTTGAAATTATTCCAGAAAATGAAGCATTTCTCCCAGAGAATTATTGCAGTTGCACTTGTTTTGTTATACACACATTTATTTCCTTTGTGTGTATTGGAACAACACAAAAAAAAGAGAGAAAAAAAGGCAAATTGGACATAATTACCGGTACACAAAAAAATTCCCAAAATGTGCCAGACAGAATTGTTGGCACCCTCCACTTAATATTTGGAATAAATGATTGTAATCATTCGCACAATCCGTCTGGATCGTGCATTGTAATTCTGTGTGAAATCAATGACGTTGTGTTTTGCTTGTTTTTTTGGGGGACAGAAAAGCCAAACAAGAGAAGGAGAATCTATGGAAGGAGAGAGTAAAGAAAGAAGAGGAGGAGAAGGAGAGACGGCAGGAGGAGGAACGGAGGAAGGAGCAGACGCGTCTGGAGAAGCAGCGGGCGGAGGAAGAAGCAGCTAGGATTAAGGAACGGGAAGCGCAGCAGCAGAAGCTGGCGGAAGAGAGGCAGCGAGAGGAGGAAGAGAAGAGGAAACGGGCAGAGGTAGAATGGGAGGCAGAGCAGAGGAGGAAACAGGAAGAGGAAATACGCAGGCAGGCGCAGCTGAGAAAGGAAGCAGAGGATAAAAGCAAAGAGGAGGAGAGGAGACGGAAAGACAGCAGCAAAGAACCCGAGAAACGCTTCTCCAAGCTCAGCATAGACGAGAAGTTTGCGGACAAGCTCAAAGCTATCAGTGGAAGACACGGCAGCATCGACAAGGGAAGAGAAGGTAAGTGTATAAGTGCTCCGTCACAGCTGCTGGAAGTGATATCGCATGCTTTGTTGATTAGCTGCTATTGCTGCAAATTGAGCAGCACAATGCTCGGACTGGCCGGCTGCTCTCCTGACCCGAGCGTGACAGCATGTGTTTTTATGCGGCTGTCACGCTCGGCTGAGGAGAGCCGCCGGCCAGTCCGAGCATTGCATTGTGATCTTCGTCCGTTATACGGCCGTCTGACTCTTCCCATAGACATATAAGGCAAAATAAAACCTGTGAGCGGAGCTAATGACAGCTGTGAATGCAGCTACAGATGTGACTGGAGTAGAGGACATGATGGGAATTTATTAATAGTAAGCATGTAATCTACTAAGGTCCTATAGTGTCCGACACTCCAACCTTAAAGAGAATCTGTCGGCAGGTTTTTGCTATGTAATCTGAGAGCAGCATGATGTAGGGGCTGAGACCCTGATTCCAGTGATGTAATTTACAGGGCTGCTTGGTACCATTTTGATCGAATCTCTGATTTCTCTCAGCAGATCTAGCAGAGCTCAAATGCTGAGCTGTGTATAACCCGGCCCCACACCACTGATTGGCAGCTTCCTGTGTACAGGTTTCCAATCAGTGGTGGGGGGCGCGGTTACACAGATTAGCTGGACGGCCTGGCACGCGACACCTAGTCCTACAGTGATAATCTCCTGTTGATAAAGCACTAATTGTGTTGAAACTACAGCAAGCTGCTAAGCAAGTGACACATCTTTGGAATCAGGATCTCTGCCCCTACATTATGCTGCTCTCAGATTAAATAGAAAAAAAACTAATGCCAGATTCTTTTTAAAGTTTTTGAACCCCTTTAATATATGATAAAAAAATTACAAGGTTCAGTCTATCTTAATTTTTTCATTTGTTATCACTCCCTCCTGATCCAAGTTTCAGATGTTTTTCTTTTGAGTGTCTATCCTTGTTGACTTCCTGCCTGAGACTGTGTAGATACTTTCTCCCCTCTCCACACTAGAGAGGACAGGATCAGGAGCTCTGATGGATTTGTAACTTTTTTTCCCAGATCCCTCGGCAGTAAGAAAATGGTAGGAGGTTTTTGATGGATACTTTTTAGGAAGTTGTCAAACTTTACATTAAGGTAGTAAATGAACCATAAAAAACATGTACTTTTTTGCCTCTTTTGGCACAGATTTCTAATGTGGTTATTGGTTGTTCTGCAGGAAACGCTGAGAGCAGAAAGTCTGCGGCTTTCGAAAACTACACTGCTCTATATCCTTTTGAGGCCAGAAATGCAGACGAGCTCAGTTTCAATGCTGGTGATACCATTCAGGTAAAGGCTGTGAATAAGTGTAACCAGGGCAGAGCCAGGCTTATATTGGGCTGCCCTTTGGCTGTTCTGTGGTTTCTTTTTAGCGTATAACATGTCCTACAATCTCATGTCCCATACAACAGGCCTACTAATTGCCCCATTTTTCGATAATCTTGCTGTGAGATGTGTTATTATTAAATAGGGTTTTATTAGAAATATTTGGACTGTTTTGACTTCTACAGCCTCTATGTATCACTGTACATTATGTTCTTGATTTTTTTGACCGGATAACACTTCGACCTTTCATTTGGGGTTAATTCAGTGTAGTGGAGTTCAGGAGAAGATGCATAAGGGTTAAACACTAGTGTCACACGAGGTCACTGATGGAGTCACTGATAACTCATTCTTCTATGTACAGTAATACATAAAGGATGCAGAAGTCAAATGGTCCAAAGTTTGCAAAGATTATTTTTTTTAGCCCAAAATACTGCATTTAGGTAAAAAACAATGCAACCAGTGGTGACCATATGATTTAAAATGTCCTACGCTAGGGATTTAAGTATTTGGGTTTATTATCTAATTCCGCTAATCCTGTTTAGAACTACAAAGAAAAGCGATTGGTGCTGGGTTTGCACATTTAACTTGCTCTTCTCCTATCTCCAGGTGGATGAAAATAATATTGGAGAGTCCGGCTGGCTGTATGGCTGTTTTAAGGGAAATGTCGGCTGGTTTCCTTCAAATTATGCAGAAAAAATGCCGGAGACTGAGAAGTCGGCATCTCCGAAGAAGGCCTTGCTGCCGCCAACCATATCTGTGTCATCTACCTCACCGCCTGCCAGGTAAGCAGAATTGATTTTGCCAGTTACTGAACTGGTTAATAAATGTGCGGGTACTGTAGGGTATATAAATGGGATATGAGCCTGCATTTGAGGCAGCCCCCTGGCCCAGACGTACCCTTGCATCCATTACTCCCCCCCCTTTAGTCACAGCAGAATTCCACCCTTTTTTCCCCAGTAGTCATTGCTGAGCATCCGCCTTCTCCCTATAATCATAGTAAGGCCATTTCCCTATAACAGCAGGGCTTCCCCTGGTGGTCACAAAAGTACATGTAGTCATGGAAGAGACCCCCTCTAACATTTCCTTTTATAGATGCTTCCAAAATGCATCTTGTTATGTAGTTCTGTATTCTCCAACGCAGGGAATTGGGAAAGAGAATAGTGCGTCCGTCATGATGACATCTCGCTGTAATGGCAAAACTAAAGTGTCCAGGCTCTTGTTTTACCCCTTTACTAGCAAGAATGCCTATTAAACCTTTGCTGCTACTAGCAGGACCTTTGTGCCGTAGTCAGTCCTCAGAAATTGAGCTTTTAAGATGACACCAAATGATAGATGATTACAGGTTTTCCAGGCATCAGCTAATTTTCTGCCATCCAGTGACTGCTGTAAGTGTCAGCTAAAAACCAAGTTATGACCATAGATTCCCCTCTATTGGGCGTGCGAGCTCAAGATCATGTGACCATAAGTATGCGTTCTTACATCGTTGTGTTAACTTGCCAACTTGATTTTCATCTGCTTTTCTCAGGGTAAATTTTCATCTATGTTACTTAATAAAGTACAATGTCATCTGCTTTTATTTATAAGCTACATTCTCATTCGCTTCTATCAATAGCCGAGATTCTCATCCGCTTCTCTCAGTAGGCTAGATTCTCGTCCGCTCCTCTCAGTAGGCTAGATTCTCATCCGCTCCTCTCAGTAGGCTAGATTCTCGTCCGCTCCTCTCAGTAGGCTAGATTCTCATCCGCTCCTCTCAGTAGGCTAGATTCTCATCCGCTCCTCTCAGTAGGCTAGATTCTCATCCGCTCCTCTCAGTAGGCTAGATTCTCATCCACTTTTCTCAGTAGGCTAGATTCTCTTCCTCTTCCCTCAGTAGGCTAGATTCTCATCCGCTCCTCTCAGTAGGCTAGATTCTCATCCGCTCCTCTCAGTAGGCTAGATTCTCATCCGCTCCTCTCAGTAGGCTAGATTCTCATCCGCTCCTCTCAGTAGGCTAGATTCTCATCCGCCCCTCTCAGTAGGCTAGATTCTCATCCGTTCCTCTCAGTAGGCTAGATTCTCATCCGTTCCTCTCAGTAGGCTAAATTCTCATCCTTTCCTCTCAGTAGGCTAGATTCTCATCCGCTCCTCTCAGTAGGCTAGATTCTCATCCGCCCCTCTCAGTAGGCTAGATTCTCATCCCCTCCTCTCAGTAGGCTAGATTCTCATCCCCTCCTCTCAGTAGGCTAGATTCTCATCCGCCCCTCTCAGTAGGCTAGATTCTCATCCGCTCCTCTCAGTAGGCTAGATTCTAATCCGCTCCTCCCAGTAGGCTAGATTCTCATCCTTTCCTCTCAGTAGGCTAGATTCTCATCCGCTCCTCTCAGTAGGCTAGAATCTCATCCGCTCCTCTCAGTAGGCTAGAATCTCATCCGCTCCTCTCAGTAGGCTAGAATCTCATCCGCTCCTCTCAGTAGGCTAGAATCTCATCCGCTCCTCTCAGTAGGCTAGAATCTCATCCGCTCCTCTCAGTAGGCTAGAATCTCATCCGCTCCTCTCAGTAGGCTAGATTCTCATCCGCTCCTCTCACTAGGCTAGATTCTCATCCGCTCCTCTCAGTAGGCTAGATTCTCATCCTCTTCTCTCAGAAGGCTAGATTCTCATCTTCTTCTTTTAGGCTATATTCTCATCCTCTTCTTTTAGGCTATATTCTCATCCTCTTCTATTAGGCTAGATTCTCATCCTCTTCTATTAGGATAGATTCTCATCTGCTTCTCTCAGTAGGCTAGATTCTCATCCTCTTCTTTTAGGCTATATTCTCATCCTCTTCTTTTAGGCTATCTTTTCATCCCCTTCTTTTAGGCTATATTCTCATCCTCTTCTATTAGGCTAGATTCTCATCCTCTTCTATTAGGCTAGATTCTCATCCTCTTCTATTAGGCTATATTCTCATCCTCTTCTTTTAGGCTATAGTCTCATCCTCTTCTATTAGGCTAGATTCTCATCCTCTTCTATTAGGCTAGATTCTCATCTGCTTCTCTCAGTAGGCTAGATTCTCATCCTCTTCTTTTAGGCTATATTCTCATCCTCTTCTTTTAGGCTATCTTTTCATCCCCTTCTTTTAGGCTATATTCTCGTCCTCTTCTATTAGGCTAGATTCTCATCCTCTTCTATTAGGCTAGATTCTCATCCTCTTCTATTGGGCTAGATTCTCATCCGCTCCTCTCAGTAGGCTAGAATCTCATCCGCTCCTCTCAGTAGGCTAGAATCTCATCCGCTCCTCTCAGTAGGCTAGAATCTCATCCGCTCCTCTCAGTAGGCTAGAATCTCATCCGCTCCTCTCAGTAGGCTAGAATCTCATCCGCTCCTCTCACTAGGCTAGATTCTCATCCGCTCCTCTCAGTAGGCTAGATTCTCATCCGCTCCTCTCAGTAGGCTAGATTCTCATCCGCTTCTCTCAGAAGGCTAGATTCTCATCCTCTTCTTTTAGGCTATATTCTCATCCTCTTCTTTTAGGCTAGATTCTCATCCTCTTCTTTTAGGCTAGATTCTCATCCTCTTCTATTAGGCTAGATTCTCATCCTCTTCTATTAGGCTAGATTCTCATCCGCTCCTCTTAGTATGCTAGATTCTCATCTGCTTCTCTCAGTAGGCTATATTCTCATCCTCTTTTAGGCTATATTCTCATCCTCTTCTATTAGGCTAGATTCTCATCCTCTTCTATTAGGCTAGATTCTCATCCTCTTCTATTAGGCTAGATTCTCATCCTCTTCTATTAGGCTAGATTCTCATCCTCTTCTATTGGGCTAGATTCTCATCCGCTCCTCTCAGTAGGCTAGAATCTCATCCGCTCCTCTCAGTAGGCTAGAATCTCATCCGCTTCTCTCAGTAGGCTAGATTCTCATCCGCTCCTCTCAGTAGGCTAGATTCTCATCCGCTCCTCTCAGTAGGCTAGATTCTCATCCGCTCCTCTCAGTAGGCTAGATTCTCATCCGCTCCTCTCAGTAGGCTAGATTCTCATCCGCTCCTCTCAGTAGGCTAGATTCTCATCCGCTCCTCTCAGTAGGCTAGATTCTAATCCGCTCCTCTCAGTAGGCTAGATTCTCATCCTTTCCTCTCAGTAGGCTAGATTCTCATCCGCTCCTCTCAGTAGGCTAGAATCTCATCCGCTCCTCTCAATAGGCTAGAATCTCATCCGCTCCTCTCAGTAGGCTAGAATCTCATCCGCTCCTCTCAGTAGGCTAGAATCTCATCCGCTCCTCTCAGTAGGCTAGAATCTCATCCGCTCCTCTCAGTAGGCTAGATTCTCATCCGCTCCTCTCAGTAGGCTAGATTCTCATCCGCTCCTCTCAGTAGGCTAGATTCTCATCCGCTCCTCTCAGTAGGCTAGATTCTCATCCTCTTCTCTCAGAAGGCTAGATTCTCATCTTCTTCTTTTAGGCTATATTCTCATCCTCTTCTTTTAGGCTATAGTCTCATCCTCTTCTATTAGGCTAGATTCTCATCCTCTTCTATTAGGCTAGATTCTCATCTGCTTCTCTCAGTAGGCTAGATTCTCATCCTCTTCTTTTAGGCTATATTCTCATCCTCTTCTTTTAGGCTATCTTTTCATCCCCTTCTTTTAGGCTATATTCTCGTCCTCTTCTATTAGGCTAGATTCTCATCCTCTTCTATTGGGCTAGATTCTCATCCTCTTCTATTGGGCTAGATTCTCATCCTCTTCTATTGGGCTAGATTCTCATCCTCTTCTATTGGGCTAGATTCTCATCCTCTTCTATTGGGCTAGATTCTCATCCTCTTCTATTGGGCTAGATTCTCATCCGCTCCTCTCAGTAGGCTAGAATCTCATCCGCTCCTCTCAGTAGGCTAGAATCTCATCCGCTCCTCTCACTAGGCTAGATTCTCATCCGCTCCTCTCAGTAGGCTAGATTCTCATCCGCTCCTCTCAGTAGGCTAGATTCTCATCCGCTCCTCTCAGTAGGCTAGATTCTCATCCGCTCCTCTCAGTAGGCTAGATTCTCATCTGCTTCTCTCAGAAGGCTAGATTCTCATCCTCTTCTTTTAGGCTATATTCTCATCCTCTTCTTTTAGGCTAGATTCTCATCCTCTTCTGTTAGGCTAGATTCTCATCCTCTTCTATTAGGCTAGATTCTCATCCGCTTCTCTCAGTAGGCTAGATTCTCATCCGCTCCTCTCAGTAGGCTAGATTCTCATCCGCTTCCCTCAGTAGGCTAGATTCTCATCCGCTTCCCTCAGTAGGCTAGATTCTCATCCGCTTCTCTCAGTAGGCTAGATTCTCATCCGCTTCCCTCAGTAGGCTAGATTCTCATCCGCTTCCCTCAGTAGGCTAGATTCTCATCCGCTTCCCTCAGTAGGCTAGATTCTCATCCGCTTCCCTCAGTAGGCTAGATTCTCATCTGCTCCTCTCAGTAGGCTAGATTCTCATCCGCTTCCCTCATTAGGCTAGATTCTCATCCGCTTCTCTGATTAACTCCTGAGCCTGATTGGGACATTTGTTAACTCTATGATTCAAGTGTTTTCTGGCCTCTGGATCATGGGGGTTGGGGCCATGGACATAGTTGGCATGTATGAACTCCACATATCTGGAACTTTTATTTTTGGGAATTTTTGTGCATCTCAAGCTCTGTTAGGGTTAAATACAAAATATTGTTGGTATTGCTAAAAGTGCTAGCTCCTCTCACTCAAGCTAACCCCTCATGGTTATTGCCTAGGTAATCTGTTTTTGCTTTTTTTCTCCAGGTGGTGGGGTGGAGGACTTCCCTGCTTTGCGGGTTTTACATACTTTTTTTTTAGCTGTGTGCTTTAATGCAAATTTACATGACAGCGCCCATAAGTATAATGTGTTGTGGAGGATTTTTACAATGAGCCACATGGTTATTTTCGGATTAACCCCGGGTTTTGTCCTTGCAGGCACATGCTTAATTAAAGATGATTATGTCTCCCTTCCTATGGTTATTTTGCTGCTGATTTTAGCTGTGCTAGATCCGGCTCCCTGCTGCGCTGCAGCCCCCATAAACTAACCAAATCTCTGTTCTTTGAATTTCCAGGTCACTTTCACCAACTAAGCCCTCCGAAGTGGATACAGAATATCAGAATCTGCCTTTCTCCAGCCTTAATGTGAATTCTACCTGGCAGAAAACCTCTGCATTTACCCGCACTATTTCACCGGGCTCCATCTCTCCACTACATAATCAGGTGGGTGCCAAAAATGCCCGCCAATTCTGATATGTCCTGACTTATTACAGTCGGTATTTTTGTTTTTCAAAATCCCAAAATTTATAATTTTTTTTTTTTTAAAGTAAAAATTAGTAATTACTTTTTTTTTAACAGAGGCCACTAAGGCTTGTTTAGATTACTATTTCCTGTCCTTTGCAGGAAGATTTTACAGCAGTTTCCTTATCATCAGAGGCAGGGTAACAATGACACCTTTATACATAGGATGATATCACACGCTCATTAGATGCATCAACACAAAATATAGGGTTGAGCTGTGACCATTGTGGCTAATGTACATGCAAAGCTCTTGAAACTGGAAGTATGATCCTAACAAAAAAAAAAAACAAACACTGGCTATCTTGGAGAATTGTAAGAATGATATACACACTGACTTGAAGAAACTTAAACCTCCTCTCTCCGCCCAAAAAAGGCCACTTTTTTTTTTTTTTTAATTTCACCCCAAATTTTTTTTCTTATTTTTTTGGAACATAATATTTGGAAAATAAAATGTCATTCTAAATTTCAACTCATCCAGTATATAAACGTTACCCACATTGCTTGTAGACACAAAATTTTAAAGTACGGCTTTTGGAAGAAAGGGAAGAAAAAAATAGAAGTGCAAAAAAAAAGGGGGGGTTAAAGAAGACCTAAAATAGAAGTCTGGAAACAGTCCAAAGGGTACCACATGGCTTATTTAGAATTACTCCTCCTTACCCGTCTCTTGGATTTGGGTTTGATTGATATAGAAAGTTTAGCATCATTTCTTCCTATTCCCCCCTTGTCTCAGGGTCAGCCGGTGGAGGAGGTAAAGGCTCAAGCACTGTGCTCCTGGACTGCAAAAAAGGACAACCACTTGAATTTTACCAAAAACGATACGATTATTGTTCTGGAACAGCAAGAGAACTGGTGGTTTGGCGAAGTTCGAGGTCAGAAAGGATGGTTTCCAAAATCCTATGTGAAGATTGTCCCCAATGAATCCAAAAGCCCTGAGTGAGTAGATTCCGAAAATGTCCCCAAAAAAAGAAAAATTAAGAAAATAATAAAATTTTTTATGTATATATAATTATACATTGTAATGTTTCCTATTTGTGTCATGCAGACCTGAGCCCGTGTATGCAGCTGTCAAGAAGAAGCCCACAACCCCTTCTTACACGGCTGAAGGTGAGGCCCAATATAAGCCAAGTTTTCTCTGGGGATCTCGCCTGCTCATATTTAGCTGAGCGCAGTATTTAGCACACTTCACACTAACTACTAACTTTTTATCCCCTAATATACCCCAAAACGTAACCGGAACAAAAATGAACTGTACTATAAGTTGGTATGCATGCAAAATAGGAGCATGTTCACACTGGTCATGAGCTTATACCCTGTTGTAAGGAAGTATGTAAAAGCAGTAGTACATGTAACTAACATGGTTAAAACTGTTTTTGATAAAAAAAAAAAAAAAAAAGCATAAGTCATCCCACTGCGACAAGGTGACCCTATTCGAGATGTTCCTAACTAGTGATGAGCATCCACTGCGACAAGGTGACCCTATTCGAGATGTTCCTAACTAGTGATGAGCGTCCACTGCGACAAGGTGACTCTATTCGAGATGTTCCTAACTAGTGATCAGCGAACATGTTCAGATAGGGTGTTATCTGATCACGCTCGGGTGCTAGCCGAGTGACTTTGGCGTGCTTGAAAAATATGTTGCGTCCCCGCGGCTGCATGTCTCGCGGCTGTTTGACAGCCGCAACGCTTGCTGGGATTGCTTGTTTGTTAGCAGTGAGAAATGCAGCTGCGAGGACTCGAACATATTTTTTGATCACACCAAAGACACTCTGTTAGCATCCGAGAATTCTCAGATAACACCTTATCCCAGCACGTTTGCTCATCATTAGTCGTAACCTCTTGGATTTTTCACAAGTTTTTAATACTAGAGTTTAGGACCATCCTGATTTGGGGTCACCTTGACGCACCCACTTTAACGACTTTTAAATGGTACATCCTGATGGGGCGTCCACCTGCTTGAAGGCTCCTGCCACAACAGTCTTGGTGTTCCTGTGAATTCCGGCCACAGATCAGGCTTCATGGATCGTTATCTTTACTGGTTTTTTTTTTTTTTTTTACTTTTTCACCAAATAACAATGCCGAAAACTGCATTTTCTTTACCATTTTACCTTATTCCCCATTTTTCTGAGTACATTTATATGGTAAAAAAAAATGCCGTCCAAAACTACAAGTCATCCCACAACAAAAGGGACTTCATATGGCTGAGAAAAACACAACATGGAGGAAAGTGTAGGAAAAAACCGTAGGCACAAAAAATGTAAAATTGGCTTCGTCCTTTCTTATGCCAGTTGAAAGAATAATGTGTAAGCATCAAGGCTCCCACTCATCAGTGTTTACGGCAGAAAATTGGCATATAAAACTTAAAAAAATGAATAAAAATAAAAAAATTCTAAATATTGGACTGGCGCAAACATCTTGCTACTTTTGTCATTTTTACACCAATTTTGGTAACTTTTCCAAAATGTGTGGAGACCGGAAGGAACTGTAAACGCTCCTACGCCAAAAATATTACCTCCATCCCAAACTGGGGAAAGCTTTCTGGCGAGGCGCAAAATGCTCCGAATTCAGTAAGTGACGGGCACCACTTAAGGGGTGCACAAGACTATTTGCAAAAATTGTTTCTTTTTTCTAAATTATGGAAGGCAAGGAGTATTGGTCTGCAGAGATGGACGTAGACATTTCTGCGATCTGTAACATCTGATTATTTTTTCGTTTTCCATACAGAATATATTGCCCTGTACCCTTATTCCAGCAATGAAACGGGCGACCTCGCATTTAATGAAGGCGACGTGATCCAAGTGACGCAGAAAGACGGCGAGTGGTGGACTGGAGCGGTCGGTGACCGGATTGGAATATTCCCATCGAACTACGTGCGCTCACGGGATCAAGAGGTAGATGGCGAGGATCATCAAAGAGAAGAAAAAAAAAAAGAGAAAAATGTTAGCAAATTTCCTGTAATGTGTCCCTAAACTTAGAAGAATAATCATCCTTTTTATTTCAGGGTTTTGGCAGTGCTGGCAAGACGGGTACTCTAACCAAAAAGCCGGGTATGTGTTGGAGACTCCGTGCTCCATTCTTCATCGCGTCTGTTGTTTTGCAAGGACTCGCTGGCCTACTTGCTGATAGTTTCCTTTTTGTATCGCAGAGATCGCCCAGGTCACTACAGCATATGCAGCGACAGGGACAGAGCAACTCAGCCTGGCCCCCGGACAGCTCATCCTCATCCTGAAGAAGAATCCGTCCGGCTGGTGGCAAGGAGAACTACAGGTACCATGATGGAAGGAGCAGACCTCAGTCCGTTCATAGCCAAGCTCTAGTGTCAGGAGAGAACATAAAGCGTCCACACAGTGTTTTAAGGGGTGGTTCACTATTGGACAACCACTCCAGGGTGCCGCATAAATTAAAACCATTCTTATCCTCCTAGAGTGGCATAGTTTCTCCGATTTCTACAACTTGTCCCCTGCAGGCATAGAGGAGGGGGATGCGGCTGCAGTTTGTGTGTATCCAAGGTGCTGTGCATCCTGTAAAATCTTTTATTTATAGGCCAGCCATGGAGAAGATCAGTAATTCTAGAGCGATGCCATACACTAGACTCATGTGCTATTATAGAGGGTAAAGT
The DNA here is from genome assembly GCF_051348905.1 of Ranitomeya variabilis. Taxonomy (NCBI): domain Eukaryota; kingdom Metazoa; phylum Chordata; class Amphibia; order Anura; family Dendrobatidae; genus Ranitomeya; species Ranitomeya variabilis. The sequence goes on from NC_135233.1 coordinate 1,062,633,468, forward strand.
CTGTGTTGTTCTTCTTCTGCAGGCCAGAGGCAAGAAGCGGCAGAAGGGATGGTTTCCGGCTTCTCATGTTAAATTACTAGGACCAAGTAACGACAAGGTAGCGCCAGCGTTCACTCCAGGTATGAATTTCTTAAAAAAAAAAATATATAAATATATGTATATATGTATGAGCATGGAATCCCTTCTCATGTACAATGTTGGACTGGCTTTTATATAAAATAATTATAAAATTATTTGTTTTTATTAAATGATCTGTAATAAAAAAAAAATTAATAAAGAAAGTGGTAATTTTGCATTTTTCACACAAATCGCTGGGAGTATTTTAGACTCCAAAGAATTTACAGCAGTTTCATTATCACTAGAGACAGGATTGCACTGAGAGGTAACACCTCTGTACACAGTTATTGTCACAGAATCCACCAATCACGATAAATGATGTGACCCCTGATCTGCCTCTCTTAACAATAACCTTTGAACACGCTCATTAGATGCTCCAATAAAAGATGATTGTGTCTGTTCATTGTGGCTCATGTTCATGTGATGTTTCCTGAAACAACATGAAGCAGGAGTCTAAAAAAGTCCCAGTGGTCAGCCCGAGGATTGCTAAATTTCTATGTTCTTTTAAACATCGGGACATTTTGGTTTTTCCAAAAATTTTCATTGCCAAAAATGTTGTTTTAGTATAGATTTAAAGGGGTCTTCCCATCTCCAAAATCCTATCCCAATATGAACTAGGTGTAATAATATTAGCAAATCAGAAGAACTAGACTAAATTTTTAATCTTGCTACGTCACTTACCCCATGTGCAAGGCACTGCATTAGCTCAGTTATCTATTGTTATGACCACTAGCAACTAGCTAACTGTCACTATATCAGTGGTTGGAACTATGAATACCTAAGCTTCTGCAATGCCCTGCACAAGGGGTAAGCGACACAGCTTATCAGAGGAACTATACTACTTTTCTAATTGGAGGTATTTGACCCCACCATATCCTGAGGAACCTTCTCTTGATTTGACCCCTATAAGTTTTTACACGTTTCTTGGGGTGGTCCGAGACCTTTCCAGTGCTGATAAATCCCGTCTCTTTACCCTCCTCAGTGTGTCAGGTGATAGCGATGTATGAATATATCGCCAATAACGAGGATGAACTGAACTTTGGCAAAGGACAGCTCATCAATGTCATCAACAAGGACGATGCAGACTGGTGGCAAGGGGAGATCAACGGCATCACAGGCCTGTTTCCTTCTAATTACGTCAAGATGACGACTGAATGTGACCCGAGCCAGCAGTGTGAGTACTGACCACTAATCGCTCTCCTTGCACTGAGGTTAATCTGTATTGATATTTTAAGAGGATAAAGGTTTTCTTATCAGACATGTTAGTGTTACATACAGCGGATGAGTAAGTATTGAATACGTCAGCAATTTTCTAAGTAAATCTATTTCTAAAGATGCTATTGACATGAAATTCTCAACAGATGTCGGTAACAACCCATCCAATTTCACACCATAGATTAATTATAAATTATGTGTAATAATGAAAAATTACAGTGAAAAAATGTATTAAACACATGATGAAAGAGAGGTGGAAAAAGCCATGGAAAGTCAAGACACCAGCTAAAATTTATTAAAAAGCAAGCCTGCTCTTTGTGCCAAATAATATCGGCTGGAACAACTGATGGCCTATAAAAAGGTGTCTCGTTATCAATGTGCCACACAAGAAACATTTCATGATGGGTAAAACCAGTGAGCTGTCTCAAGACCTTCACAACCTTATTGCTGATAGTATTGGTTACAGAAGAATTTCTAAACTGCTGAATGTTTCAGTGAGCACTGTTGGGGTCATAATCCAGACGTGGAAAAAGCATTTCTCCTACGTATCATTGGGGGACACAGGACGAATGGGTGTTATGCTGCTGCCACCAGGAGGACACTAAGTTAAACACACACAAAAGATTAACTCCTCCCCTGCAGTATACACCCACAGACTGGACAATCCAGAGCCAGTTCTTACTTAGTGTCTCAGGAGGCACTTGGGTCCTCAGGACCCCACCAATTTTTTTGTTTTTGATTTAACGGAAAGAAGGGAGCGACAGGCAAATTTTTTAGCTCTGATCTCTCCCGCACCAACAACGGGCAAGTACACGGAGCGTTCCTCCTGTATCCTTTCCCGCAACGATGGATGCCAGCCCTGGCTCACCTTTCAGTGTGGCGACGGTTCCCTAGCGTCCCGATCTCCTTCCATCCTTCTCAGGCGACCATGGGGACTAATCATCCACCTAAGTCTCCTGGAGCCAGGGCACAGCCGGACAAATTGACAGGGCGTCCGCGCAGCCGCCCACTGCACCACCACTGAATATAGTGGCTGATACATGGCGGCAGTAGCTCTCCACCCTCTCCCTATCATGGTGAAGGTGGATGGAGCATCGGTCCCATCGCACAAGGTAAGTGCGGGGACCGACGAGCTGGCAGCAGGGGGCCCCCCCTTACTCTCTTCTAAATGCGGCCCTGCAGCCGCGGGACAATGTGCGGCTCTGCAGCCGCGGGGCAGCGGGTGGCTCTGCAGCCGCGGGGCAGCGTGCGGCTCTATAGCCGCTGGGCAGCGTTTACTTTCTGAGAGGGCTCGGCGGCTCCCAGGCCTGGGTCGGACTACAGCGCCCGCCTACAAGCATGCCGCCGCCCGCCCACGACACGCCCCCTCCCTGGGCGCTTCTCGCTCCCGAGAAGCGCCCTTCTCACTTCTCGGCGGCCATCTTGGACCAGGAAGTGCGCTGGCGGCTCTGCAGCACCGCAGCGCTCAGGACAGGAGGAAAGCTTCAGGATCTCCCTGCCAAGCCACCGCGGATCCTAGGTGAGACGCACCCAATAGGATTGCCTCCCCCCCCTGCCAGTACGCTCACTCCACAGCAAATATGTCACAGTCTAAGCAAAAACGGACTGGAAAGACCCACTCTGTTATTTTTGCTGTGTGCACCTCCTGCAAGATTTCTCTGCCCCGAGGTCACACCACCCCACTGTGCTCTGCCTGTGAAATGCCCGCGGCACAGGATAATCCGGCCTCTGACCCGGAATGTAGTGAGCCTAGTACCCCCGCATGGGCATCCTCCCTTGCTCGATCTGTGGCATCCTTGGAAAGGACGATACAGTCCCTCCGTGAGCCGTCCCTTACCCAGGGTACTTCCAAGGATGATGTAACGCGGTCTAAGAACCCCTCACGGCCCAGAGGTCGTACCGTTTCCAGAAGCCCTCACTCATATAGAAAGAAGTCCAGGGTAATATCTCCGGTCCATGATCAGCCTTCTGGTTCAGAGAGCGAAGTCTCTCGTCACTCATCCCCAGATCATAGCAGGGAATCTTTTCTGGACGACGCTTCCAGCGTGTCCTGTTCCCCAGAGTACCGTCATGACCAAGAGACCTTGATTCTCTCATAGACTCTGTAAGTCAGACTCTACAGTTAGAGGAGGAAGCCCCGTCTAAGGCGGCTCATCCCGTGTCATTTGGGCGGACTACAAAGGCTCATAGGTTTTTTCCCACGCATCCTCAATTCAAGGACATTGTCGATCTCCATAGAGTCCGTCCGGATAAACGCTTCTCAGGTCAGAAGGCTATGCAATTGAAGTATCCGTTTGCTCAGGACCTTGCTAAGGAGTGGTCTCAGTCACCCTCCGTGGACCCGCCAGTGTCGCGGCTAGCCACAAAGGCGGTTCTATCTTCCTCCGAGGGCGCGTCCATCAAGCATCCCACGGATAGACAAATTGATCAGATGGCTCGCTCGGCTTTTGAAGCTTCCTCGGCTTCTCTCTTTCCTTCTTTTGCCGCCACATGGGTTGCAAAAGCCATGACCCATTGGGCCGAGTCTTTAGCCTCTACTGCACTTCATGCCAACTTACCCCCCGAGGTTTCTCACCTGGCCACTCAGATTGCCAGAGCGGGGGACTTTGTAGTTTCCGCATCCTTAGACGCGGCCAACTGTGCCTCACAGGCAGCGGCCAATGCTGTCACGGTCCGCAGATCCCTTTGGCTCAGGGACTGGAAAGCGGACTCAGGATCCAAAAAATCTCTCACGTCCCTTCCATATCAGGGTGAACGTCTGTTTGGGGACAAACTAGATAAAATGATCGCAGACTCCACAGGGGGAAAGAGCAAATTCCTTCCCCAGCAACGGACCTTTCGTCCCTTTCGCAACCAACAGGGCCGAGGCCGATATTTCCGTTTCGGTTCCAACTGGTCCAATCCTTCCTCCGCGCCACCTGGCGTCGGGAGAGGTCAGCGCAAGGACAGAACCTCCCAGCCATCTTACAAACCTTCTCCCTCTTGGAGAGGCAGACCCAGACAACAGGGGTCCAGGGGGTCCAGATCTAACAGGTCTCCTCCTCAATGACTCTTGGCAGACGCCAAAGGACACCGACAGAGTTGGCGGCCGCCTACTCTTCTTTCGGGACGCGTGGCTCTCGGTAGTTCCCGACCGATGGGTCCGCGATCTGGTATCCGTCGGTTACAAGATAGAGTTTGTCTCTCTTCCCCCATCTCGTTTCTTTCAGTCCCCTCCTCCCAGAGCAAGGGTCCGTCAGTATTTCCAGGCCATAAAATCGCTATGGGACGACGGGGTCATCATCCCGGTACCTCAGGACGAAAGGTACCAAGGTTTTTATTCCAATCTTTTCATTGTACCAAAGAAGGACGGCTCCGTACGTCCGATATTGGACCTCAAACTCCTCAACAGGTACGTCCGTGTACGTCAATTCCGAATGGAGTCCCTCCGCTCGGTAATTGCCTCTCTGGAAGAGGGCGAGTTTCTTGCATCTCTAGATGTTCAAGACGCTTACCTGCACATTCCCATTCTGCCGTCTCATCAGCGCTTTCTCCGCTTCGCGGTCCAGGGCCACCATTTTCAGTTTGTCGCCCTACCGTTCGGGCTGGCCACCGCTCCTCGGGTGTTCACCAAGGTCATGGCGGCTGCCGTGGCCATTCTCCATGCTCGAGGCATAGTGGTGTTGCCCTACCTGGACGACATTCTTATAAAGGGACCCTCTTTCCGGTCCTGTTCAGAGGCGGTAGATGTCACTATAAATACTCTTTCACGCCTGGGCTGGAAACTCAATTTCAAAAAATCTTCCCCAGTCCCGGCCCAAACCATACCCTACCTGGGCATGATCTTAGACTCCTCTCAGGGTCTAGTACTCTTGCCTCCGGAAAAGGTATCTACTCTACAGAGAGAAGTCCGGAAGCTTGCTCAACCTCGCTCTCACTCCCTACGCTTCTCCATGAGGGTACTCGGCAGGATGGTGGCGGCAATGGAGGCAGTGCCCTTTGCGGTTTTTCACCTCCGGCCCTTACAACACGCCATTCTGGCAGTATGGGACAGGAATCCCGCCTCGCTCGACCGCCGTCTCCTTCTCTCTCGCCAAATCAGACAATCCCTCAGGTGGTGGACCGAGAGGTCCTCCCTGACTCGGGGGAAGTCTTTCCTTCCGGTGCACTGGCTGGTTGTCACAACGGACGCCAGTCTCTTCGGATGGGGTGCAGTGTTCCAGCGCCACTCGACCCAGGGTCGCTGGTCGCCGCAGGAGTCCCAGCTACCCATCAATATCTTAGAGATTCGGGCAATCAGACTAGCCCTCCATCATTTTCAGCAGTTCCTCTCCGGACGTGCGGTAAGAGTCCAGTCCGACAACGCTACTGCAGTAGCCTACGTCAACCGCCAAGGGGGCACTCGCAGCAAGGCGGCCATGGTCGAGGTGACGCTAATTCTCCGTTGGGCCGAGGCACATCATTCCATACTCTCAGCAGTTTTCATACCAGGCGTGGAAAACTGGGAAGCGGACTTTCTAAGTCGCCACAGCCTCGATCCCGGAGAGTGGTCTCTTCATCCCGCAGTCTTTCACCAGATCTGCTCTCGTTGGGGGACCCCGGACGTGGATCTAATGGCATCCCGCCTCAATTGCCAGGTTCCCGTCTTCATGGCCAGGTCTCACGACCCCTCAGCCTTCGGAGCCGACGCTCTCGTCCTCTCATGGCAGGGCTTCAGTCTCCCATACATCTTTCCCCCAATTCCCCTTCTGGGGAAGGTTATCAGGAAGATCAAGGCAGAACGGATTCCAGTAATCCTCATCGCTCCGGATTGGCCACGCAGGACATGGTATGCCGAGATGGTTCAACTGGTCTCAGACGTACCTTGGAGACTGCCGAGTCGCGCAGACCTCCTGTCTCAAGGGCCCATTTACCACCCGAACTCAGAGGCCCTGTGTTTAACGGCGTGGCCGTTGAGTCCTGGGTTCTGAGGCAGAAGGGGTTGTCTCAGACGGTGATATCTACCATGCTCCGTGCACGCAAGTCTTCTTCTATGCGCATCTACCACCGCGCTTGGAAGGCATACTTCGCCTGGTGCAGGGATCGGAGGCGTTCCCCCCTCCGTTTTTCTATTCCTCACATTTTGGAATTCCTCCAATCAGGCGTAGACTTGGGTCTTGCACTCAGCTCTCTTAAGGGCCAAATTTCTGCTCTCTCGGTCCTTTTTCAGAGAAGGATCGCAAACAGATTGCAGGTCAGGACCTTTATCCAGGGGGTTTCTCATATGGTTCCGCCTTACAAGATGCCTTTGGAACCATGGGACCTGAACCTAGTTCTCTGTGCTCTTCAAGAGCCACCTTTTGAGCCCTTGCACGAGGTGTCTTTGCTGTTCTTGTCTTGGAAGATTGCCTTCCTCGTGGCTGTCACGTCTATTCGACGTGTCTCTGAGCTGGCAGCTCTGTCGTGCCGACCTCCTTTCCTCGTGTTCCACCAGGATAAGGTAGTTCTGCGGACATGTCCGACTTTTCTTCCGAAGGTCGTTTCCTCCTTCCATCTTAATGAGGAAATTGTTCTTCCCTCACTGTGCCCTGCGCCTTCCCACCCCACGGAAAGGGCGCTCCACACTCTGGACTTAGTGAGGGGTCTCAGACGTTATGTCTCCAGGACTGCGTCTTTCCGTAGATCAGATGCCTTGTTTGTTCTTCCGGAGGGGCCACGGAAGGGACTACCCGCTTCCAAGGCCTCCATTGCCAAGTGGATTCGTTCCGCCATCCAAGAGTCCTACCGTGTCAAGGGTCACGCTGCACCTCCGGGGATCAAGGCTCATTCTACCCGGTCAGTCGGCGCGTCCTGGGCCATCCGGCACCAGGCATCGGCAGCACAGGTCTGCAAGGCTGCTACATGGTCCAGCCTCCATACATTCACGAAACACTACCATGTGCACTTTCAGGCCTCGGCAGACGCTTCCGTCGGTAGGCGAATTCTACAAGCGGCTGTGTCTCATATGTAGTTTGTAGGCTCGCACAGCACTCATAACTTCTGGTGACCCGCCCAGGGACTGCTTTAGGACGTCCCATTCGTCCTGTGTCCCCCAATGATACGTAGGAGAAAAGGAGATTTTTGTGTACTCACCGTAAAATCTTTTTCTCCGAGTCATCATTGGGGGACACAGCACCCTCCCTGTTAGCCTAGTTGGCTCAATTGTTTTTTTTTTCAGTCTGTGTTTGTTGACTTTGACATGTTTTCTGTTTGATAACTGGTTTACTCCTACTGCTTTGTTACCGAACTGGCTCTGGATTGTCCAGTCTGTGGGTGTATACTGCAGGGGAGGAGTTAATCTTTTGTGTGTGTTTAACTTAGTGTCCTCCTGGTGGCAGCAGCATAACACCCATTCGTCCTGTGTCCCCCAATGATGACTCGGAGAAAAAGATTTTACGGTGAGTACACAAAAATCTCCTTATTTTCATCATAAACCGGCCACAACCAGGTGCTCTCTGCATCATTTCAGACACTAGGGAATATAATTAGCAGAAGAGTTGTCCAAGAGTCAAGGACCACCTGTGATGAGCTACAGAAAGACCTGGGATTAGCAGAAACAATTGTTTCAAAGAAAACTACAAGTAATGCACTCAACATCGATGACCTGTGTGCAAACTCACCACACTGAACAAAAGCACGTTCAAGCGCATTTACAGTTTGCTCAACAACATTTAGACAACCTTGTGAAATACTGGGAGAATATAGTCTGGTCAGATGAGACCAAAATTGAACTCTTTGGATGCCATAATACACACTATGTTTGGAGGCCAAAAGTCACTGCATGTCACTCCAAAAACACCATGTCACGGTTCACAGGGAGGATACCTTTATCATCCCCACCACTCACACCAATTTGTCATGAACCGGGGTTGTTTGGTTGCCCCTGGTTCTTTCTGAAAAGGATTTATCTATATCCCACTTCCCAGTTCCGGTTTGGAACTTGCAGCTCTCTGGTGCCCACCTCACCCTCAGGTCAGAATGGATACTGCACCTAGGATAATTAGTCACCAGAAAGGCTGCCTTACATTGTACTGGCTATTGGGCACACTGCAGCGAGAGCTATATAGCTACTCCCACTCAGGCGGGAACAATAATTATCAACTCCGCCAGTCGCAACAAAGACTCCTAACCGCACAGGACAAATCCGCTGCCACCAGCTTCGATTTCGTAATTATTAACGGGTCCAGAGCCAACTCATATTAGTAGTGTAATTCCCTTCAGAGGACGTGACCGTACGTTATAGAGCAAGGAGAGACCAGCTAGTAGTTTTTATATTTTACTCCCAAAAAAAAAAAAGGTAGGCAGTTTTTACAAAGTTTAAAAAGATATTATAAAGAAGACAAATATCATATGTACAATACAATTACAAATAAAATGGGACTAACGTTGAAAAATCACTTACATTTCGTTATGTCATCTTATCTCCTGGCCGACCGTGTGCTGTGGAGGAGGAGTCACATCTTGATGCATAGCAGGCATCTGTACAGCAGCTAGACCCCAGACAAGACACATGAAGGCTCCTGCTTCACTTAGTTATTTCCTAGCCTAAAGCCAAACCACTCCCCCTGTGGTGACCTCACTTAGAGGCTGGATACTCCCCTGTCTTAGGATTATGAAAAACCATCATCCCACATATCTTGGCGTAGGAACCTCGTAGAAAGACGACTCGGAGATCAGGAGGTGCACCACGTTGGGGCGATTCTTTTAAGCGTAAATACGGCGTTTTTACACAACCCGCTCTTTGCACTCGTTGGATTTAGCTTCTAGTGATTTCAGGGAGTTGTAGATCCCTCTATGGACATCCGGAATATATAATCCTTATATCTCTAGCCGTGATCGGTGCTACTATATATAACCTTAAAAGAACAGTAGAAGCGCATGGTTTCTATACCAGTTTCAACCAGTACCAGGTGGGAGGGGGGGGGGGAATGAGTAGGGTAGGGAGACTTGTCTGCTGCAGCTAAAAGCCATAAACTGCTCAGTGGGGGCTGTTACACATTGGTATCAAGTTGCACAGAGTGTGTCTGCCATAGGGCTTTGTTTTTGTATCAGCGAATGCAGTGGGAGAGAAAGGGGGGTCGAATCTGCAGCGTGTGCCTGTGCCATGGTACCTTCTAGAACTAAACTCACAATATGGCATTTTTACATTATCGTGAAACACCATACCAACAGTCAAGTTTAGAGGTGGAAACATCATGCTTTTGGGCCATTTTTCAGCATACTACTCTAGGAAACTTCATATTATTGAAGGAAAAATGAATGGCCAACTGAATTGAGACATTCTTGATAAACATCTGGTTCCATTTATCAGGATGATGAAGATGAAACTAGGGTGGACATTTCAGCAAGACAATGATCCCAAACACACAGCCAAGGAAACTCTCAATTAGTTTCAGAGAAAATAAAGCCACTAGAATGGCCGAGCCGATCACTGGACCTGACTCGAATAGAACATTTATGGAAGGAACTAAAGCCCAGAGATCATAGAAGCATCCCATGGGACCTTTACGATATGAAGAGTGTTTTTGCGGAAGAATGGGCCAAAATTACACCTGAGCAATGCCTGCGACTAGTTTCTCCATACAGAGGCGTCTTGAAGCTGTTATCACCAACAAAGGCTTGTGTGTGAAGCAATAATTAAATTTCAGTAAGTGCGGTCAATACTTTTTGACAGTGTAATCTTTCATTATTACACATTTAATTTATGGACATCTATAGTTTGATTTCTTTGCCTGTGTGAATTGGTGGGGTTGTTACTAACATCTGGTGAGAATTTCATGTCAATAGCACCTTTAGAAATATATTTGCTTAGAATATTGGTGATGTGTTCAATACTTATTTCACACACTGTATGTGACTTGTCTGCCCTGACTTATGTAATTCCAATGGAGCAGGTCACTAGTTACTGATCACTTGCTCTTCATTGGTGATATGAACGGAGTGAGCAATAAAACAGCATCTCCAGTGCAGATAATGTAACCTGTGCATTTACCGGAATGGTTAGCAGTACTTATGCTGCAGTGTATTGGGGCAGTGCATATTTTTTGTTCTGCAGTAATGTTAGGTACACCATGCAGTCGAGGCTCTTTTATACAGGGATGTCACGGAAAACGGAAAAACTAAGTTCCATCCGTAATCAATATTCCACTCTACACAATGAAGAGTTTTTAATGCTGAAAATTTTGGTATGCATTTTTTTTTCCATGTGGGTGCGTTACCGTCTTTGTGAACACCACTTATATTTTTGTATATAGCATACATAGTACAATCTTGTACTTAGGAGCAGTACTAAAGTGGTTATATTCATGTACATAAGTAGCAGTATTGTCTATATATATAATCGTCTAAGTGTCTGTAACCGAAATCCCTCGTCACTGATTGGTCGTGCCCGGCCGGCCTCGACCAATCAGCGTTCATAAATAAACTACATACATATACTAGAACGAGAATAACATGAAGGACAGTCTGTGAGAGCGAGAATAACATGGAGGACAGTGTGTGAGGGAGAGAATAACATGGAGGACAGTGTGTGAGGGAGAGAATAACATGGAGGACAGTGTGTGAGGGAGAGAATAACATGGAGGACAGTGTGAGGGAGAGAATAACATGGAGGACTGTCTGTGAGGGAGAGAATAACATGGAGGACAGTCTGTGAGGGAGAGAATAACATGGAGGACAGTGTGAGGGAGAGAATAACATGGAGGACAGTCTGAGAGAGAGAATAACATGGAGGACAGTGTGTGAGGGAGAGAATAACATGGAGGACAGTGTGAGGGAGAGAATAACATGGAGAACAGTCTGTGAGGGAGAGAATAACATGGAGGACAGTCTGTGAGGGAGAGAATAACATGGAGATCAGTCTGTGAGAGAGAGAATAACAGGGAGGACAGTCTGTGAGGCAGAGAATAACATGGAGGACGGTCTGTGAGGGAGAGAATAACATGGAGGACAGTCTGTGAGGGAGAGAATAACATAGAGGACAGTGTGTGAGGGAGAGAATAACATGGAGAACAGTCTGAGAGAGAATAACAGGGAGGACAGTCTGTGAGGGAGAGGAGGACAGTCTGTGAGGGAGAGAATAACAGGGAGGACAGTCTGTGAGGGAGAGAATAACAGGGAGGACAGTCTGTGAGGGAGAGAATAACAGGGAGGACAGTCTGTGAGGGAGAGAATAACAGGGAGGACAGTCTGTGAGGGAGAGAATAACATGGAGGTCAGTCTGTGAGGCAGAGAATAACATGGAGGACTGTCTGTGAGAGAGAGAATAACATGGAAGACAGTGTGTGAGGGAGAGAATAACATGGAGGTCAGTCTGTGAGGGAGAGAATAACATGGAAGACAGTGTGTGAGGGAGAGAATAACATGGAGGTCAGTCTGTGAGGGAGAGAATAACATGGAGGACAGTCTGTGAGGGAGAGAATAACATGGAGGACAGTCTGTGAGGGAGAGAATAAAAAATGTTCCCCGCTTTTAAGTTTATCATATGGTAAAATAAATGGTATCTTTGAAAACTATAAGTCATCCTGTAGAAAACAAGCTGTCAAACAGCGATAGATGACTAATAAAGTTTTGACTCTTAAAATAGACTGGAGAAAAACAATGACAGTGTGTGCAATGGGTTAAAACATAAATGTAAGCACCAATGTTTATATGAATACTAGATGGAGGCCAGATTCTAACGCATCGGGTACCTACTATATAATAGTCTAATTCTGTCTGTTTGTCTGTAACGGAAATCCCGAGTCGCTGATTGGTCTCGCCAGCTGCCCGCGACTAATCAGCGACAGGCGCAGTCCGGCCGCGAATTGGCACTGGATTTGAACCACGCTTCGCTGATTGGTCGCGCCCCGGCAGTTATAGCAGTTATATTCTTGTACATAGGAGGCAGTATTATAGTAGTTATACTCTTGTACATAAGAGCAGTATTATAGCAGTTATATTCTTGTACATAGGAGGCAGTATTATAGTAGTTATATTCTTGTACATAGGAGGCAGTATTATAATAGTTATATTCCTGTACATAGGGAGCAGTATTATAGTAGTTATATTCTTGTACATAGGGGCATTATTATAGTAGTTATATTCTTGTACATAGGGGCAGTATTATAGTAGTTATATTCTTGTACATAGGAGCAGTATTATAGTAGTTATATTCTTGTACATAGGGGCAGTATTATAGTAGTTATATTCTTGTACATAGGGCAGTATTATAGTAGTTATATTCTTGTACATAGGAGCAGTATTATAGTAGTTATATTCTTGTACATAGGGGGCAGTATTATAGTAGTTATATTCTTGTACATAGGGGCATTATTATAGTAGTTATATTCTTGTACATAGGGAGCAGTATTATAGTAGTTATATTCTTGTACATAGGAGCAGTATTATAGTAGTTATATTCTTGTACATAGGGGCATTATTATAGTAGTTATATTCTTGTACATAGGAGCAGTATTATAGTAGTGATATTCTTGTACATAGGGGGCAGTAGTATAGTAGTTATATTCTTGTACTTAGGGGGCAGTAGTATAGTAGTTATATTCTTGTACATAGGGGGCCGTATTATAGTAGTTATATTCTTGTACATAGGGGCATTATTATAGTAGTTATATTCTTGTACATAGGGGGCAATATTATAGTAGTGATATTCTTGTACATAGGGGGCAGTAGTACAGTAGTTATATTCTTGTACTTAGGGGGCAGTAGTATAGTAGTTATATTCTTGTACATAGGGGGCCGTATTATAGTAGTTATATTCTTGTACATAGGAGCAGTATTATAGTAGTTATATTCTTGTACATAGGGGCAGTATTATAGTAGTTATATTCTTGTATATAGGGGGCAGTATTATAGTAGTTATATTCTTGTACATAGGAGCAGTATTATAGCAGTTATATTCCTGTACATAGGAGCAGTATTATAGTAGTTATATTCTTGTACATAGGGGCAGTATTATAGTAGTTATATTCTTGTTCATAGGAGCAGTATTATAGCAGTTATATTCCTGTACATAGGAGCAGTATTATAGTAGTTATATTCTTGTACATAGGGGCAGTATTATAGTAGTTATATTCTTGTTCATAGGAGCAGTATTATAGTAGTTATATTCTTGTATATAGGATCAGTATTGTAGTAATATTCCTGTACATTGGGGCAGTATTATAGTAGTTATATTCATGTAGAGGGTGCAGTATTATAGTAGTTATATTCTTGTTCATATGGGGCAGTATTATAGTAGTTATATTCTTGTTCATATGGGGCAGTATTATAGTAGTAGGTGAAATTGTATTAAAAAAAACCCTTAATTTTCTAATAAAAAAAACAATCCAGCGCAAGAAAATGACAATCTTAACTTTTGAACACATGATGCGCTCTTGCGTATTGTGTGTTCAAAAGGCGTCTGATTGGCATTTTCTTGTGTTGGATTGTTTTTTAATTTTTGAAAATAAAGGTTTTTCTTTCTTTTATGCAATAATCATCCACTTCAAGAGTGCTGTATTTTAGCAGTTATATTCCTGTACATAGAAGGCAGTATTATAGTAGTTACAGTAGATATTTAAAAAAAAAAAAAAAAAGTATTCACATCCCTGTTAAAATGCCATTTTTTCATGTACGCAAATCATACCAAGAAGGATCATTTCAGAACTTTTAATGTCAGTCTGTACAATTCAATTAAAAAATGAACTGCAATCTTTTCAGGCAGTAAAAAGAAAATTAAAGAACTACAACAATTTGATTGTATAAATCTGTACACCCTTAAATACTTTAAAGTACCCTTTGAGTTGATGACAGCATTGTCTTTTTGGGTTGGAGTCTACCAGTGCCGCACATATAGAATTGGCAATCTTTGCTCACTCTTCCATGCAGACCTCCAAATCTGTCAAAATGCGAGGGCATCTCCTGTGTACAGCGCCCTCTTCAAGTCACCCACAGATTTTCAATTGGACTCTGGTCCGGGGTTTGGCTAGGCCATTGCAAAATCTTGATCTTTTTCTGGTGAAGACATTTGTTTTGTTGATTTGGAGGTATGCTTAGGGTCGTTGCCTTGCTGAAATGTGAAATTCCTCTCCATCTTCAGCTTTTTAGCAGATTCCTGTAGGTTTTTTGGCAACATTGACTGATATTTGGGACTCTTCATATTTCATTTGACTAAAGCCCCAGTTCCAGCTGCTGAAAAATAATCTAAAGCATAGTGGTGCCTCCACTGTGCTTCACTGTGAGTATGGTGTTCTTCTGGTGATACGCAGTGTTGACTTTTCTCCAAACATACCTTTTTTCGAATTATTGGCAATAGTTCAACCTTGGTCTCATAAAACCATTACCTGTTTTCCCACAATCTTTAAGCAGACTTGACACAGGTTTTGGGAAAACAAAGCCAGACTTGGATGTTTGTTTTTTTGTAAGAAAATGCCTCTGTCTTGCCAACCTACCCCAAAGGCCAGACATACAGGAGATTGTTGTCACATGTAGTACAGAACCGTACTGGATAGAAATTCTTGCCGCTCCTTAATGTTCCTGTAGGCCTTTTGGCAGCCTCCCGGACCAATTTTCTTCTTGTGTTTGTTTTTTTTTTTGTTTTTTTTTTAGGGAACGTCCAGTTCTAGATAATGTAGTTGTACAAAATTTAAGCCACTGCTTCAGTGTTCCATAGTGTATCTAATGCCTTGGAGCAAAATATTATATCCTTCTCTTGACTGATAACTTTCAAAAATGAGATCCTTTGCTGTGTTGTAAGCGGTTTATGGACCATGGCTTTTGCTATGAAATGCAAGTAAATGTCAGTAAAATCCTCAAAATCCCAGTAAAGGATGGCGGCTGTGGACTGAGTACTATTTAAAGGGAATCTGTCAGTAGTTTTAACCGTGAGGTTGGCTGCAGCCGATCAGCGGATGCTGATTCTCTGTAGAAGTCACGTAACATAAAAATGTTACTAGACTGCCGGTGTGGGAGATGAGCTGTTTATTACTTTTGTTATGGATTCTTAAGCAGGGGTTGTGCAGTAGATGACCACCCCTTGTTGACGGACAGCTTCCCTCTAAATATCTGTATCAAATAGCTTAACAATTATAGCTTTTTCTGCATTCTGTTTGTTTTTTTATGTTTATTTCCTTTTTTGTTTTCCTTTTGCTTGTGTAATAACTTGTGAGTTAACAGTCGCCATGTTCTCTGCTTTATTTCTAGGACACAGTCTTGTCTGCCTGTATGAAAGCACCACAGAGACCCACTATCCAAGTGTATGACTATAGTGCGGAGAGCGCCTCGATCATTGGCTTCAAATCCAATCGAAAAAAAAACCCAATAAAACAAAACCCGTAGCCTTCTGACGAGATCACGCCAAGCATCACCTTACCATGTTGCCTTTTGGTTTTCATTTTATGTGTGGAAGGATAGTGGGTCTTTGTGGGTCTTCCATAGCTTTGCCGCTTGGCTTACGGTGGTTTGTTAGCTCTGCCTCCTAGAACCTCGTGCCGCTGAATGTCGCGCTGCTTGCACCTCCCGGGTTCTAACTGCAGCTTCATCTTACGGGGTCTGGGCACACAAAGACCCACTAAACCGCTCCTCCTCTTTCATGTCACATTGTCATAAATTATTTCTGCTTACAGTGACGGTATTATACAGTCATTACCTGGGACTTTAAGTCCCTGTGGTACTAAAGGAACCTTACGTTGGTTCCCTTTTCTGCAAGAAACCATGTATTTGGCTGCAACGTGAACACTAGTGCAATAGTTTTCTCTGTTTTGGGGGGTGTTATATTGACACAGCAATGGGGGTACAATATATTTTTGGGAAGGAAGATGTCTCAGTCAATTTTCATCTTTCGGAATCCATATAAGCTTTTGCAAAACTACAAGTCCCAACATGCCTTGACCGGACATGCTGAAAGTTGTGGTGGGCCGTACATGCTGAAAGTTGTGGTGGATTTCATTGGGGACCACTGCTCTGAAGCATAAAGCATCTCCACCTAAGATTACAAACAAAAAAAAAATCACCATATTTTATCTTTTTTATGTTGCATATCTACTTTCCCCCAAAAAAAAGATGGGTGGTGATGCAACGGGAGCTGTAGTATTGGTCAAATAAGTTGTCACCCAGTTTTCCCAGTGACTGATCCGAGATTTACTGGTGACTCCATAATCATGGGTGGAAATGATGCACATTCTGACCAAATTTTGGATTCTGTGTTCAGATGTAATTGTAATTTTTATTTTCTCTATATCACCAAAGTTTATACAAAATTGGTATAGAAAGGTACAATATTGCCAAAAAAAGTATTTAGCCAAAAAAAAAGTATTACAATCATTTCTAGGTATTGCTCGTGGAGCATTGCTGCCACTTGCAAGAAAAAATATATATGGTGTTACATGTAGCAGAGCTGGCTGCATTATAATAAGATTGTATTCATTTTACTTGCAGTCCTAGGTAAAAACATATTTATAATTGTTATGGGGAAAAAAGGCCTCCTGTTTAGAAACTGCTGGCTGTTATTGCAGCTTAAAGAGGTATTCTCAAGCTATTCAGTTGCTTTAACTAGAATGAAAAGAAGCAAGTTTGCAATTGACTTGCTTTTTCTATCAGCTGTCAGTCTCCTGCAATGAGAGCTTTTATCTTTCATAGTGTACAGCTGGTTTCCATGGTACTCTGCAACCAATGCTTGCCCAGACTGTAGCCCCAGTAGTTACATTCCAGTAGAGTGGTTAACTCTTTAATATCCCAGCCTCCTCTCTCCTACCCATGTATTTCTATACATTAGTTAGCTGCTCAACTTCCTCCTACCTTCTGATGAGCTTTTCTTATCAATCCTGTACAATCACAATCCCTGGTGCGCAGCATCAGTGCTCTCACTGTCCAGGGCTGTGTGCTTGTTCAAATGTCCTTTTATCTTTATATGTAAATATTGTGATAGCAGTGTACACTCCAGAACTAACCACAAATAGTGGAGTGTGTTACAGCAGAACTCGTAATGTGTTACAGCAGAACTTGTGCCGAGCTTTATAGTTCTACTAATACTACTGCTCTGCTACTGAGCCGAACAGTCACTCAAGGAGGAGGAGAACCCACCCTGACATAAACCAGGACATATGGAGACTGCAGAGTTTTGAGCTGTTCAACAGACAACTTGAGAATACCCTTTAAACCATATTAAAGTGAATTAGACTGAGCTGCAATAACAGACAAAGCCCATGGGGTGAGCGGCACTGTTTCTAGAGGTAAAGCCAGACCCCTTTTCTTTTTTTTCTTTTTTTTTTAATTCTTGACATCTGCTTTAATATTTTGTTATCATGACAATATCAAGTTGTAAATGGTCTCTTCTATGTATTCTGCTACCTATTGAATTGGAGTATTGGTTTGCACATGTTTAAATGATTTTATTTTACGTTCTTTAGTGCTATAGTACATTTGCTGCCTAGTTCGTTTTGAATCGAGGTGATGTTGTAAGATCGTGCTGCGTGAAGGAGCCGTTACAGACTGTAATAGCTTCTCTTCTCAATTTACTGTTTAGTATAATCGGATTAATAAAGCCGGAATGGGATCTGCTATGATGACATTCAAGTTTTGGAAATCTCATTAATACAGTCATTGGGATGGGGACTAGTATGATAAGAAAAAACTTTAAAAAGCAGATTTAAACAAAAAAAAAAAAATCAAATTAATAAAGACAGCTGGGATGGAGACTATACGATGACAGCCAAGCTTTAGAAACCTGATTAATAAAGCAAGCAGGGACTGGTATGATGACAACCAAGCTTTAAAACAATCTGGGGCATGTGCTATACCTTCATATCATAACCTAGCTTTAAAAATGTGATTAATAAATCAAGCAGGGATTGTTACTATATGAGGACAACCAGCTTGTAATAATCTGATTAATAAAGCGAGCTGATGAAAACCAAGCTTTCGCAATAATGGTTAAAAGGATTGCCCACTTCTTTTATATTACATAAGATAGATTATCAATATCAGATCGGTAGGGATGTGACACCCGGAACCCCCGCCAATTAGCTGTTCCTGCTGCCGGCTATGGCTGGATGTCAACTTTTTCAGCAGTGCACCGCGTCATCAACTTTATAGTGGTCGCAGCCGGGTACTCCACATCTGCCCTAATACTAATGAATGGAAGTAGATCTGCACTACCCCGCTGTGGCCACTGTATATTTGATGGCACTGTGCTGTTTCAAGCCTCAACTGATAACATTTTGAGGGCATTGGGAGCAAGTGATCAGTGGGGGTGAACTGAACTGATATTGATGACCTATCCTGAAATATAGATCATCAATTTAAATGAGGGGACAACCCCTTTAATAAAAGCTAAGATTGGGATGTTAGGATGACAACCTAGATTTAGCAATCTGATTAATAAAGCAAGCTGTTATGGGTACAAAGAAAGAAAGCTGGGATGGGTGCAGAAAGATGACAACCAAGAATTAGGAATCTGATTAATAAAGCAAGCTGGGAATGGTACAAAACGGTGAAAACCAAGATTTAGGAATCTGATTAATAAAGCAAGCTGGGAATGGTACAAAACGGTGAATACCAAGATTTAGGAATCTGATTAATAAAGCAAGCGGGGACGGGTACAAAACGATGACGACCAAGATTTAGGAATCTGATTAATAAAGCAAGCTGGGAATGGTACAAAACGGTGAATAACAAGATTTAGGAATCTGATTAATAAAGCAAGCTGGGAAGGGTATAAAACGGTGACGACCAAGATTTAGGAATCTGATTAATAAAGCAAGCTGGGAACGGTATAAAACGGTGACGACCAAGATTTAGGAATCTGATTAATAAAGCAAGTGGGGAAGGGTACAAAACTGTGACGACCAAGATTTAGGAATCTGATTAATAAAACAAGTGGGGAAGGGTACAAAAGGTGAATACCAAGATTTAGGAATCTGATTAATAAAGCAAGCTGGGAAGGGTATAAAACAGTGATGACCAAGATTTAGGAATCTTATTAATAAAGCAAGCTGGGAATGGTACAAAACGGTGAATACCAAGATTTAGGAATCTGATTAATAAAGCAAGCTGGGAATGGTACAAAACTGTGACAGCCAAGATTTAGGAATCTGATTAATAAAGCAAGCTGGGAATGGTACAAAACGATGACGACCAAGATTTAGGAATCTGATTAATAAAGCAAGCTGGGAATGGTACAAAACTGTGACAGCCAAGATTTAGGAATCTGATTAATAAAGCAAGCTGGGAATGGTACAAAACTGTGACAGCCAAGATTTAGGAATCTGATTAATAAAGCAAGCTGGGAATGGTACAAAACGGTGAATAACAAGATTTAGGAATCTGATTAATAAAGCAAGCGGGGACGGGTACAAAACGGTGATGACCAAGATTTAGAAATCTTATTAATAAATCAAGCTGGGAAGGGTATAAAACAGTGATGACCAAGATTTAGGAATCTGATTAATAAAGCAAGCTGGGAATGGTACAAAACTGTGACAGCCAAGATTTAGGAATCTGATTAATAAAGCAAGCTGGGAATGGTACAAAACGGTGAATAACAAGATTTAGGAATCTGATTAATAAAGCAAGCGGGGACGGGTACAAAACGGTGATGACCAAGATTTAGAAATCTTATTAATAAATCAAGCTGGGAAGGGTATAAAACAGTGATGACCAAGATTTAGGAATCTGATTAATAAAGCAAGCTGGGAATGGTACAAAACGGTGAATAACAAGATTTAGGAATCTGATTAATAAAGCAAGCGGGGACGGGTACAAAACGGTGATGACCAAGATTTAGAAATCTTATTAATAAATCAAGCTGGGAAGGGTATAAAACAGTGATGACCAAGATTTAGGAATCTGATTAATAAAGCAAGCTGGGATGGGAATAGTATCATGACCACCAGCTGTTCAGCTAACCTGAAGAGGCAGAGCAAAGCTGAATTTATTAGGCAGAAAACGTCTGCGCCCATATAGAATACAGACGTGTTTACAGTGTATGACGCTATCATTGCCCCCCACAGCAGTATACATTCAGCTCATCCCTTATGTATAGGGCCATAGGGCTACATGCTCACGTTCATATCTACCAACAAGTATCAGCAGTGGATAAATATGGGGAGTTCAGGAATCGCTTATTAAACTTCAGAAAAAAAAAAGTTTCTGTAGTAAAATTTGAGATCCTGGGATTTTTCCACTGCTAACTTATAAATAACGCTTCTTCAACTTTTAAAGATGTACATGTATATGGGTAAAATCTGAAAGTGCCTAGCATTCTATAACTCTTATAGTAGCAGTGTAATATGGCTTTTATATGAGTCACCTCCAGAGCTGCACTCAGAATTCTGCTGGCTGCTTCTTCTTAACTCTGATTGTCACCATCGGGGGTATTGCTGCTGTAAGAACATTATTAATACTAATTATTCATGGTAATATTGTATTATTTATAGCAGGTAGGGGGGGATAAGACACTACTTTGCTTGCCACCTTCAGCACAGACCTCCAGTCATCCCATAATCGAGAGTCCTACTGTCTAAACGTTTTTCTTTAAAGGGTTTGATGAGATTTAGTTTTTCTTTAAAAAAATAAAATAAAAATAATAATATTCGTTAACACAAACTTATGAAAAGTCCAAGCAATTCATGAATTAAAAGTTGTCTTTTTAGATATGGCTGTTAAATCTATAAATGTAATTCCTAAGTTTGTAGATGTCCAGGATATAATGGTACCAGAGTCTTAAGGGGGCTCTCTACCATTTTACGCCTCCCCCCGTATACAGTTATAGTCGTCTAAGAATGTGTCCTGTCGGTGTTCCCCGTTTTCTTCACAGGGGAGTATATATAGCAAGATGGCCAGAAAGCAGACAGACGAGGGTGAAGGTTGCGAGGACCATTCATATTTTTATTTATTTACCTTTAAAATCAGATTATTTATGCAGGTTAATAAATTAATAATTGAGATTGAAATTAGATTTATTTTATATATTTAGTGATTTTTTTTGTTGTTGCACATTATAACATTTGAAAGAATATTCACTTATTTCTCTTCTGTGGTTTGAATGTAAATTAATATTAATGAATGTATTTTTTTTTTTTTTTAAAGAGGGGGATATCATAATGGTAAAAAATAATGTATTCCAATAGAAGCAGACGTGGCGAAACCACTTCTCAGTGTCTGAGTTCTATCACAATGTGGCGTTTGTAGTTTTCTATACGTGCAAATGAATTTGCTGCATTGTCCTCCCGAGGAGCTGTCCTGTCTGTAGACATGTCTGTGTTATTAAATATTTTCTATATGAACCGTCCGTGTTTCTTCCTCAGAGCTCTGCATTGTGCCGTTCCTCTGTTATTCCTCCTGGAAATGTATAAACTGGCATTTTCTTTTGTCCATGGTTCGTATCTCTTCATGCCGCTACCTCTCCCGACTTCCCCAGATGCACGAGCACTCGACTCGGCCAACGGGTAACTCCTGACTTCCCCAGATGCACGAGCACTCGACTCAGCCAAGGGGTAACTCCTGACTTCCCCAGACGCACGAGCACTCGACTCGGCCAACGGGTAACTCCTGACTTCCCCAGATGCACGAGCACTCGACTCGGCCAACGGGTAACTCCTGACTTCCCCAGATGCACGAGCACTCGACTCAGCCAAGGGGTAACTCCTGACTTCCCCAGATGCACGAGCATTTGATTTGGCCAACAGGTAACTCCTGACTTCCCCAGACGCACGAGCACTCGACTCGGCCAACGGGTAACTCCTGACTTCCCCAGACACACGAGCACTCGACTCGGCCAACGGGTAACTCCTGACTTCCCCAGACACACGAGCACTCGACTCGGCCAACGGGTAACTCCTGACTTCCCCAGACGTACGAGCTCTCGACTCGGCCAACGGGTAACTCCTGACTTCCCCAGATGCATGAGCATTTGATTCGGCCAACAGGTAACTCCTGACTTCCCCAGACGCACGAGCACTCGACTCGGCCAACGGGTAACTCCTGACTTCCCCAGACGCACGAGCACTCGACTCGGCCAACGGGTAACTCCTGACTTCCCCAGATGCACGAGCACTCGACTCGGCCAACGGGTAACTCCTGACTTCCCCAGATGCACGAGCACTCGACTCGGCCAACGGGTAACTCCTGACTTCCCCAGACGCACGAGCACTCGACTCGGCCAACGGGTAACTCCTGACTTCCCCAGACGTACGAGCTCTCGACTCGGCCAACGGGTAACTCCTGACTTCCCCAGACGCACGAGCACTCGACTCGGCCAAGGGGTAACTCCTGACTTCCCCAGACGTACGAGCACTCGACTCGGCCAACGGGTAACTCCTGACTTCCCCAGACGTACGAGCACTCGACTCGGCCAACGGGTAACTCCTGACTTCCCCAGACGCACGAGCACTCGACTCGGCCAAGGGGTAACTCCTGACTTCCCCAGACGTACGAGCACTCGACTCGGCCAACGGGTAACTCCTGACTTCCCCAGACGTACGAGCACTCGACTCGGCCAACGGGTAACTCCTGACTTCCCCAGATGCACGAGCACTCGACTCGGCCAATGGGTAACTCCTGACTTCCCCAGTCGCACGAGCTCTCGACTCGGCCAACAGGTAACTGACTTTAGTCTAATATGTATGGGAGGAAATCACCCGGTTCGCCAGCTAGTCCTAAATTTCCAGGAGGAGTAACAGAGGATCACACAACGCAGTGATCTAAGGAAAGATTTTCCAGATTTGTTGAGGAACCAAGTACAAACTAGAGCAGACCTGTCCGGAGATGCTGACCGATCCTCCATCACTTACCAGGGGCGCGTTTAACTCTGTCACATCTGTATGAGTTGTTCAGGTTTTCAGTTTTTCTTCTGGGTAATTGAAAAAAAATACGGGGTAAAGTGTAAGAACACGTCGTCCACTATTGATGGCACTTTTCTCTAAAATACTAGAGGTTATCTCTAGTTAGAATGAATCCTGAGACCGTTTGCGCACAAATAAATAAGTAATGCACATAGAACACTTTAATAGATAGATATAAATGGGTTCAGTTGCTCCCCAGCAATGCAGGAAGGTAAAATCAAGTGGAGAGGGAGGAGGGAAATGCATCTGCAGCCTCTTCTGCCTGTCTGGGAACAATGCTGTGAGAGGGGAGAAGGAAGGGATGCAGCTGCCGCCTTTTCTGCCTGTGTGTGAATTATGCTGGGAAAGGAGGAGGAGGGAGATGCAGCTGCAGCCTTTTCTGCTTGTCTGGGAACTATGGTGGGAGGAGGGAAATGCATCTGCAGCCTCTTCTGCCTGTCTGGGAACAATGCTGTGAGAGGGGAGAAGGAAGGGATGCAGCTGCCGCCTTTTCTGCCTGTGTGTGAATTATGCTGGGAAAGGAGGAGGAGGGAGATGAAGCTGCAGCCTTTTCTGCTTGTCTGAGAACTATGGTGGGAGGAGGGAAATGCAGCTGCAGCCTATTCTGTATGTCTGGGAACAATGCTGTAAGAGGGGAGAAGGAAGAGGGAATGCAGCTTTTTGTGACTGTGTGAATTATCCTAGGAAAGGGGGAGGAGGGAGATGCAACTGCTGCTTTTTCTGCTTGTCTGGGAACTGTGTTGGGAAGATGGAGGAGAGACTGCAGCTGTTCCGGCCTGTATGCGGGAACCATGGTGTGAGCGAGGAGAAGGAGGAGGGGATGAAGCTGCAGGTTTTTCTGCATGTGTGTGAATTATTCTAGGAAAGGGGGAGGAGGGAGATGCAGCTGCAGCCTTTTCTGCCTGTGTGTGAATTATGCTGGGAAAGGGGGAGAGGAGGGAGATGCAGCTGCAGCCTTTTCTGCCTGTGTGAACTGTGAGGGGAAGGAGTGAATGCAGCTTTATCAGCCTGTGGGTGGGAATCCATCTCTGACTATGGCCCCGTCTGCACATATGTCGGAATCCTGTTTTGCGTAGGGAATTAATGATGTTTTAAAGGGATTGACCTTGGGTGGACCTCACCCTTTAATTGTGCGGTTTTCTCCCAGGTAGTAGCTGAGATTCCCTGCAATCAGTCTCGGATAGCACATGCTTTCCCTACAGCATTGCGATCAGTGGGGTCTGCCGCTCTTTGGCTGATAGGGGTGGTCCCCTTTTCTTATGGGTGCTCTTAAAGGTCATTATGGAAATGGGAGGAGTAAAAAGCACAGCACCTTCTAATGCTTTGCTGTGTTTTTGACTCATATAGTAGAGTCGGCTATTGTGACCAGAGCACGAGAAACTAGACTTTTTTTTCATTCCATGCAACCTCTGAAAGGTATGGGTTAAGGGTATGTGCACACGGTGCAGAATTTGATGTAGATCCGCAGCAGTTTTCCATGAGCTTACAGTACCATGTAAACCTATGGAAAACAAAATCTGCAGTGCACATGCTGCGGAAAAAACCACGCGGAAACGCCGTGGTTTACATTCCACAGCATGTCAATTCTTTGTGCAGATTCCGCAGCGGTTTACACCTGCTCCATAATAGGAATCCGCACAAAACCGCGGTGAATCCGCAGGTAATCTGCAGTGCTGTTTACCTGCGGATTTACAAAAACAGGTGCGGAAAAATCCGCTGACATCCCACGTGTGCACATACCCTTATAGGTGTAATGATTACATATTTTTTTCCACATTGCAAAATTTATCCTTTATTGACCACCACACACAAGTGTACAAATTTAAGAAGGTTTTATCATCTTATATGGGTACAGTTGCACAGTACTGGTAAAAACATGCCACTTTTGCATCTTACCTCTTATTAATAATTCTCTCTGATCTCAAGAATGGAAGGATGTTTCTATTTTTTACCTGTTAGATGTCTAGGTTAACAGGCTCCGCAATCAGAGGAGGGCGGTCTTCTAGGCAAGGAATGCTCGCCTACAAGCTCTTTGCTCTTCAGCTTGCGAGTGCTGCTCTGGAGCTGGCAGCATTGTTGGATTTGTCCAGCTTTAGTGCCCTCTGCTGGCAGCATCTGAGAAGGCACAGTTCGGGCTAGCAGCATGGCCATACTGCTGGTCCATCCTGTCAATTAAGCAAGCCTCCCCTGGAGTCTTCGGAGTGGTGTTCTCTTGAGACTGAATATGAGAAAACTACTTTTAAGCAGGATTTCACACCTTAAACCATATATGCGTGTAGCTTTGATAAAGAATAGTTTTGCAATACCAATACTGTTCTTTCATTACTGAAAAATTAATGTTTGAGTTGATATCCAAACAGCTATGATAGATCTGAAGCCTCTGTCACTCCAGCTCTATTCCCCGCAGCAGCCTCCTGCTTCACTGACCATCTCCTTTGCCTGAGGTCATGCAGGAGGAGGCGGAGCTGAGCAAGGAATAGAGCTGGAGTGACAGAGGCTTCAGATCTACCATAGCTCTTCAGCCTCATTTGCATATCAATTCAAACGCTGATTTCTCAGTAATGGTGGCACGGATCGGCCATGTAAAAGTATTGCTGAACTTGTCTTTGGATGTGATACATGCGCATATAAATAGTTTGATGGGGGAGATCCTTTGGGACCAATTTCCTTTAATAAAGGGTTTTATTTTGCTCTTTAGCCCATTAAGGTGTATTGACATTATAAAGTGTGCAACTGCTGGAGACTCTTATCGACGAGCTCAAGACTGGACGGTTACTGTGCAGTTCAGGAGAAATGTGATCTATCATCTCAGGCCACTGTAGTAATCAGATTTTTATAAAAAAATAAAAATAAATAAACAATGAAAGGGCTTGACATGGGGAAGTTTTATTAGCAGAAAAAAAATGAGCAAGTTATCGTGTAACCTTGTGTTATTTATCACTCCGCCATTTGCAAGTCATATTATGACATTTTTATTTTTAAACATTCCAAAGGCAAAAATGTTCCATTTAATCTCCGGGCTATATTCATAGAGATCATCATCGCCATCTTTGCTGTACATTATATATATATATATATATATATATATATATATATATATATATATATATATATATATATATATATATATATATATATATATATATATAGGAAATTTGGGAACTCTGGTGTTTATAATTTTGCGAATGTATCCCGTTGATATTGCCGCAGGCCGGTTTCACGGTGTCCGGCTTTTAGTGACGCTTCCGTGGCCTTAAATTGTGATTTTTTTATTTTTATTATTATTTAGTTCTAGAAATATAATGTATGTGATGATCGCGCACTTGCAGCTTGTTCTCGGCATGTGGGAAATTGCGTTCTTGTGTATGGGGAGCTGAATGTAACTATGCAAATGTGTCTGTTTATTAAAGGTTCACTTCATTGGGAATCGCGTCTCCTGGTTTTGTTTCATGAGTTCCATCTTTCACTGATTCTTCTGTATTCCTGGACAGGACACACATCAGATACTAGCCAAAAGTCCATGAGCTAAACCCAGAGGTCAGCACCTTCATATGAGTAAGGGTTCGTTAACACTGGTCAACCTGCTGCCGTTATCGTCTGCTAGTTGGCTACATGTTTGCTGATCATTCGGAGTGCACTGACTATAATTGTTCTTGGAAGCACATTTTCTGGTTCCACAGGATGATATGCTTTTGACAAAGATAATTTTTAGGCAAGCTTAAAAATTATTTCACCCAACGAATGGGCGTTTTGCTTATTTATCAGATGATCATCATCCAGTTAACACAATGGACGATTATCCAGAGTCGAGCGTTCGTAGGAAGTCTTGTACACAATAATCGGCTGGTGTAAATTCACCTGATGTTCCAGTAAATTTCTAGCAATAAAATTAATTTCAGCAACCAAGGAACATTAGCTGCTGACAGAGCTAATAAAATCATAAGAATCTTGATTTTATACAAGTTATTGTTTAACCCGAGGCCTTTCAACATGACCGAACATATGAACCAAACCGTGGTCTTCTCCAAAAGAGACTACCGTAACACCTGTTTCAGGTTTGTTGCCCTTGTTAGTGCAGAGCAAGTTGCTTGTTAGCTTGGTAAGAGGGAACCTGTCAGCCCCAAAATCGAAGGTGAGCTAAGCCCACCGGCATCGGGGGCTTATCTACAGCATTCTGTAATGCATTCTGTATTGCTGTAGATAAGCCCCCGATGTATGCTGAAAAATGAGAAAAAGAGGTTAGCTTATACTCACCCAGGGGTGGTCCCGCTGCGGTCCGGGTCCGATGGGTGTCACGGTCCGGTCCGGGGCCTCCCATCTTCTTATGACGTCCTCTTCTTGTCTTCGCGCTGCGGCTCCGGCGCAGGCGTACTTTGTCTGCCCTGTTGAGGGCAGAGCAAAGTACTGCAGTGCGCAGGCGCCGGGAAAGGTCAGAGAGGCTCAGCGCCTGCGCACTGCAGTACTTTGCTCTGCCCTCAACAGGGCAGACAAAGTACGCCTGCGCCGGAGCCGCAGCGCAAAGACAAGAAGAGGACGTCATAAGAAGATGGGAGGCCCCGGACCGGACCGTGATGCCCATCGGACCGGACCGCCCGCCCAGGTGAGTATAATCTAACCTCTTTTTCTCATCTTTCAGGATACATCGGGGGCTTATCTACAGCATTACAGAATGCTGTAGATAAGCCCCTGATGCCGGTGGGCTTAGAACACCTTCAATTTTGGGGGTGACAGGTTCCCTTTAATGTGGATTTAGGTTTTTACTCTTTCTCCTTTGGAGACTGTTTGCAATGTTCCCTAAAAGAAGGAAAGCTATCTCTCTAGTGTCCGCTATTGACGTTGTCGTTCTCTTGAAATTGAGGTAACGGTAGCTGTGTCCACTCTTATATTTCAGTGAATTTCATTACTGACTCCAATTTCTCACCATAGAAATGTAGTATATTATTACAGCAGGCTAAGAAAACACTCAATAGGCTGCAATTCATCTCACATCCAATGGTTAGTGATGAGCGAACGTGCTTGGATAAGGTGCCAACAGAGAATCTTGGGCATGCTGGAAAAGTATGTCTGAGTCTCCGCGCCTGCATGTCTCGCGGTTGTTCCGACAGTTGCAACATGTGCAGGGATTGCATGGCATACACATCTTTCGTCAAAGTATCACAAAATTAAGTTTTTTTTCCAAAGCTGGTCATCTCGTCTGTATATTTTGGAAGATTTGAAGCCATAAGAGAGGATTCGGCTCTGCTTCAGGGGTGTTTGCCTTCTTCTGGATCAACACTTCGAATACGGAAGTTGCACTTGATGGTCCTGGCTCTGTTTTCAATGTTACTATTATGGTGGCATATTGACTAGAATTGTTAGTTGTATACTCTGTTAGAGGCACCGGAAAACTAATATTTCATGGTTTATATAACCCCTTTCCGATTAATTCTCTTCCACTTCTACCGCTCCAAGCTTAACTTGGCCAATTTTCCACCAAAACCACAAATCAATCCAACTAGAAATGTCCAAAGCACCGGAGTGATCCCTCAAAGATTTTTTTTCTTTTTCACATATATCAGGCAAAACATGCAACGTTTGTACAGCCAAGGCCTACTACTAATGGTAGCAACTAGAACCAGCTCTGATTGCTGCTGTTTGACCGACCGCAGCATTTATGTGGTTAATCTCTGAAAGTGACTTTTAAGTGGCGCTATCTCGGAGTGTCGACAGGTTACCAGAGGCTGGGCTTCATAAGAGATTGTCATTTGTACTGTATACTGCAATATTGTCATACTGGCCGTATACAGTACAAAATCTATAAATGACCGCAGGCTCAAGCCCCCTAAAGAAATTTTAAAAAATAAATATCTAATATACACACACTTGGAAGCAAAAGCGAGTTGAATATTCTAGGGGATATAGTATGAAATAATCAAGGTGGTTTAGGAAATTTAGGGACTCAAAAGTCCTCCGAGGTGGACAACCCCGGGGAATCTGTCATCACATTTGACCTATCTAAACTATTAATATGGGCATACGGGCTATAGACTGCAGATTAGAGTGTGTGCCTTATATCAGATACCTAGTTGTGGAGAAATCCTCTTCTATCACTTTATATAAATGATCTCCTCCAGGTTCTGGGGAGGATGGTGCCCAGACTATAACTCTGCCCCCAGGAACCATTCTTAAGGTTCTAGAGCCACCATCTTGGAATTCCTGGGAGTCTCAGCGTTCCGACCCCTTAGGGTATGTGCACACGTTGCGGATTTGCTGCGGATCCGCAGCGTTTTTTGAGGTGCAGAAAAACGATGCAGAGCAGCAATTGATTTACAGTACAATGTAAATCAATGAGAAAAAAAAAATGCTGTGCACACTTTGCGGAAAATCCGCTGCGGAAACGCTGCGGTTTAAAAGAAGTAGCATGTCACTTCTTTTATGTGAATCTGCAGCGTTTTTGTACCCACTCCATTATAGAAAACCGCAGGGGTAAAAAACGCAGCAAATCCGCAAGAAAACCGCAGCAAAAACGCACAAAAAAACACTGCGGAACCGCACAAAAAAACGCAGGTGCGTTTTCTGCCAGGAGAGGCAGAATCCGCACCAGAAATTCCTAAGCCTAATCCGCAACATGTGCACATAGTCTAATTCTCTATCCTGCCGGCAGTGGATAACTTTTCTGTTGTTGATAGGAAATAACCCTATAAAAGAGCATAGAACATGTGCAAAAACTAAACACAACTGTCTGCACCAGGAGCCTCCCCCCTATTGCTCATCTAGCAGTAGGATGCAGAGATTACACCTTGCTGTCACAGTGTTCACCGGCCAGGAATTAAATAGATTAACCCATATATTCTTTACAGGACTTCGACTAGAATGTTTAATGAACATGTAAAAAATTATTATTATGACAAAAGGTGGGGACAAAATTGTCTAATTTTATGAATCATATTTAGGCCAGTTAATTTACAGGCAGGGCCTATGTTAACGTTTTTACTTTTGTGTCCCATCAGTAAAACGGGTTGTTGAATTTTTTGTTTTAAGCCTCCGTTTATGCTGCAGAGCTGCTCTTCCTACTTTTAAAGTGGTATTCCAGAAGGTAAAAGTTGGATCACCTATTGATAAGATAAGATAGGTGATAAATTATAGATCGGTGGGGTCGGATTCCTCGGACCCACACTGATCGCCAGTAAGGGGTACGCTTATCCCACTACTTATAATCAAGTGGCAATCCCCAAGGCTAGATGGCCATTTAGTTTCTTCTGTATGGGACTGAGATCAGTCAAGCATGTGCGCAGCTGCTTCATTCTAACGGGGGTAAACCTGCTGAAAAAAGTGGTGTCTTACTAGTTGGACCCTCACGTAGTTTTCTTAAATCTGGAGGATAGGTGGTAACTTCTACATACTGTAATATTCCTTTATGCTTGTAGGGAAAATTAATACCATATTCTGCAATTTAGAGTAAAGGTTTAAACGCCCGCTTGATTACCCTCAGCACCCTGGGAACCATCAATGCCAACTCGTTCTTCATAGGGTTTTTAGTCATTTTTGTTGAGGATTTCGGCTAACGTCAAGTAGATTTGGCGCATAAATTATAGATATTTCACAATGGCAATAAAAATGTTATGAACATATAATCATATATGAGTAATCCACAAGATGTTACGTCAGATATATTGACTTAACTTTCACTATAAATATCGCTATAATTAAATATATCAGCCATGTTCTCGATGGGAGCAATGTCAGAGCACAGGATAACTCCAAGATCGGTGGAGGAACAACTACTAGGATCCTCACCGATTGGAAGAATGGGTCACATACTCAACCACAGCTCCATTCATTCCCTACGGGAGTGCCACAGACAGCTGAGTACGGAGCGACGGTTGTGCCTCCTCACTGGTGCTCCTTTTTATTGGGAATAAAAATGCTCCATTCTAGCATTTGTTGAGGGTCCCAGTGTTCAGACTACCGCTGATCTAGAAGTAGTCACCTGTCTTGTAGATAAATTGTAAGACGTTATCCCACAAGCAATATTCATCATCTTCTATCCATAGGATAGGTGAAAGGTGATAAATGTTGGATTATTATGGGTCTTGACAAGTGGGACCCTCACCATTCACAAGAATGGAGATCACAAAATTCTGTGTGTAAATGAAGACATAGTTTGCATGTATGACCACCATTCTTATCGACAGTGAGTGGGGCTGTGGTCGCACATGCTCATTACCCCTCCATTCTCATGGACGACTTTGGAACGTCCTTGGTGAATGAACCAGATTACTTAGAAAAGTAATAGGTAGAAATTCTTCCCGTTGATCGGTTACTTTCACTGGACATTGAAGGACGCTGACTTTTCACTTTGACATACTGTACCCAACGGAGCTCCAGAATGTCCTGTAGTCCTAGAGGTTTTGAAGGATGACTGTACGCCGTCACGTTGAAGTTGCCATGAGGGATGTTTCCTTGTACCGTCCTGCCAGACAGGTGCATCTGATTCATAGCGATGTTCAGGTACACGTCTGAGCATTCCGATGGCTGGGACATCTTCCATGTGCCAGTAATCTTCCATGAGGAGGAGCAGGGCTCTCCGGGCTCCGCCATGAAACAGATGTTCTGTATCGTGGTGGAAGACGACAGCGATGAAATGTATCGTAAGGCTTCTAGAGCAAGTGCCCATCCTTTGATCCTGCTGGAGAAGGAGGCCCTCCGGCAGTTGACTGAGAACTGGAACAGGAATGATAGAGGTTCGAGGGCAAGTCTGGACAGCTGTAAGTACTGCACCTGTCTGCCACTCTTCGGGAGGAATGTTACTGTCCATGTTGTATCTCAGTGAACACACTGGTATATCCAGAAGCCGATAACGACTGGAAACCAAAATAATGGGGTTCTTACACTCTCACAAGTTAGGAAATATAAGACCAAGTAAAGTTTCTGAAAGTTCTGAAGGCTACAACGGAGTGATCTTGTATATCGGCTTCAGGTAATTGTATAGCATAGCGGTCTCGTATCTAACCAGGGGTCCCACCATCAGGACGCGTGTACGGTTTACACTTATTTCTATAGGTTTTCTCAAATTCTCTAAAGCCACACACCTACTGATGGATTGACCCCTTTCTTCCCCGGCCAATTTTTGAACATTTGCTTTTACTATTCCTTATTCTAAGAGTCATAACTTCTTTTTATTTTTCTATGGACATAGCCATTTTCAGTGACATCATTCATTTTACGGAAAAAGAAAAAGGAGGAGGGAAGCCACAACTGTGTATTTTTGGTTTTGTATTTACAGCATTTAACATGATTCTTCAAGTCAGTACGATTACTGTGATATCAAACGGATTTTTTTTTTTTTTTTTTTTAAGTTCTAAGAAAAAATCTGAACTTTCTTGAAAAAAAATAGGTGTGTGTCTCCATTTTCCGAGACTTGTAACTTGTTAATTTTTTTTTCGTTGATAGCGCTCTGTGAGTGCTTGTTTTATTGCGTTGTTAGCTGGAGTTTTTATTGGTACCATTTTGGGGTACATAAGATTTTATTGCATTTTGAGGGGAGTTGCAGACAGTGTGGTGACCGGAAAATATCAATTTTGGAGTTTTGATTTTTCTTTTCATTTACATTTACTTTGTGGGTTCATTTTTTGTATATGTTTATCAGACTTAAGCTGACATGGCAAGACCAAATAAGTTTGTTAGGGGAAAAAAAAATTATTTTTTAAATATTTTTTACTTTTAATTGTTTAGAGGAGTGATCAGAGCGAGATCAGGTTGCTGCTGTTAATGGCAGATCTGGCTGTATAACACAGCCGGCACCTTACATAGGATGTATGAGCTGGTCCTATGACCAGTGGGGTTAAAAGAGTTATTACTTATGTCTCTCATTCGCTACTGACCCTACGGTCATGGACAAGAGCAGCTGAATGGAGCAGCTTTCTGCATGGTTATGTCCTGAAGAAGAGGTATGTCAACTTCAAAACGCATCTATAATAAAACCGCAATTAATACAGTTCTTGTATCTCAGTTTCTTTTCATCAGTTCATCAGCAACATGGAAAAATCTATTTTTTTTTCCCTTCATCACTGCTGTCAAAGAGGCATTACACATGTGTGACCGTCACCTACACATGGCAGTGATCTTTCAGAGCTTGGTGTATGGGACTGAAATCCACACTGTATACATTTATACACTGGCAGAATATGGTATTTTACATGGGCACAAAACCTAAAAAATGCTTATGAACATGGTGTGTTTCTTTGTTTTTTTTACATTATGGAGCCTAACAAAATAATGCAATTGTGTTTTTCAGTGCAAATTCTGCACTAAAAAAGTGAAAAAAAAGCATTTTTTTGGTTTTGAACCTTCCCTCAAACTTATTAAAATACTGTAAGTCACCAAAAGTTTTTATGAAGTTTACAAAGTTCAGAATTTTTATTTATTTTTTTTTAACTACGAAGGCTACGTTCCTACAATGAGCTATTGGTGACTTTTTTCTGTATTATTTCTGCAGCTATTAATTAAATTTGATTACTTGCCTTTTTATTTTCATTGCGTCTTTGTGTGTTTTTTTTACATTTGTCTTACTTGCGTTTTTGAAGCTGCAGTTTTTGTCTGTTTTTTGGTTTGTATTGTTTTGAATATAGCTGCTTTGTTTTTCATACATCCTGATATTTGGCTTTGACAACCTTATTCATACAGTCCGATTTTAGCACGTTTTTTTACTTGCGGACTTATTGCATCTAATGCAGTTCTATAGGGAGTATCCGCACCTAAATCTCAGTCTTATTTTTAAAGGGCCACTGTCACCCCCTCCAGCCGTTATAAACTAAAAGAGCCACCTTGTGCAGCAGTAATGCTGCATTCTAACAAGGTGGCTCTTTTAGTTTTAGGTTCAAGTATACCCCAAATAAAGCGTTTTTATACTTAGCCACAATTCCTGTCTCTAGCCAGGTAGGCGGGTCCTCACTCCGCAGCTTGGCCAGCTCCTCTGCCGTCACTCCAATCTTCCTGCGCTTTCGGCGCCGCCCCCTCAGCACTGTTATCGTTTCAAAACCGGCGCCTGCGAGCCTTGTGGCTAAGTATAAAAACGCTTTATTTTGGGAATACTTGAACCTAAAACTAAAAGAGCCACCTTGTTAGAATGCTGCATTCCTGCTGCACAAGGTGGCTCTTTTAGTTTATAACGGCTGGAGGGGGTGACAGTGGCCCTTTAAGTCCCATATTTGGAATATAAAAAAAGTTGAAAAAAAATAAATATACACACACACACACACACACACACACACACACACACACACACACACACACACACACACACACACACACATATTACAGAAAGTAAAAGTTTAGATCCAATAGGTACACTATGGAGTACTGTACTCCTGCTTTTACAAGCTGTGTAATGGTATATACTGCATACCGTGCAGGAATGGAGCGTGCCCAAGTTCTTCCCCTCCCTAGAAGCATTACCCGTCCTAATTAGCACATGTTCTGCATACAGTGATTTCATCATTCTGAAATTGGTAATTGCTGTAATTAAAGTGGCAGCGTTTGTGTGAATGCCATTGAGCATAATAAAATATAAAGCTTGTAAATTCTTTTTCCTGAAGACTAAACATCTTCGTTGTGATGGGGATAACAGCGCGGTGACACGTTGGACTTTTATTGCTTTGTATGCCATTACTAAATAAACATTCGGGTTTAGGGTTGTCACTCTGGCGGATTAAATACAGAAGCCAGCCGACACGTCTGACACAATTCCTCCTGGGTCATCCCACCGTTATACAGGTTGAAGAAAAGGCTCCGGTCCATCAAGTTCATCCTTGTGATGATCACATTAGTCATATCTACTGGAAACATGACCACAGACCATCTGGCGTTCCGTGCATCTTTTCACGTCTTGAGCCATGCATATGCTCAGCGTTTCATTGGTCAAAATTTTTCCCTACTTTGGTGGGCCAAAGTCTCAGGCCTCATACAGACATGTCAAATAGTAGTCAGTACATAGTTGCCTTTATTTAAAGTGGTTAATCAGTGATTCTGATTAACCCCATGTTAAAAGCGATGGTCATAACAGCTCACAACACAGCAAAGGGATTTCATTGTTGAAAGTGATCAGTCAGGAGAAGGGTGCAGAAAAAAAGTCCTAAGCACTAGATATGCCATCGAATACTGTGGCGATTGACATCAAGAAGTGGCTTAAATTTGGCATAAAACTGACATTATCTGGAGCTGGATGTTGCTCAAAAATTGATGAAAAGACCAGAAGAAAATTGGTCCGGGAGGCTTTCGAGAAGCCTACAGCAATATTAAAGGAGCTGCAGGAATTTCCAGCAAATGTTGGTTGTGTCCTGTATGTGACAACACTCTCCCATGTTCTTCCCATGTCCAACCTGTTGGGGTACAGTGTAAAGCTGAAATCCTTTTCTTACAAAGAAAAACATTCAAGCCCAGCTGAGTTTTACCAAAACTCACATCAAGTCTGCCAACAGTACATGGGAAAACGTGTTATGGTTTGATGAGCCCAAGGTTGAATTTTTTGGTCAAAATTCCAAAAGGTATATTTGGCACAAGACTGCGCATCACCAAAAGATCAATATACACACAGTGAAGCATGGTGGAGGCAGCATTATGCATTGAGGCTGTTTTTGATTAGGTGAATTTTGCAACAAAGCCTTCTGACTAGTCATGAGCGAGTGTACTCGTTGCTCGGGTGATCTCTGAGTATTTGTTAGTGCTCGGAGATTTCGTTTTTGTTGACACAGCTGCATGATTTAGGGTATGTGCACACGTTCAGGTTTTTTCGCGATAAAACCGTTATAAAAACTCATTAAAAATGCATACATTATGCATCCTATCATTTAGAATGCATTCTGCATGTTTTGTGCACATGGTATAAAAAGCAGCATGTTCATTAATTTTGCGGATTTTCTGCATTTTCCTGCAATTCTATGCATTTGGAAAAAAACGCGTCAAAAACGTGAAAAAAACGCATGCGGATTTCTGGCAGAAATGTCCGGTTTTTGTCAGGAAAATTTCTACAAGAAATCCTGACGTTTGCACATAGCCTTACAGCTGCTAGCCAGCCTGAGTACATGTGGGGGTTGCCTGGTTGCTAGTGAATCCCCACATGTATTCAGCCTGTCTAGCAGCCATAAATCATGCAACTGCATCAACAAAAACGAAATCTTTGAGCACTAACAAATACTCGGAGATTTCAGTTTATTTTTCTCTTGCATTGTGCATATTATTGGAGATATTAACAGAGGTTTCTAATCTTTTTGTATTCACTGTATACATATTATTTTAGCGACTTAAACCCAATCTATAATGAATTTTTTTTTTTTCAGATTTTTTTCTTTTTGTCGGTAGCTTTCCTGGAACATTTCTGAATTTCCTTTGTTTTCACAGTGTTTACATTTCTGATTATACTTTCCAAAGTCATTTTTTTTATTTTTAATTGGAAAAAGGGAGAAGGTCAATTGAGATATTTTTACAAACTTTTTTTTCTTTTTTATTTTCTTTACTTGTCCTCTGCTCTATCATTTGATTGCTTGCACTATATACTTCAGTATTGCTTTAGTTTGCAAAAAATATAGTTATGCAGCCCAGGAGTGCCATTGACATTGACAGGTGCCTTCAGTAAGCCCTTCTATCATGCCATCGGCCCCCCATGATCATGTGGTGATGTGGGGCACGTGGCACGCACGTTTCAGTACGAGATGACCTTCTTCACACCCCCTGAAGAAGGTCATCTCGTACTGAAACGTGTGTTGGGGAGCACGTCCCGGCTCCATTGCTCTGCACCATGACGGGTAATGTTCTCTGACTTCAGTCTTGTATATTTTTTTAATTCTGTGCCACCAGTGTAACATTTTTATTTAGCTATTGGTTAGCAATGAATATGAAGGCATCATAGGGGCTCCTATTTATCCAGGGGTAGCTTACAGCACCTATGGGAGCATTCCTGTTAAACCCTGGCTATATCTGCTTCTATAGCTAACCCCACTTGTTCATGATTACTATCTCTATGGTGACACAGTAAATGTTACAAACCCGTGATGCATTGCTTTATAGCCGGCACCCAACATCTTGGGACTTCTTGATCACTGACCCAGTGTTTATTTATTAGTCTATTAGGCTGTTTTACACGTGCTTTTTCTATGGATTTTTCTATCTTGTGTTTAATATGGTTTAAATAAAGGTATTTTTGATAAATTAGCTAAGACTCAGTGTTCTTTTTCTATATACTGCTTGTTTAGAGTCGCTAACCCATAATATGCAATCAGCATATAGATGTAGACTTGTACATCGCACTATATATTTGTAATAATGACTTGGAGAGGTTATATATTATAGAATTCTGGTGTTGAAGCTATGATGGACCAGGCCCGTTATCTTTAGCGGTTCTTACAGAAGATTTATATAAGCTGTCTTAAATGCTTTGCTGCCCATGGCAACCAATAGCATTGCAGCTTTCATTTTACCAAGGCTGTTTGCAAGATAAAAGCTGAGCTCTGACTGGTTGCTATGGACAACAAAATGAGGCCTAGTGTGTTGAGCGTTCCTGTTGCATCCTCGGAGCACCGCTGTCCATGTCTGTTTGGGGGGCAGTCTATAATACATGGCTAGCTGACATAGCGTGACAGGGGGCGATTTATCAGACTCTGTGAAAGTGACATTGCTTTGGTTGCCAATAGTAACCAATCACAAGGCACCATTTTTTATTTTGTCTACCGAAATATTTGTTCCTATTTCCGCCTGATAATAAAGTAATTAATTCCAAGACGTGGCTTAGCTGCATTCCAGGACGTCACCGCTCGCATTTCTTGTGTCAGGTCATCGAGCGTTTACGATTGTAAAATTCTGACTAATTATGGCTTATCTTCCTGTCCTGTCCTCAGAAAAGTAACGATGCAGCTTATGTAATACCGACAGTGGTGATCATGCTGGGAGTTGTAGTTTCATCAGTGCCAGAGGGTCACAGAATGGTGAAAACATAAAATACCACATGAGCTCCACCGCTTCATCCACTGTTCGTGACCTCTGGATGTCGACCAGCGCTGTACTAGGATTTTTCCAATAGTCCTAGAGACAATGGACGGGCCCTCTGGCGCTCGCACAGATATGGTGGGGTCCCCAGCGATCAGCGTCCTTTAAATGAGAATATCCCTTTAAATTCTCAATCCAAGTTCCCCACTGACCGCACCATCTAATTTACTACACTATTATGACATTTTTTTCTCTGTTAAAGCTTTTTGTCTTTTTGAATGACGCCATTCATTTTACCATATGCCATGTAGTGAAAAATAAGGAAAAAAATTGGAAGAGCGGTGAAATGTTTGGAAAAAAAAAAAATCCACAAGTGATTCTTTTGGGTTTTGTTTTTTATGTCGTTCATTTTGCAGTAAAAATGGGCCCTTAAAATTATTCTTCAGGTCAATAATATTTAAAAAAAAAAAAAAAAAAAACTTGCCCAGGCTTTTTTTATTTAGTGGCTTTAACGATCTTGAATTTTTGTAAATGAAAAAAATTGCGACACCACTTTCTGTGATCCAAAACTTTTTATTATTTTTCTGAAGATGGAGCTGTATGAGGCTTTTTTTTTTTTTTTTTTTGAGTTCTGAACTGTATGAAGGCTTTTTTTTTTTTTTTTAATTATAGTACTACTTTGGGGGTACATATAACATTTTGATCATCACTTTTGTTGAATTTTTGATTGCAAAATAGCAATCTGTTATCGGAGCATGCTCGGGGTCTAGCAGAGTGTCGTCAGCGTGCTTGAATGATATGTTTGAGTCCCAGTGACTGTTCGACCCCCGAAGGGATTTCCTGTTTGTTAGGCAGTCCCTGCATGTGTTGCTCCTGTCGAACAGTCGCGAGACACGCAGCCACGGGGACGCTAACATAGTTTTCGAGCATGCCGAAGAAACTTAGCACCCGAGCATGCTCAGAGAACACCTCATCCAACCACGTTCGTGCATCACTAATACCTAACTTGACATTGGTCTATGGCTTGGGTAATATCAGATAACCTTTTGTGGCCGGTTGTCAGGATGGTGCGTTGTAAGTCAAGGTGACCTTTTCTACATCTTTAGTTCATTCTACAAACCCCCTGTGATCATTAGACCTTATGTGACGATTGTATCCTTGCAGGGTGTGCTGACCTTCAGTCGTTGGACACCATGCAGCCCATGGAGAGGAAGAGACAAGGCTATATACACGAGCTGATCCAGACTGAGGAGAGGTACATGGACGATCTGCAGCTTGTGATTGAGGTGAGGCCTGGGTTGGAGGTTTCTGTCGGGCAGCCCACAGCTGATTTTTTTTCCTGGCTATCTCTGGTTGGCACATACGATATAGCGTAACTCCTGGTAGTCCATGAGCCGGGCCAGATATCGGTACCACCCGGAGTGACTAATTTTCTTTGGTATTTTTAGGTAGATGCATGTCTGTAGTTTATTTTTTGATATGATAGCCCTTACATATACGTAGCTTATTAACCCCTTCAGCCCTAGGCCTATTTGTACCCAAGTGCCTAAGCCAATCTGACCTGTGCCACTTCATGGGCTAATAACTTTGGAACGCTTTCACCTATCCAAGCCATTCTGAGATTGTTTTCTCGTGACATATTGTACTTCACGTCAGTGCTAAATGGGAGTCAATATATTTTTCCTTTCTATATAAAAAAATGCTAAATATTCGGAAATTTTGGAAAAATCGGCAATTTTTTAACTTTGAAATTCTCTGCTTTTTACAAAAATACTGATACCCCCCATAATAGTTATTAATTTACACTCCCCACATGTTTACTTCATATTGGCATCATTTTGAAAATGAAACCTTATTGTTTTACGACGTAATAGGGCTTATAGTTTTATGCGCAATTTTTCACATTTACAGCAAAACCCACTTTTCAAAGGACCAAGTCACTTCTGAAGTCACTTTAAGGGGCTTACATAACAGAAACCACCCATAAATTACCCCATTTTGCAAACTACACCCCTCAAGCTGTTCAAAACTCATTTTTAAAAACTGTTAACCCTTTAGGTGTTCCACAGGAATTTTAGCAGAATGAAGGCGAAATTTCAAAATTTCATTTTTTTTCCAGATATTACATTGTAATCCAATTTTACCTGCAACCTAGCAAGGGTTAACGGCAAACCCAAACTTGGTTACCCTAATTCTGCAGTTTATAGAAAAACTTCCTTCCATGGCTAGAAGAAAACCATGCAAGGGACCTTCACCATCTGGATGAAACACTGAAGAACATCACAAACTTTCGCATCAGTGTGTCGCAGGGATCCTTCGAAAAGCTCTTGGATAATGAATCTTGCACACTTACCCTGAAGCTCTTTCAAGTTTATCTTGAGACCCTCAGAAATGAACAACTCTCAGCATTCTGGATGTCATACTTGGACATGGTCGAGACCATGCTGGCCCTGGTTCGAGCTTCAAGAGAAGGCAACTGGATGCTTCACCTAGGAGCAATCCGACAGATGATACCATGGTGTTTTGCCTATGACAAGGTCAACTATGCCCGATACCTAACCTATTACTATGCCACAATGTCTCGGCTGCCCATAGAACACCCAGAGGTCCATGAATACTTCATGCAAGGTGGCTTTTCGGTCCAGATCGGTAGCAAGAATCCTTTTGGACGAATTCCTGTGGACCAGACCATTGAAGAGACAATCAACAAAGACACCCAGACACCAGGGGGCACAAAAGGCTTCAGCCTCAAAGTTGGAGCTGTTTCCAGGTTCTACCTGACATCAGAGTACCGCAGTATGTACTTGAGGCAGCTGAGGGCCCTGGTAGGCCAACAATATACTGACTTCAGCCATTCAGACCTACAGGTGTCTAGGATTAGAAGAGATGAAGCCGATGTCCAATCTTTCGTTCAACTGCTGGAGACAGGTTGGGTGAACCCCTTCAACAAAGAGCATAATGGTGAACTTATCAGTTTGTCAACAGCGACTGTAGCACCACCAGATGTAGCCAAAGACCTTCAAGGGGCATACAGTATAGGAGAGGATGCATATCAAACATTCAAGGATGAGCGTTTGGGTACCGATAAGCCAACTACATTGTTTCATGACAAGATGACGAAGAACAAACTTAAAACGTTCTCTAACATCCAAATGAAGACACGCAGACAAGGTCTTGGCAAGGAGGTAATTTTGAAGGCTGACAGAAACCTATTTGGCCAGATGATACTTGTAGCTGAGAACAGAAAGCTACAAATGAGTGATGTCTTGACTCATCCCCTGGGTCCATTGCCATGGGCACTTGCCAATGGTGATGGGTCTATCCGCAAGACCAACAAGGCTGCCCTCGCAAGGGAGTTGGAGAGGAATGCTCGTCCTGCAGAAGTGATCCCCGAGCCCTCTGCAACCATCATTGATGGGATGAGCCTGGTTCAGAAACTGAAGGGAAACAATGCAACATTTGGCCAGCTAGCAGGCACAGCAATGAGTCGCGCTATCCATGAGGGTGCTAAGAGCAAGCGCATTGATATTGTCTTTGACGTCTACAAGGAGACATCCATCAAAGATACAGAAAGAGTCAACAGATATGAAGGCACAGGGATCCATTTCAAGAACATTCAACATGGGCACAACATCCAGCAGTGGAAAAAGCTTCTAAGTAGTTCCTCCAACAAGGCAAGTCTCATAAAGTTTCTGGTAGAAGAATGGAAGGCGAAACACCACAGGGAGAAGCTTGAGGAGAAGGAGCTGTATGTCACATGTGAGCAGCTCTGCTTTAAGATCACCAAAGAACAGTGGGAAGAGGCTGCTGACCTTAAGTCAAATCAAGAAGAAGCAGACACACGCCTCCTTCTCCATGCTCTTCATGCAGCAGAATCTGGTTACAAGTCGGTCATCATCACTTCGGAGGATACTGATGTCATGGTCCTGTGTCTGGGCATGTGCCACAAAATCCCATCCCACCTGTTCCAGAAATGCGGTACACAGAACCGGACAAGATTCCTGGATATCACCACTCTGAGCCGAACATTGGGAGGCAGCGTATGTGATTCATTGATTGGTATGCATGCATTTACAGGCTGTGACACCGTCAGTGCATTCGCTGGCCGTGGGAAGATGACGACACTCAAGCAGTTGAAGATGAACAAGACATACCAGGATGCCTTTCAGGAAGTTGGTCGTTCATGGGAAGTGTCTACCGAACTTTTTGAGAAGTTACAGGAAATCACCTGCCACATGTACCTGCCAACTACCCAAACAACTGAGGTAAACAGGCTCCGTTATCAGCTGTTCTGTGCCAGACGTGGAGTGGTAGAGTCAAGTCAACTCCCTCCTTGCCAGGACTGCCTTTTCATGCATGCACTGCGTGCAAACTACCAGGCTGCGATCTGGAGGAGAAGTCTGCAGAGCCAGCCATGGGTTGCAAACCCAACAGACTGCGGTTGGATGATAGATAACGACGGAAAGCTTGTTGTCAAGTGGATGCAAGGGGCACCAGCACCAGAAGCTATTATACAGCTACTGTCCTGCAAGTGTGTGCGGTCATGTGAACTTCCTCAGTGTACTTGCCTCAGCAATGGCCTGAAGTGCACAGACATGTGCAGATTACAGACATGCCAGAACAAGGGTACTGAAGACGAGCCAGTAGAACAACAGTCAGATTCAGAGTCCGATGTTGAAGATATTATGGAGTAACATATATATATATATATATATATATATATATATATATATATATATATATATATATATATATATATGCACATGACATGTTCAGTGTGTATTTACATAACTTGGATTAAATTTTGTTACAAATACTACATCTAGTCACTCCGGGTGGTACCGATATCGTCATATTTGGTTCTTGGCTCATGCTAAAATTCCTGTGGAACACCTAAAGGGTTAACAGTTTTTAAAAATGAGTTTTGAACAGCTTGAGGGGTGTAGTTTGCAAAATGGGGTAATTTATGGGTGGTTTCTGTTATGTAAGCCCCTTAAAGTGACTTCAGAAGTGACTTGGTCCTTTGAAAAGTGGGTTTTGCTGTAAATGTGAAAAATTGCGCATAAAACTATAAGCCCTATTACGTCGTAAAACAATAAGGTTTCATTTTCAAAATGATGCCAATATGAAGTAAACATGTGGGGAGTGTAAATTAATAACTATTATGGGGGGTATCAGTATTTTTGTAAAAAGCAGAGAATTTCAAAGTTAAAAAATTGCCGATTTTTCCAAAATTTCCGAATATTTAGCATTTTTTTATATAGAAAGGTAAAATATATTGACTCCCATTTAGCACTGACGTGAAGTACAATATGTCACG
Source organism: Ranitomeya variabilis (assembly GCF_051348905.1). Classification (NCBI taxonomy): domain Eukaryota; kingdom Metazoa; phylum Chordata; class Amphibia; order Anura; family Dendrobatidae; genus Ranitomeya; species Ranitomeya variabilis. The sequence goes on from NC_135233.1 coordinate 1,062,676,893, forward strand.
AGAAAACAATCTCAGAATGGCTTGGATAGGTGAAAGCGTTCCAAAGTTATTAGCCCATGAAGTGGCACAGGTCAGATTGGCTTAGGCACTTGGGTACAAATAGGCCTAGGGCTGAAGGGGTTAATAAGCTACGTATATGTAAGGGCTATCATATCAAAAAATAAACTACAGACATGCATCTACCTAAAAATACCAAAGAGAATTAGTCACTCCGCTTGGTACCGATATCGTCAAATTTGGTTCTTGGCTCATGGACTATGGGTGCTATCATGGCCTTCTGCTAATTCTTATGGATTCCGTCTAGGTCTTCCAGAAGCCGATGGCAGAATCCGGTGTTCTGAATGAGGCCGAAATGGCGATGATCTTTGTCAACTGGAAGGAGCTTATTATGTCCAACACAAAGTTACTGAAGTGAGTTTGTGTGTTTTGAACGCTTCGTACGCTGGGTCTAAAGGAGCGTCCAGCCTCTTAATAATTCTTGCCAAAAGCTTAGAATGGTAGAAAATCTCAATCTTTGTAAAACTCAGCTTACTGATTCGGTTGTCCCTGTGCCGCCGCTTCCCAAATCTTCTGCTGGCTTCTGTATTTTGGCCACCATTCGTGTAGTTTAGACCCAGGCATGCGATGGCTGCACATTGACCTCACTGGTGTCTGATGGTATGGCCACATGCCTATGTGAAAATGTCATCATTGGAGGCCAAAATGCTGAGACTTGAGAGTTGATAGCACAAGCCGCTAAGTATGGCTGAGCTCACTGATTTACTGTAGATACCAGAAGCAGCAGAAGAAACTCCGCTCTGGACCCAGGGAGGGGGAAGTAAAGCACTTTTTTATTAAGCAAACTGCTCTCGAGGGACAAGGATTTTCTTAAACCAGAAAACCCTTATAAGCCTATAAGGGTTTTCTTGTTTAATAAAATCCTTGTCCCCCTGGAACAGTTTGCTTAAAAAAAATGTAGTCAAAATAGGACTTTACTCCCCCTGCTTGGGTCCAGAGTCCAACACTCTGGCGGATTACACGGCATCATTCAGATGACAGCAGCTGACGAGTTTTCCCTGGCCAAACCGCTTCAGGAAAATGCTGGTGGTCGTTTTCCTGAATTGGAATTGCCGGCAGTCTTGTGGCTCTGCCGCTGGTGTCTCTTGCTCTGTACTATGAAGAATTAGCATGTCGCTTCTTTTGACCACTCATACGCCAGAATTTTGCAGAGGAAAGAAGAACATGCTTTTTTTGTGAGGTGTAATGACAGCCCTGATCTCTGCAACTACTTTGTATAGAGCAGAACTGAGTGTGTTTAATTCTTCAGCCTTCATCTCACAGCAGTCAGTGAGCAACGAGTAGAGTACAGCCGAGCTGAAATTGATTACAAACACCTGGTAGCTTTCATCTGACGGCAGTCAGTGTGGGGGGAGAAAATTCAGCAGATCTATGTGATATTGCACCTTCAGCTTGCAACTCATGACAGTCAGTGTGGAAGAGGTGGATTCACAGATGATAGCACTGTGAGAGAAGAGCTGCAGCTGCTTTTGTTTTCACACTCCATTTATCCTTCTCTCTCTACCACCTCACTGACTGCTGTCAGACGAAAGTTAGAGGTGTTTGTAATCACTCTCCTACCTGCTCTACTCTTCACAGTAGCTGCAGAGATCAGGGCTCTCTGTCATTGCATCTCACAGGTGGAAACATGTTTTTTGACCTTCTTGGGGCTTATTCTTCTTTACCCTGCACGACGCCTCTTGCTTATGATTGGTCAATGTCATGCATGTGAAAAAGTACACACCCTCAGAGGCAAATCTGGGGGAGTATCATAAATTATAACCTAAAGTTTACAGGCTAATATCTCCACAACAGAGATTAGCAATTAAAAGAGAAAAAAAACATTTTATTCCGCTCTGCAGCCTCTATTCCATGGTGTGGCCTTTTTAACATCTTAAAACTAATGAAAGGTCCTATTTTAAACCGTTCACTTTTTTGAGCAATCCCTCATCACAGAGAGCCTTGCTGCTTCATCCTACAATGATCAGTGGTGATCTGTGGATAAACCTAGTATTCACTTTTACTGCAGCGCCTCGACAGATGGACTGAAGCATTGCTTGGTGCACAGTGAAATCAATGGGCTGCAGGTGTAAGTAATTGACAAGCCATGTCCTCCAGAGACAGAGACCGTCTTTGAAGCTGTTCCATCCCTTTCCATATAGGTCATTTGAAAAGTAGTTTTCTAAACCCGAGAATATTCAGTCAACCTAAAAGTGAGGCGATAACATTGGTGAAGTCTGTGATCGAAGACCAGCACTGATTTCCAGGATTAAATGCCTTTATAGACAGAGCAAATCCATTTGGCACCACGCAGAGATTTTGGGTACTGAGTAGTGATGAGCGAATGTGCTGGGATAAGGTGTTCTCCGAGCATGCTCTGTGCTGACCGAGTGTCTTCGGCGTGCTCAAAATATGTTCTACACCCCGCGGCTGTTTGACTGCATTATCTTGAAGATCTCTGCTTGCTGTCATATCCCTTTAACCTGCTATGCCATATTTTGAGTCTCTGTATATTATTGTAAGAGATATCCGTAGGCACTACTATTGAGGGTGGTGCGCAAGTAGGTGCCCAAACCATCTAATCTTGAAAAATAACTTGGCACACACGTGATCTGATGCTGGGTGAAATTTAATAAAGAGAGTACATACAGACGTTTCGGTCAAAGACCTTCTTCAATGTACCTCTCACAAGATAATTGGGCTGCTACCCAGTTATATGAGGAACAAGAGGACCCCTTATTTGCTCCGTAAGGAGTGATCTGTGCAGCAGTAGCTCACTACGGTGATCCTCTCAGGACGCGGCATCCACCGCTCGTCCTCTTGTGTAAGGAGGCTGTGGCTTACACAAGAGGACGAGCGGTGGATGCCGCGTCCTGAGAGGATCACCGTAGTGAGCTACTGCTGCACAGATCACTCCTTACGGAGCAAATAAGGGGTCCTCTTGTTCCTCATATAACTGGGTAGCAGCCCAATTATCTTGTGAGAGGTACATTGAAGAAGGTCTTTGACCGAAACGTCTGTATGTACTCTCTTTATTAAATTTCACCCAGCATCAGATCACGTGTGTGCCAAGTTATTTTTCAACAATCTGTATATTATTGGTCTCACTACTTACAGGGCACTGCGCGTGCGCAAGAAGACCGGAGGGGAGAAGATGCCAGTGGAGATGATAGGAGACATCTTGGTCACCGAGCTGTCACATATGCAAGCTTATATCCGATTCTGCAGCTGCCAGCTGAATGGAGCTGCCCTGCTGCAGTCCAAAACTGATGAAGGTCCTGAGTTTAAGGATTTTCTGAAGGTTGGTTTATGGTGACCCTCACTCCTTGACTGCTTAGCCTTTGAGCTAGGGATTAGCGCCTTATGCAGCGCCTACTATGTGTGATACGGACACTATGGATTGCAGGGAACATCCTGCCATGGTGCACCAATGGGTCTCTCTAAGCTCATTACACGAACCCCCCAATACTGAGGTTTCCTCCTTTTGTATATGCATTTGTATATACTTGTATAGCTGAAAAAAGGGGGGTTTACAGTGACTCTCGGGGCACATCTTGATTGATGCCTTTTCCAAGGAAATTGTTCTTTAAAAATATGGGCAGTTCCTCTGTGGCTCCTCCAGGGATGAATACAAGTTTCCCGGCTGTCTTCATAGTGATGGCAGCCATGTAATCACCAGTACAAGGAAGTTTGGTCTTTCAGCATTGAAGGGGTTAACTGATAGGATGGGATTGGGGATCACCAATTCACTATGGGAGTTCCGGCATCGTCACCTGGGCATACCAGTGCATCAAATCCATCAGGCCCAAAATATTCTTTAAACTTAAGTTGCAAGGGCATCCAATAGATATAAGGGAGTGTGTGAGCACAAAATGACTGTTCAAACCAAGCGCAGGTGCTCAATCGCTTACCACCTACTTGATCTCCATCTTTCTCTGCCCTTTTCTGGCTCCTGTAAAGTCACATCTGTCAATCAAGGATGAGGAGGTCGGACATAGATGGGAAACCAGTAGTTGGGATGTTGCACTGAACTGTTCCACCACATCGGGGGTGCATGGAGCACCTGTGCTTGGTTTGAACAGTCATTTTGTGCTGAAGTTCTCTTTTTGGACACTGTGATTAGTTTGCACTAAGTACGTCTTGGCCTAATATTCCTGTGTGTTTGCTCTACAGAGACTTGCTACTGACCCCCGCTGCAAGGGAATGCCTCTATCCAGCTTCTTGCTCAAACCTATGCAAAGGATAACTCGGTATCCTCTCATCCTAAAGAACGTGAGTGTCCAGCCTAGTCCCTGTGTAGGCAGGATCCCCATCCTCTGCAGTCAGTGCTGATCCCAATGTCTCACCAGATCTTAGAGAACACACCGGAGCACCACCGCGACCACAGTCATCTCAGGGAGGCTCTGGAGCGCTCGGAGGAGCTGTGCTCTCAGGTTAACGAAGGCGTTCGAGAAAAGGAGAATTCTGATAAGCTGGAGTGGCTACAAGCACATGTTCAGTGTGATGGACTAACTGAGGTAAACAAATAGCAATGGCCGAGCTGCCCTGACATGTCCTCTGGGTAAGGCATGTGTGCCATTGTGCTATGTGTTAGGAAGGTGATCCCGTGTGCTTAGGTGAGGCGTATGCTAAGCTATGTGATAGTGAAGCGTATGCTGCACTGTGTGATAGTGAGGCGTATGCTGCACTCTGTGATAGTGAGGCATATGCTGCACTGTGTGATAGTGAGGCGTATGCTGCACTCTGTGATAGTGAGGAGTGTACTGCACTGTGTGGTAGTGAGGAGTATGCTGTGCTGTGTGATAGTGAGGAGTATACTGCACTGTGTGGTAGTGAGGAGTATTCTGTGCTGTGTGATAGTGAGGAGTATGCTGTGCTGTGTAGTAGTGAGGAGTATTCTGTGCTGTGTGATAGTGAGGAGTATGCTGTGCTGTGTGATAGTGAGGAGTATGCTGTGCTGTGTGGTAGTGAGGAGTATGCTGTGCTGTGTGGTAGTGAGGAGTATACTGTGCTGTGTGGTAGTGAGGAGTATGCTGTGCTGTGTGGTAGTGAGGCGTATGCTGCACTGTGTGATAGTGAGGCGTATGCTGCACTGTGATAGTGAGGCATATGCTGCACTCTGTGATAGTGAGGCGCATGCTGCACTCTGATAGTGAGGAGTATACTGCACTCTGTGATAGTGAGGAGTATACTGCACTCTGATAGTGAGGAGTATACTGCACTCTGTGATAGTGAGGAGTATGCTGGGCTGTGTGATAGTGAGGCGTATGCTGGGCTGTGTGATAGTGAAGAGCATACTGCACTCTGTGATCGTGAGGAGTATGCTGGGCTGTGTGATAGTGAGGCGTATGCTGGGCTGTGTGATAGTGAAGAGTATACTGCACTCTGTGATAGTGAGGAGTATGCTGGGCTGTGTGATAGTGAGGCGTATGCTGGGCTGTGTGATAGTGAGGAGTATACTGCACTCTGTGATAGTGAGGAGTATGCTGGGCTGTGTGATAATGAGGCGTATGCTGGGCTGTGTGATAGTGAGGAGTATACTGCACTCTGTGATAGTGAGGATTATGCTGTGCTGTGTGATAGTGAGTATGCTGCGCTGTGTGGTAGTGAGGAGTATGCTGTGCTGTGTGATAGTGAGGAGTATGCTGCGCTATGTGATAGTGAGGAGTATGCTGTGTGATAGTGAGGAGTATGCTACACTCTGTGATAGTGAGGAGTATACTGCACTCTGATAGTGAGGTGTATGCTGCGCTGTGTGATAGTGAGGCGTATGCTGCGCTGTGTGATAGTGAGGTGTATGCTGTGCTGTGTGATAGTGAGGCGTATGCTGTGCTGTGTGGTAGTGAGGAGTATACTGTGTTGTGTGATAGTGAGGCGTATGCAGCGCTGTGTGATAGTGAGCTGTATGCTGCGCTGTGTGATGGTGAGGCGTATGCAGTGCTGTGTGATGGTGAGCTGTATGCTGCGCTGTGTGATGGTGAGCTGTATGCTGCGCTGTGTGATGGTGAGCCGTATGCTGCGCTGTGTGATGGTGAGGCGTATGTTGCGCTGTGTGGTAGTGAAGAGTATGCTGTGCTTTGTAGTAGCGAGGAGTATGCTGTGCTGTGTGATAGTGAGGAGTATGCTGCGCTGTGTGATAGTGAGGAGTATGCTGTGCTGTGTGGTAGTGAGGAGTATGCTGTGCTGTGTAGTAGCGAGGAGTATGCTGTGCTGTGTGATAGTGAGGAGTATGCTGCGCTGTGTGATAGTGAGGAGTATGCTGTGCTGTGTGATAGTGAGGAGTATGCTGTGCTGTGTGATAGTGAGGCCTGTGCTGTGTGATAGTGAGGCGTATGCTGTGCTGTGTGGTAGTGAGGAGTATACTGTGTTGTGTGATAGTGAGGCGTATGCAGCGCTGTGTGATAGTGAGCTGTATGCTGCGCTGTGTGATGGTGAGGCGTATGCAGTGCTGTGTGATGGTGAGCTGTATGCTGCGCTGTGTGATGGTGAGCTGTATGCTGCGCTGTGTGATGGTGAGCTGTATGCTGCGCTGTGTGATAGTGAGGCATATGCTGCGCTGTGTGATAGTGAGGCGTATGCTGCGCTGTGTGATGATGAGGAGTATGCTGCGCTGTGTGATGATGAGGCATATAGTGCACTGTGATAGCGAGGCATATACTACGCTGTGTGGTAGGCTTATGCTTGGCTGTGTCATAGTGAGGCGTATGCTGCGCTGTCTGATAGTGAGGCGTATGCTGGACACTGATATTGAGGCTTGTGCTGTGTGATGGCGAGGTGTATGCTGTTCTGTGTGCTGGCGAGGCGTATGTTGGGCAGCGTGATGGCGAGGCGTATGCTGGTCTGTGTGACGGCGAGGCGAATGCAGGGTGGTGTGATGGCGAGGCGTATGCTCGGCTATGTGACGGCGAGGTGTATGCTGTTCTGTGTGCTGGCGAGGCGTATGCTGGGCTGCGTGATGGCGAGGCGTATGCTGGTCTATGTGACAGTGCGGCGAATGTTGGGTGGTGTGATGGCGAGGCGTATGCTCGGCTGTGTGATGGCGAGGCGTATGCTCGGCTGCGTGACGGCGAGGCGTATGCTGGTCTGCGTGACGGCGAGGCGTATGCTGGTCTGTGTGACAGCAAGGCGTATACCAGACTGTGCAGTCGGTCGGCGTGCTCCTCTTTTGCTCCTGGTGCTGCGGCCTCCTCGCAGTAATGTGACATCCTGCACCGGCGCCTCTTCTGATTAGTCGGTTCACTGTAACATTACACATGCCTCATATGGCGACGCTGACACTGTACCCGGCCCATTAGTCAGAAGAGGCGCTGGCGAAGCCGTCAGGTAGGAGGAGGTCCGCAGGGCTCCCAGCCACTGACCACAGATGTGACCACCGCACTCGGGTCCTGCGAGTCCTTTTGCTGATCTCTGGCCCCCGCTGACCGTCAGGACCACCACGTCTCCTCCCTGCAGTAGACCTTCTCCATCACAGTTTGTCTCCTTTCTTTTACAGCAGGTCACGTTTAATTCCCTGACGAACTGCCTGGGGCCCCGCAAGATCCTGCACAGCGGCAAAGTGTACAAGACCAAGAGCAGCAAGGAGCTGTACGCCTTCCTCTTCAACGACTTCCTGCTCCTCACCTACATGGTGAAGCAGTTTGTGTCCTCCGGATCAGACAAGCTCTTCAGTCCTAGGAGCAGCGCCCAGTACAAGATGTACAAGACGGTGAGTGAGGGGCTACCGGCCCGGCATGGAGGGCGCAGTCACCGCTGCATGGCGGCCTCCTCACAGTCCACCATTTCTCATGGCATGTTACTTATCAAGGGTAGTCCACGATTAGAGAGAAAAGCAACTACTTTCCCTACAACACAGCACCTCACCTGTCCACAGGCTGTGAGCGGTACTGCAGCTTGGCCCTGTTTATGTCAGTGGAGCACAAGCTGCAATACCAGACTAAACCTATGGACCGGTGTGGCGCTGTTTTTAGAATACAGCCGCATTGCGGTTTCCTAACCATTGACCGTAGAGGTCAGTTCCACCTTTACTATCAATATGGCGTTACAGATTTCACATTTGTTGATGTAATAGGTAAACGTTTTGGCAGCACATTGTTTCTAAAAAAGTCTTTAAGGAGACTGCGAGCACAGCGGCCTGAGGGCCTTAAAGGAGCAAAGAAAGGACTTTATTCCTTAACTAAGACTTACAGAATTAAAGGGGTTTTCTAGGACTGTGACAATGGTGGAATCTCTACGATAGATCCTCAGAGTCAGCCTGATGATGGCACCCCATTGATTAGCGAACTGAAGGGGCTTCTGGGCTTATTGTGGGGTCTCCGCCTGGTACCAGCAATGTTATAATCTCCGAAAACCCCTGTAGTCACCTTTATTGATGCAATTTTGTTTTTTTTTCGCTTTAGTTTTTTCTGTCTCTTCTTCTAAGAGCAATATATATATTTTTTTTTTTCATTTTTTTCACCATTATTTTGGAGGTTTATTATTACAGCATGCCTTTCATTATAGAATCACCCTTTTATAGTTTTATTTTTGTTTTAATTTTCACTTTATTTTTTTGTCCTCTTATGGGACATGAACTTGCAGTACTTTATCTAAATAACAATCTCCTATGAGTCCCAGCCTGGCACCACATGACTACCAAAATGGTGTTGATGGGGGTGATGGGCTCCCCTGTGTGACTCCAGGTATGTGCACTGCCCCATGATTTACTATTAAATCCTATGTAAGGTGTTAAACAAAAACTTTATTATATATGGATAGATCATTTTGTTAAGTTTTTGCTGTATAGTTTTTTTTTGTGTGTTAATTCTCCTATGTGCTTAGGGCTTAGTGGGCGTTTGCTTTCCTGCTTCTCTCCCCGCTCTGGTCGGCGTCTCCTTTCCCTTTACAATCTGTGACTTCTTAAAGAAAACACAGCTGAGAATGACATCTCTGCAGGAAGATGTAACATTTCCAAGCAGGACCAGCTGTCATAGTCAGGACTTGTGGTGGAACTTTGTAGCTTTTATATAATGATTTTTTTTCTTCTTCTTCTTTTAGCCAATTTTCCTAAACGAAGTGCTGGTGAAGCTGCCCAGTGACCCATCCAGCGAAGAGCCGGTGTTCCACATCTCCCACATAGACCGGGTGTACACCTTAAGAACGGACAACATTAATGAAAGGTGGGCTCTAGAAGCCATGAGGGCGGCCTTGTTGGCCCCCCGGCAGCCATATCGTCCCTCCACACCTGGCCATTAGTTTGCACAACGGGCATAAAAGGCTTTCTCCATCCGACAAACTCCCTAGATGCAGTGGTTGCTATTGATTGCAGGGTCTAAAGGGTTAAGCAGTGTCCCCAGCTGTTGTAACTGGATGTCAGCTGTATATTACAGGCTCCTCCGGACATATTAAAAGGTGTTGTTCCCCAATTTTCTTAAATACATGTATAGAATTTTTTTTGCAATTGGATTTCATTAAAAAATGTTGCCCCCTCTGCCTCCTCTAAGCCGGTCTATTGCCGGCTCACGGAACGACTCGCAGAACGAGGAAACTGAGAATCCTCCAGCGAGCTCCGACTGACAGCAGCGTTTGTGACTCTAAATCTGTCTTTTTCTGACCTCCTCTAAGCTGATTTACAACCACAGACCACATAAAAATTGAATATACGGGGTAACAAAAATCGCACGTAAAAGCCGAATGTTGCCAAATTTTTGCCAAATGTTGCCTCAATTACATACATTTAAATGTCCCCTTTAAGGACAAAAAGCGCCTCTAAAAGCCTAATTTTTACTAAAATAAAATTGAAAAAAATGATGTATAGCCCCAATTACATACATTTAAATGTCCCCTTTAAGGTTAAAGGGGTTGTCCAGGTTTGAGGCTGAAGTCTGCAGTCACTCTATATGAAAGATCTCATTTTTGTCCATTGCTGTTTTTTTTTCAGAACTGCCTGGGTCCAAAAAATCAAATCCGCCTCGGAAAACTTCATCGATACCGAGAAGAAGAAAAGGGAAAAAGCGTACCAAGGTATTCCGAGTATTTGTGACATTCCCCTTAATCCAGAAAGTCCAGTAATCCAGCATGCCGTACCTTTTATTTGGGTCTCTGCTTTGTACCAACACTTTTATTTTATTTTTTAGATTTTCTTTTTTTTTTTTTTTAATTTTGCTACCAGTCTGAATAGCAGCCGTATTTTTCCGTCTTTGCACCCCCCTTTATAGATTATAATAGAACAGATTATTACAGTACGGCCGACTCAATATAGAATTTAATTTTCTTCCCGCAGCGAGATCTCACAAGACTTCTGGGATTGGGCGTCTCATGGTGCAAGTCAACGAAGCGGCAGAGTTAAAAGCCTGTAAACCTAACGGTAAGTGTACAATAATGGTGGGCGTCCTAAAGAGAAGCTGTCGCTGTGAAAGGGATGTCATTCTGGTCTCCAGGCATTGAAGGCTACATCCGCCACATACTGCTTGTAGCACTGAGGTCTGTGTATAGCAGTATGCAGTAAGCTCTTCAGCTCCCCCTAGTGGTGGCTGCAGGCAGATAGAATTCTATCAATTAATTCCATCCCACTACTTTTTTTTGCACTTTTATTTTTTTCCTCACCTTCTTCCTAAAGCCATAGCTCTATTTTTCCATCAGCATAGTTTATATCAGGCTGGCTTGATTATTTATTTTTTTGAGGGTTAAGTTGTGGTTTTCAATGACCCAATTCACTTTACCATATAATGTACTGGAAAATGAGACAAAAAAATTCAAGTGCGATGAATTGGTGAAAAAAACCCTAAATTCCGCCATTGTTATTTTTTGAAGCTTGCTCACTTCACTGCTGTTAGAGACATTTGCTGGCTGTATAAAACGTTACTATAATGTATCATTGCACTTATTCACTATACTGCGTCATTGCACTGATTCGCTTCTATGTATCATTAAACTGAATGCTGTATCATTGCACTGATTCGCTATGTGTCCTTACACTGAATTGCTATAATGCATCATTGCACTGATTCGCTTCAATGTATCATTGCACTTATTCGCTATAATGTATCATTGAACTGATTCGCTATGTGTCATTGCACTTACTTGCTATAATGCATCATTGCACTGATTCGCTATAATGTATCATTGCACTTGCTATAATGGATCATTGCACTGATTCTCTATAATACATCAATGCACTGATGCGCTATAATACATCATTGCACTGATTTGCTGTAATACATCATTGCACTGATTCGCTATAATGTATCATTGCACTGATTTGCTATAATACATCATTGCACTGATTAGCTATAATGTATCATTGCACTGATTTGCTATAATGTATCAATGCACTGATTCCCTATAATGCATCATTGCACTGATTCGCTATAATGCACCATTGCACTGATTCGCTATAATGTATCATTGCACTGATTCCCTATAATGCATTATTGCACTGATTCGCTATAATGTATCATTGCACTGATTCGCTATAATGCATCATTGCACTGATTCGCTATAATGTATCATTGCACTGATTCGCTATAATGCGTCATTGCACTGATTCGCTATAATGTGTCATTGTACTATTTCGCTATACTGTATCATTTCACTGATTAGCTATAATGTATCATTGCACTGATTCGCTATAATGCATCATTGCACTGATTCGCTATAATGCGTCATTGTACTATTTCGCTATACTGTATCATTTCACTGATTCGCTATAATGTATCATTGCACTGATTCGCTATAATGCATCATTGCACTGATTCGCTATAATGTATCATTGCACTGATTCGCTATAATGCATCATTGCACTGATTCGCTATAATGTATCATTGCACTGATTCACTATAATGCATCATTGCACTGATTCGCTATAATGTGTCATTGTACTATTTCGCTATACTGTATCATTTCACTGATTAGCTATAATGTATCATTGCACTGATTCGCTATAATGCATCATTGCACTGATTCGCTATAATGCGTCATTGTACTATTTCGCTATACTGTATCATTTCACTGATTCGCTATAATGTATCATTGCACTGATTCGCTATAATGCATCATTGCACTGATTCGCTATAATGTATCATTGCACTGATTCGCTATAATGCATCATTGCACTGATTCGCTATAATGTATCATTGCACTGATTGCTATGAAAAAAACCTGTACAGATTATCAGCATGTAATTTTGAGCCAGACTGTTACTATTCACCGAATTGCAAGCATCGGTTTATCCACATTTGTGAAGAATTGAAGCATGAAGGATATTAAAAAATAGAAGAAATGTTCATTCCAGATTTTTTTGGATTCACTGGAAACATAATATGAAAGTCCATAATCTCCTGGGGTTATTATGTGGGGTATTGAATCTCGGTCACATTCATGTCACTGGAACTGTATTGCAATACCAGACATAACCTCTGCACAGGGGTGGCACAGTTTCCGGAAGAAGGCAGCTATGATTTTCTCCTTTAATTACAAGGACGTTTGATAACCCAGAATACAGCTGGTCTTGCGATTGCCCGTTTTATTAGAAGGGAATCGTCTCTCTGGGGTTAGTAGGAATCCTGACATGTTGTATATCTGTCACACAGGGAAGAGTAATCCGTACTGTGAGGTGAGCCTGGGATCCCAGTGTTACACCAGCCGAGCCATCACTGATACCCTCAGCCCAAAGTGGAACTTCACCTGCCAGTTCTTCCTGAAGGATCTGTACCAGGACGTGCTGTGCATCACCGTGTTCGACAGAGACCAGTTTTCCCCGGATGGTGAGTCCCTCGTCACCTGTATTCTCGGAATCCACACTACCTGCAGCGCTCTGACCTCCTCTCTGTGACATTTCTATCAATATTTTATTATATCTTTTCATGGCACAATATTGAGGCTTGTAAGCAGTGTAAATTTGGTGTGCCCTCCAAATACCCCAACACACAGCCATTAATGTCTAAACCGATGGCAACGAAAGTGAGTACACTCCTATGTGAAAATGGCCACATTGTGCCCGAAGTGTGAATATGTTGTGTGGCCACCATTATTTTCATGTACTGCCTCAGCTTTCTTGGGCATAGAGGTCACTAGAGCTTCACCGGTCGCCACCGGAATCTTCTTCCTCTCCTCCATGATGACACCACAGAGCTGGTGGATGTTACAGACCTTGCGCTCCTCCACTTTCCGGTTGGGGATGCCCCACAGATGCTCAATTGGGTTTAAGTCTGGAGACATGGTTGGCCAGTCCAGCACCTTTACCCTCAGTTTCTTTAGCAAGGCAGTGGTCATCTTGGAGGTGTTCAAGGTTATCATGTTGGAATACTGCTCAGTTTCCGAAGGGAGGACATTCTGTGCTTCAGTATGTCACAGTACTTGTTGGCATTCATGGTTCCATCAATGAACTATAGCCCTCCACAGCTGGCAGCACTCATGCAGCCCCAAACCATGACACTCCTACCACCATGCTTGACTGTAGGCAAGACACATTTGTCTTTGTACTCCTCACCTGGTTGCCACCTCACAGGCTTGACACTATCTGAACCAAATAAGTTTATCTTGGTCTCATCAGACCACAGGACATGGTTCCGGTAATCCATGTCCTTAGTCTGCTTGTCTTCAGCCAACTGTGTGCGGGCTTTCTTGTGCATCATCTTTAGAAGAGGCTTCCTTCTGGGATGACAGCCATGCAGACCACTTTGATGCAGTGTGCGGCATATGGTCTGAGCACTGACAGTCCGACTCCCACCTCTTTAACCTACATCTATTCTGAAAAGACAACCTCTGGATATGACGCTGACCACGTGCACTCAACTTCTTTGGTTGACCATGTTGAGGCCTGTTCTGAGGTGAACCTGACTTGTTACACCGCTGCATGGTCTTGGCCCCCATGCTGCAGCTCAGTCTCAGGGTGTCGGCAATCTTATAGCCTCAGCCATCTTTATGTAGAGGAACAACTCTTTTTATTTAAGGTCCTCAGAGAGTTCTTTGCCATGAGGAGCCATGTTGAACTTCCAGTGACCAGAATAAGAGAGTATGAGATAACACCGAATTTCCCACCCCTGCTCCTCATTCACACCTGAGACCTTGTAACACTAATGAGCCACATGACACCGAGGAGGGAAAATGGCTAATTTGGCACAATTTGGACATTTTCACTTAAAGGTGTACACACATTTGATGCCAGTGGTTTAGACATTAATGACTGTAATGAGTTATTTAGAGGGCACAGCAAATTTACACTATTATACAAGCTGTGCACTACTGTACATTATATCAAAGTGTCAGATCTTCAGTGTTGTCTTATGAAAACATCCTACAGCAACCCCACAGGAGAAACGATGTATTACATTCTGCTCATTCACATCAATGCTGGTCAGGTCCTCCAGTGAGGAAGACGCTCCTTGTAACCGTTCCTCTCGTTGGCCAAGAGACAAGGATCCTGAACAGAGGACCTCCCTCTATTAATGTTGAATTCCTTATATGTTATATAAAAATCTATGCCGTAAACCGAGAACCCCTTTATAAGGGTTGTTTCTTAAAGAAGACTTCTGCTCATGAGCCCTACTAGAGCATAGAACCAATTAGAGGGGGCGATCTCCTGCTTAGGACCCTCTCTGAGCCAAAAATGTTCTGGTGGACACCAACTCTTCATGTATAAAATGTACTCCATGTAGTAATTTTTTTCTCCCTCTGCAAGAATCAAGGCTTCTCCTGTCAAAATCTTTTTGGCTAAAGCTGCAATCAAATGTATACCACAAAATCTACCTGTATGATGTGAAATGGTAGTCACCCAGCCAGTTGGTCAAGTGGGTACTATACAAACCCAACTTTCACTCTGCAGGATACACAAAAGTGATTTCTGAATTAGAGGGGGCTATCCCTGTATCTGACAGTTATCGTATATGTACAACATACACCATAAATATCTGGTAGAGGTGGGAGCACTTTGGGGACCCATACTTTTCTCAAAACCAGGGCCCTGTCTCACATCACTGTGAATGTAAAGGGGGCCATTTTTTCACTTTCTCCATTTTTATGGTAGTTTCAAATATGGCTGAGGAAACACCTCTCCATTCTCAAGTTAGGTCCCGAAAATGAGATTTGCATCTACTTTTAAAAAGAGTGGTCCCTCATTCATTACCCTAAGCAGAGAACTGCCGTGTAGCACTTGGCATGTGTATAGAACAGTCTGTTGATTTTACCAAACACAGTGTAATACCTCCTTTTCCCTGTGGGGGCACTGCAGGTTCCCCACTGTAGGTCATAGCAGAATGTTTCCCTGGAGACCCCTTAAAGGGAATCTGTCAGCAGATTTATTCTGAAAGCAGTATGATCTAGGGTCCAGCAATTTGTCACTTGCTCAGCAGCTTGCTGTAGTTTCAGTGCAATCAGTGTTTTATCAGCAGCAGATTATCATTTCAGGACTAGGTGTCACGTGCCAGGTAGTCCAGCTAATCTGTGTAACCCCGCCCCCACCACTGATTGGCAGCTTGCCGACAGTGTACACAGGAAGCTGCCAATCAGTGGTGTGGGCGGGGTTATACACAGCTCAGCATTCTGAGCTCTGCTACATCTACAGGTCCTTCTCAAAAAATTAGCATATAGTGTTAAATTTCATTATTTACCATAATGTAATGAAATTTCATTATTTACCATAATGTAATGATTACAATTAAACTTTCATATACTATAGATTCATTATCCACCAACTGAAATTTGTCAGGTCTTTTATTGTTTTAGTACTGATGATTTTGGCATACAACTCCTGATAACCCAAAAAACCTGTCTCAATAAATTAGCATATCAAGAAAAGGTTCTCTAAACGACCTATTACCCTAATCTTCTGAATCAACTAATTAACTCTAAACACATGCAAAAGATACCTGAGGCTTTTAAAAACTCCCTGCCTGGTTCATTACTCAAAACCCCCATCATGGGTAAGACTAGCGACCTGACAGATGTCAAGAAGGCCATCATTGACACCCTCAAGCAAGAGGGTAAGACCCAGAAAGAAATTTCTCAACAAATAGGCTGTTCCCAGAGTGCTGTATCAAGGCACCTCAATGGTAAGTCTGTTGGAAGGAAACAATGTGGCAGAAAACGCTGTACAACGAGAAGAGGTGACCGGACCCTGAGGAAGATTGTGGAGAAGGACCGATTCCAGACCTTGGGGAACCTGAGGAAGCAGTGGACTGAGTCTGGTGTGGAAACATCCAGAGCCACCGTGCACAGGCGTGTGCAGGAAATGGGCTACAGGTGCCGCATTCCCCAGGTAAAGCCACTTTTGAACCATAAACAGCGGCAGAAGCGCCTGACCTGGGCTAC
Organism: Ranitomeya variabilis; assembly: GCF_051348905.1. Taxonomy (NCBI): domain Eukaryota; kingdom Metazoa; phylum Chordata; class Amphibia; order Anura; family Dendrobatidae; genus Ranitomeya; species Ranitomeya variabilis. The sequence goes on from NC_135233.1 coordinate 1,062,693,213, forward strand.
AGAGAAGCAGCACTGGACTGTTGCTAAGTGGTCCCAAGTACTTTTTTCTGATGAAAGCAAATTTTGCATGTCATTCGGAAATCAAGGTGCCAGAGTCTGGAGGAAGACTGGGGAGAAGGAAATGCCAAAATGCCTGAAGTCCAGTGTCAAGTACCCAGTCAGTGATGGTGTGGGGTGCCATGTCAGCTGCTGGTGTTGGTCCACTGTGTTTCATCAAGGGCAGGGTCAATGCAGCTAGCTATCAGGAGATTTTGGAGCACTTCATGCTTCCATCGGCTGAAATGCTTTATGGAGATGAAGATTTCATTTTTCAGCACGACCTGGCACCTGCTCACAGTGCCAAAACCACTGGTAAATGGTTTACTGACCATGGTATTACTGTGCTCAATTGGCCTGCCAACTCTCCTGACCTGAACCCCATAGAGAATCTGTGGGATATTGTGAAGAGAAAGTTGAGAGACGCAAGACCCAACACTCTGGATGAGCTTAAGGCCGCTATTGAAGCATCCTGGGCCTCCATAACATCTCAGCAGTGTCACAGGCTGATTGCCTCCATGCCACGCCGCATTGAAGCAGTCATTTCTGCCAAAGGATTCCCGACCAAGTATTGAGTGCATAACTGAACATTATTATTTGATGGTTTTTTTGTTTGGTATTAAAAAACACTTTTATTTGATTGGTCGGGTGAAATATGCTAATTTATTGAGACAGATTTGTTGGGTTATCAGGAGTTGTATGCCAAAATCATCAGTATTAAAACAATAAAAGACCTGACAAATTTCAGTTGGTGGATAATGAATCTATAATATATGAAAGTTTAATTGTAATCATTACATTATGGTAAATAATGAAATTTAACACTATATGCTAATTTTTTGAGAAGGACCTGTACAGCACAGAAAACAGGGGTTCACTCTAAGCCACATTAACAGGAGAACTCAAAATGTAAATTATCATCTGGCCTCTATAAATGTAATCCTCTTTTTTTCAGATTTTCTGGGCCGCACTGAGATTCCAGTAGCGAAGATCAGGTCTGAACAAGAGAGCAAAGGCCCGTCTACCAAACGTCTACTCCTACACGAGGTGCCAACGGGGGAGGTGTTCGTACGGCTGGACCTGCAGCTATTCTAAATGACAAACAGCGCCCCTTACAGTCAATTGTGGGGTCTATGCTAAAACTCAAGAGCGCAAAACTGTCCCAGTCCTCTGCTGCTGACCTATGCAAAATGCGGGAGACACAATCACAGTGCCTTGTGCCAAGCAGAACCGCCGCGCTTCATGTTTTGCGACATTTTATGGGTCCGTTTTTACCGTTTCTTTTCGTTGGTGCCAGGCGTGGGGGGAAACGCATCGATCTTCTAGGAGAACAGACGTGGCCTATATCTGGTGCCATGATAGCGAAGGTCCTCATTATTACCTACCAAGCTTCCCCATGGGAATAAGATAATTTATGATCTTTTTTTTTTTTTCTTTTTTTTTTTTGCATTATATTAAAGGAATTTTAAAAAAAAAAATCTAAACATTTTTCTGGATTCATAAAAACGAGGTGGAAATTTAGATTTGGGGGAAAAAAAATCTAATTTTGTAAGAATCTTGAGCGTGAAAAGAATGAAGACGTTAAACAGCTAAAATTCTATATTTATAGTCGTGTATATATTTCTATATGATGGATACACTGGGAGAGTTTTTTTTTTTTTTCTAATATATTTATGATGTGATGAATACCATTGACCGATATGACTTTCTCTTAAAGGGGCAGGTTTGTTTTACAATATTTTTATGCTGATTTGACGGATTTCTTTATAACATATCATGTCTGGGAGGCAACGTCGGAGCTGTGCTGCTGCTGCAAGGACATACTACAATGCATTAACTGTTAATTTTCAGGTTTATTCTGTGTGTGTATATAACGTTAAGTAACCTGGCAATTAGTTACATCATTATACTCCATTCACATCCAGAGCTGCACTCAGAATTCTGCTAATGTGGATTAATCTGGCAAACTTTTTTTTCCCGTCGCTTTTTTATTACGTTACGTTATGTTTGGGGCTTTGTTCACATCATGGTTAGAGCCTATAAGATGGGGAAAAGACCTCCATGTTTACACCAAATGTATCCATAGAGCTTCATATATCAGACGGAGGTCAAAAGGGCAAAACGGAGGTCAAAAGAGTGTTCTGTTAGTGTGTTGGCGTCCGATATGTTGGTATTCCCTTTTTATTTGTATTACGGAGTAAAATGGTAAACTACTTGATCCAATCGTATAAAAAAATATATATACTAGGCAGTATAAGTTTGTTTTTTTTTCAATGGGAGTCAATGGGCAAAGTATTCCACTGCATGTGTACATTGTGATGTATGCGGCTTTCCATCAGAGGGAGCCTTTGGGAGACCCTCCATATCCTGGACCTAGGCTCTAAACATGACGTGAATGCGGCCGTCCCCTTACACCTATTCAGAGCGGATTTCAGAATATGATAGTTTTTTGTGTAACGTTGACGAGTTTCCAAATAATTTGCGTTATAGTACATCATCGGCATCACTCAGCTCCAAGGCGGAAATGAGTGACGCTAGACAACCCCTTTAAAGTTGGTTTCCGATGTTGGAAAAAACTTTTTATCCCCCCCCCCTGGGCAGATGTTTACAAACAACTGCGCTTTACTCACCCAGCCTGGGTCGAGCGCCGAGTCCTCCACCGCTGTTCTGGTGACTCTGCGCTGGACCTGGGGAGGGGGAAGTGGAAAAGTTTATTTTTTAAAGCAAACTACTCTAGGAAAACCCCTTTGCGCGAGTATCTGCCCACAATATCTTTTTCAGGTGCATTCCTCCTGGAACTGTCCTGAAAAAGCGCTGCAATACTGATACAACAGTGAACATCCTGCAACAGAAATGTAACAACCACATTTCTGTGCACCCACTGAGTCTTTTGTTCCTTCTTTTTAACCATTTTGAGGGTTTGGAAACCGTGAAAAGCTTATAAGGAGAGCCATGTTCATTGTTTGGGTGGCGGCTGCCGAGTTCTAGGTTAAAGACCACCGGAGAGTCCGCCGTCGGAATGAAGACGTCGTGAGCACATACCCTTAAGATTACAAATAATTTTCTACGCCTTTCCCGAATTATGTCTTATACTCGAGTCACACCCTAAGCTGCGTTTAGAATTCTTCTCATTTTAGATAAAGTTGATCGTACGTAATAATTAGGCGCGTTACTCATCTTGTGCAGTTGCCGTACCCTCAAATTATGCCTTACACTCTATTCACATCACACCCAGAGCTGCAATCACAATTCTGGCCGTCTTCCTTGTAGATCTCCGCATATGTAAGAACTACTGCTGCCCCTGGTGCATGTGTGCAGGGTATACTCATGGGCTTTTGGGAGTTTAGTAGTGATGAGCAAACATGCTCGAATAAGGTGTTATCTGAGCATGCTCTTGTGCTAACCAATTGTCTTCGGCGTGCTCGAATAATATGTTCGAAACCCCACGGCTGCATGTCTCGCTGCTGTTCGACAGCCCCAACACATGTAGGGATTGCTTAATAAACAGGAAATGCATTGTGGCTGTCGAACAGCCGCGAGACATGTAGCAGCGGGGACTCGGAACGTATTTTTCGAGCACGGTGAAGATACTGTTGGCAACAGAACATGCTCAGATAACACCTTATCCGAGCACGTTCGCTCATCACTAGTGTTTAGATCAGTCCTCTATGCAATTGGAGAATAAGATCTAGAATTCAAAATTAAGATTTATTTTTTTTTAACTGCAAAATGTCCAAATTAGACTAAGGTTACACGGCGACTTTTTCAGCAGCCCCATTCGAGCTTCAGTCATGGCTAAAGTCGCTCTAGTAGCCCAAGTATAATTGATTGATTACTTTGTGCTTTTGTTCGATTGGGGCATTTTATGATGTTAATATATTGTATTCTATATTCTGTGGTCCAAACAGCAAAAAAAATAAAATTATAAAATGACCACTAGGGGCGCTGTACCACTGAGCACTATTGTGCTTATTTAAAAAAGAATATAAATCCTAAATTGTAAAAATGGGGAAAAAAGTGTTGTTCAGACATGCAGAAATTAGACCCTCCCCAACGCGCGGTAGTGGTTTAATCAAAGGGAAAAGGCGCAGATTTCTTCTAGATAGAGAAGGGTTCCTGATGCAGCAAGCTGCTTTCCAGCCAGAATTTTATGACAGATGGAGACAAAAGAAAAACCATTGGGTGACACACAATATGGAGAGAAACAGGAGTGAATGAGGATATCGAGGTTTCCAGATTTTCATAATGTCCCTTTAACCTGAAGTAACCCATAATGAGGAAGCTGATATTTTGTTTTCCTTTTCTTCAAAAAAGAAAACCCTGTAAAATCTTATACACACCAGCCCGGTTACTGTGTGTGGCTGTAGATAGTCCCTTACACTATAATACATTGATATTCCTAGAAAATGGGAAGATGGAAGTTTCAGAATGTTTAGGTGGTGACTTCTGAATATAAAATTACTTTGGTTATCACAAGTCAACTAGTAGGCAAATCCCCAGTACACTTCCATTTCAAAACACAGTCCCCGGCCTCGCGAGTATCCCCTGTGGCAAATTGCTAATCACAGCGGATGAAGCCACGACCAGACGGGCATTACTATAAGACATACTAGGTCTGGTATTCTAAATCCGTCCTTGTATTACAGGTCTGCACCTTCTTTTGAATAACACAAGCCAGTATTACAGTGTTATTCATATGTATGGACATCCTTGTAATATAAGGACAGCCGGAGTCTGCCAAAACTGAATTCATACAAAGTAGCTCTTCGTTCTGCCTAATAATGGGAACATTTCTTCTTTAGTAGATCATGTTTTCATCTAACTGCTAATAATAATGATATTTGATCATTCACAGTAGAGTAGGTGAAGGGTCTTGTGAGTACCCATGGCGGGACCTAAATCCCAGGCTGAAAATCCCTCTCCCACATCTGAATAGTAAAAGGGCTCAGTTTGTTATGTCCTAATGCATATCACCCATTGTGCCTTGTGAGACAAAAAAGGGAGCATAGGACTCCAAAGGTATTGGAGAGACGGCTCCAACGCTAACCTAAGGCAATGTTCACACGGAGTTATTTGAGGCATTCAAGAACTGAGTTTTTCGGGCAGAATGCAGTTATAATCAGTGACTCCAGCTTAGCTACTTTAGCGACATTCTCCGTTAGTCTTAGGTAATCTAAACCACACCTACTGCCTCATCAAGCTGCTGTCCCTTATCCATGCTTTATACTGCAGCTGCTTGTTTACATATAGAATAACACAGAAAGCCAGTACATGTAAAATAGCAAAGACAAAATGATCATAATCTCGATCTAAACCATTACCGCTTGTAAATTGACAGCAGAGAGTCTTGAAATCCACTTAACGTGTTGTGACCTTAAAATGTATGAAATGCATGCAAAAAAAATAGGACTTTCTTACTAGATTGTACATGTTACACCAAAGCAGTCAGTGCTGCACTCTACTTCCCTTAAAGGGGTTGTCTGATCTATATTCAGGATCAGGACCACTTCTCTAATCTGCTCCTGCAGATTGATAGGTCCTGAAGCCGCAAGTCTGAACTATGCACTTTCACATGCTGCAGCATCGAAGGAGCGCATGGAGACATATGGATCCAGGCAGCTTCAGAGCCATGCTTGCAAGCGCACACTTCTTGCATAGGAAACCAGCCACTGATGATAGATTATAGAGGTGGCCGGTAACTTAGACAATGAGCAGTAAACTTGGAAAGTTCAAAATTCCTCTGTTTTCAAGAATGGCGTGTTTTTTTAATAAGGGGTAGATTACTAAGTTACTTGTTTTTACAAGTACTTTGCAATTTTACCCATGTAACAAGCTGTGACAACCCCTTTAACCTTGACTCACGTGAAGTAGTGACATCACAGAAGAAGCTATAGACACAACTATAATACACTCAATGCTTATACATAGGAGTTATAGGGAAATAAGCGAATTTTCAGTGCCACCGGTTAACTCAAAGGAAACAAAATGGGCAGACAAGAATAGTTTAAGCTGGTAGAGGATTCTATGGAAATTACTGCTGACACATATACATGTTTATTGCAGCTCAGTCCTTACCTTGGGGTGCACATGGACCCCTTACGGTTCCACCGCTGATATATAATGTTACTGACTGCTGAGATCTGGGAATTTTACTGCCTACGGGGACTGAGCTGGGAATTTACAGATTGATGAAAACAATGTCTTGCACTTTTAGCAACTCAAACTTAAATTGAAACTTGATTCTAATGAATAGGAAGATGTGTGTAATTTTATCATATTGCACTGTGTGGTTATATGATATATAATATACGATGCCTTAACTGAGAGACCGGGATCTAATATAGTCTATAGAACACAGTATTCTGAACAGCGTTTCTCGCCTTTATCGGACCTGATTTAACACTGGGTAGATTAATGTATTTTTTTAACTTAATATTTTGACCTCTTCACTTGACGCTCAGGCAAAATGGTTTGAGGAACTGGGTTCAGTGAGGAATCGGTTTGTTAGATGCTGCGATATGGCAGTTGTTTTTTTCCGATGTACAATATGAATGTGTATTGCTAATCTATGATTGTTCTGCATGTTGAGATGATGCTAAAATGTATATAAAAGAAAAAAAAAAAGATTTTTGGCTCCTGACTCTCTTTAGGATAAAAAAAATTTAGTTAAGGAGAATCTGTCAGTGAGATTGACATTTATGTGCATGCATCTCTTTGAAAGCTAAATCCCTTGACACCTTTATATTTCTATCTGTTGTTGCATATCCAAAAAAATTAGCATTTTTGTTCATATGCAAATCATGCATTAAGTGCTGGAGCACTTCCCAAGCCTTTGCCTACCCATGTTGTTTCCCTGCCTAGCACATGCTTTTTAACTTGATTGATAGCTCACTGTCTCTGTGATATAAGGCAAATGCATCAGACCGTGCGCTATCAAGAGGCTTGTTCTTGGTGGGGAGAAGACTTGGGGGGGGGGAACAGAGTCTCAGGAAAGTGCTCTGTCAACCAAGAGCACTTCACACCTCCTTTGCATATTAGCTAAAACACCAATTTCTCGGGAATGCAGCAACAGATAGAAGATATAAAGGTGTTGATCAAAGATCTGCATGCCCATATGTGCAGTTTACAGTGGAAGGGGGAGATTGGTTTATCTTATTCAAAGATTTTCCTTAAAGGAAACGGATAGCTACAACATTTAAAGCTTTGATATGTGTTCTTGGCTTTGCAGAGAAGTTAAGCACGATTTAATTCCATTTTACAGGTATTGGCCAGAGTGCATTGTATTTAATAACCCCTTTTGAGACTTCACCAAAGCTCCATGTGTGACATTCTAGTAAATGTATAAATGTGTGTTATTTTTCCATTTGGGGGTCTGTATTATATGTATTTATTAGGCAAAATGGACACAACTGGCACCCAAGAGAAATAAGGAAACCTGCGTTATACACATCAAACAGACTGAAACTACGACTGTGGTCCTTTTATGTGATAGCCAGGAAGCCATTCCTAAGGTTTTGGGGTTTTTTATTGATTTTTTTTTTTTTAAACTTATACCTTCTACACCAACACAGTAAAACATTTCCCCAGTGTCTGGGACGCAGATCATCTATGTTGTGACGGTGTTTGGGGGCTCGGGTCCCCAGTGTGTGCAGTATGCAGGGAGGGACGATGGTCTCGCTGGAAACTTCCTCTTCTGACTGATTTTCATCTCGCGTCTGACGATCTCAGGGGGATATTTGGTATCTACCCACAGCTTGAAATCCAGACTTTCCTGGTTATAGGACCCTCTGACTCTGTGCCTGCAAGACATTAGAAAGTAATGGCTCGTACGGTAATGAATCCCTACATATTACAGGAAGCCATCTTGAATTTGCAGGGGAGGGTTTACCACTATTTTCTGGACCTCTACTTTCGTTAAAACAAATCAAACTAGCTTCCTTGGTGCATGTGGGGGTTTTTTCACCGTAGTATAGCTGTGAAAGTGGAATATATATATATATATATATATATATATATATATATATATATATATATATATATATATATATATATATATATATATATATATATATATATATATATATATATATATACATATTTTAGCTACTCAGTAACTCCAATAACTCCAATGTGGCTGGCAGTGGATACCCGTCACAACGAGTTTTACTATTGGGGGGGCAGAAAAAAAAACGTTGAGGGGTTTTTTTTGCTCTGGGATCCCATGACTATCCTCACTTGGGTTACTTTGCTCTGGGATTCCATGACTATCCTCACCTGGGTTACTTTGCTCTGGGATCCCATGAAGAGCCTCACCTGGGTTACTTTGCTCTGGGATCCCATGAAGAGCCTCACCTGGGTTACTTTGCTCTGGGATCCCATGAAGATCCTCACCTGGGTTACTTTGCTCTAGGATCCCATGAAGATCCTCACCCAAGTTACTTTGCTCTGGGATCCCATGAAGAGCCTCACCCAAGTTACTTTGCTCTGGGATCCCAAGAAGATCCTCACCTGCTCTTCAGCCTGATGTCACTCTCGATGTATCCTAATGGAGTCTTCAGCCACTCTGCTCCATTCATGCTCTGACGACCCAGTGGAACCCGAGGAAGCTTCTGCAAGGTCAGTTCATGGATCTCTTTGGCGGAAAACACCCGGCCTTTAAGAGGAGAATCACAGATCATAAGATCGAGGCCTAATATTGCTAACCCTGGTCACCCAGGGGCAAAAGACTTCTCATATGTACCTCAAACCCAAGTTTTGTCCCTCTCCTTAATGGGTACCCTGGGCATCTGCCTACAACTCCTCCTACACCATAAGAAAAATTTTATATATAAAAAAAATTACATGTAGGAGTTGGTGGTAGCCCTGATGCTTTACCTGTGTCACAGTGCATGGCTATCTTCTCCTCCTCATACCTCTTCTGAGATTGCTGGAGAAGAGGGTCCGGAAACATCGGAGTTGAAACCTGAACAAGAAAGACTAATAAATGTACGATATATTTTACGTTACAGGGCAATGTGTGTTTAGAGGAAGCAACTTTGCAAATATACTTATCTGCCATATTGTTTAATTTTCCTTACGCCATTTCAATCAACATTTAAAGGGTAGCAATATTTTTTTTTTAGTTATACTCCAACATAAAAATCGCAACACCCAAGATGGAAAAGTCATAAAATTATGGAAAGCGCAGGATGGATAGACCTATAAATGATCTACAAATTATGAAAAAAATGGAACCAACATTTTCAAAACATCTGAATGTATTCAGTACCGAGTATGAGCCACGTGCAGAAATCACTGCACTTATAGCCTTGGTTGCTATCAGGAAGGTTATTAGCCATCTGAGGAAGGTTCTGCGCCACTGAATGCACAATTATCAAGATCCGCTACTGGCAGCTCCATGTGTAATTGCCGATCAATGATGTCCCAGATATGTTCTATGGGAGACAAGTCTGGAGGTGCTGCAGGCCATGGTAACATGTTTAGGCCATGAAAGCTACGCAAAGGAGCATGAGCAACATGAGGCCTTACGTCTTAAAAAACGGCTCTGGGACACTTTGGAGAAATGGATACACCATTGATTCCACCACCAAATTAATGTAACGCCGAGCTGTTAGTGCCCCTGGAAAGAAACCTAGAAGGGTCCGGCTAAGACACTCTGTGCTACCCCACACCATAATCCTGGGAGTAGGATCTATGTGAAGTTCCCTCGTGAAGGCCTCTCCATAACGTTTCCCACATAGTCTCCAGACACCGACACCTCTGCCAGTCATTACACTAGTTGCCCATCCGCTAAAGAATACAATGCCATCTTATCTCTCTCACCCACAAATCTCTCCACAGTTCTGCACCACCCTTCATCTCGTCCCTCATCTCTATCACCTTACCGTTGCCCTCCATTAGGTAACTGATCTGAGACGAACATCCTCCATAATCCAAACCTCCCACCTCTGTCTCCAAGGCTTCTCTCGTGCTGCACCACTTTTCTGGAATGCACTACCCTGGAATATCACATTAATACCTAGTCCATGCATGCTTTAAAAACACATCTCATTAGACAGGCTTATCACCTCAATTGACTAACTTTCCCCCGTTCCCCATTCAAATTTTTCCTCAAAATCTGGTCCCTCCTATTAATCTGTTATAGATTGTAGCTGGCGAGAAGGACCCTCACGCCTTCTGTAACTTTTGCACTTTGTAATGTCTTTATTGCTTGAACATTTCTCTGCTTAATTGTAAAGTGCTACAGAACATATTGGCACTAAAGAAATAAAATTATTATTAGACCAGCGTCCGGAAAGGAATTCTATCCTCTTCAGCATTGAGTCCCTCTTTTGTCTTGGACGCAACAATAGCCAGAGATTGTTCTGGAGAACACGAGGGTAACGCCATGCTGAGGCCTTCAAGAGGGAACATAGCACCAGGACTACTACTGGGATTATGGTGTGGAGTGACATAACATACGGTAGCCAGACCCCTCTTTAGTCTTGATTCCAGGTCCACTAACAGCTCGAAATTACATTGATTAGGTGGTGGAACCAGTGGTACGGGCATTTCTCCAAAGTGTCCCAGGAACCATTTTTCAACATGACAACGCCAGGCCACATGTTACTCGTGCTCCTGTGAGCAGGCTGCGTGGCCTAAACCTGCTACCATGGCTGCAGCTTCTCTGGACTTGTGTCCCATCAAATGCATCTTGGATGTCATTGGTCGGTGATTACAAGAGGATCTGCCAGCAGCGGATCTTGATGATTTGTTCAAGTGAATTCAGGGAGGCAGAACATTCCTCAAGACAACTATTAATAACCTCATTGATAGCAGCCAAGTCTCTAAGTGCCGGGATTTCTGTAGGTGACACTCATACTCTATACAATAAATGAAGATGTTTGGAAAATTTGTGTTCCGTTTTTCCATTATTTTCAGATTACCATGTCTATTCATCCTGTGATTTCCATAATTTCACAACTTTTCCGTCTTGGTGTTGCAGTTTTAATGTTGCGTTTATATCCAATGTCCCCTTCCATGTTCTGCTAGTCTGTGGGAGTCCTGGTCCTGAGACTTCCACTGATCACTCAAAAAATAGCTCTGAATTACACTGCGAAGGAGCAGGGCTGTGGAGTCGGTAAGCCAAAGCTCCGACAACGACTTCGACTCCTCAATTTCCAAGACACCGACTCCACCAAAAGGGGCTCTGACTCCATGACTCAGACTCCACAGCCCTGCGAAGGAGGCTCGTGCTTAAATCCTGCAGCGCTGTACACCCCGTAGGGAACTATGGAACTGTACATCGCTCTGTCCACAGATAGGTATAATGCCTTGAAAAAGTATCCATGCCCTGTGAACTTTTTCAAGTTAGAAACATAAACTTAAATTAATTTTATTGGGATTTTCTGCAATATACCAACACAAAAGTAGCAAGTATTTGTGAAGTGTAAATGAAATGATATATGGTTTTCTACTTATTTAAAAAAATAATATAAATCTCAAAATTGTGAAGTGCATTTGTATTCATCCTCCCTGTAGTTTGATACCTTTAAATAAAATTCGGAGTGATCCATTGCCACCAGAAGTCACATAATTGGTAAATCGAGTCCACCTGTGTGTAAGTTATTCTCAGTATAACTACAGCTGTTCTGTGGAGGCCTCAGAAGTTTGTGTTAGAACATTAGGGATGAAAACTAAGAAACACACCAGACATGTCAGGGATAAAGTTGTGGAGAAGATTAAAGCAGGGTTAGCTTATAAAAAAAAAAAAAAAAGAGCAAATCTCTCAACATCTCACAAAGCATTATTCAATCCATCATCCAAAATGGAAGGAGTAAGGCACAACTGGAAAACCTACAAAGACATGGATATCTGCCTAAACTGACATCGTAGCAAGGAAAGCACTAATTAGAGAAGCAGCCAAGAGGCCCATGGTCACCCTGGAAGAGCTGCGGAGATAGAAGGAGCTGGCAGCGTCTGGAAGCTCTCCGGCCCAAGATGGCGCCGAGACTGCAGAGGAGGCGGCAAGGGCGAGCGCAGCATATCTAAGGAAGATGGAGGTGATCGCTCGGCTGGAACGCTTTGCGAGGTCAGAGGAAGCTGCTAATGAGCGGTCAGCGGCTGAAGGTGAGAGACCTGAAACAACATATGGCCCTGAGGAACAACAAGAAGGAGGGGGCCAGTCGCAGAGCAGTGGGGAGGAACAGAGATCCCATGATGTGGATGCACATGCTGACCAGCTTGAACAGCCAGACACACTAGACATAGCAGAGCCGACGCTCAAAGATATATTCTCTGTGGTGATGTACAACAAGTCTGCCCCTGCAGCTCTGGACAGTCGTGTGGATGAATTAAAGGGAGAGATGGGTGCGATTAATGCTGCAGTGCGCAAAGTTGAACAGAGAGTGGAGGTGGTGGAAGAACGTGTGGAGAGCGCTGAAGACCAGGTTAATGAACTGATGAAAAGAGAAAACAAGTATGAGCAGCGTATAGCTGAACTGGAATTTAAAACTGATGATCTTGAAAACCGCTCCCGCAGGAGTAACCTGAGGATTGTGGGGGAGCCAGAAAAAGCGGAAGGAAATAACCCCACTGAGTACATTGAGTCATGGCTGAAAAACACTGTAGGAGGGGATGGTCTCACTAAAATGTTTTCCGTTGAAAGGGCACATCGTGTGCCCAGTAGACCCCTGCCACCAGGATCATCCCCAAGAGTCATCTTGGCTAAAGTTCTGAATTATCGGGACCGGGATACCCTGCTGAGGAAAGCCAGGAACTGTGCGGATCTAGCCATAGACGGCAATCGCATCTCCACTCCATCTACCCAGATTATTCTGCAGCCGTCCAAAAGCTCCGAATGACGTTTGGAGAAGTCAAAAGGCGACTACGAGACTTGGATTTGCGCTATTCAATGATTTACCCAGCTAAGCTGAGAGTCGCTGCTTTGGATCGGGTGCACTTTTTTTCAGAATCCAGAGGAAGTGACACACTGGCTGGATTCTAACACCAAAAATATCAGAGCGGAACGGTCCCGCTGAAGCAGACTGAGTGATGTGGAAACAGTGATTACCTGTTATTCAGTTTGAATTTGATAAGTTAATGGTCATCTCTGAGATGACATAATGCTATGCTGGTATATGTGGGTTGTGTTCGGCGGCGCAACGGATATTGCAGTTTGATAAATGTGGACGGGAGAGTAGTTGGAGCATTGAGCTTGTATTGTTAGGCTATAAAAACGCCCTCCTAGATCTCAAACAGAGAGGGAGAGTGAATTCTTATCAGCTTAAAAGTTGTGGGAGACAGTTTTTCGGGAGGGGATGGAAGGGAAAGATGGGAGTTATTTCGCTTGGAAGGTTGGGACGGCGGGGTAGAGGCGGGAAGATGGGGGGGAGGGCAAGGGGGGGGGGACCGAGACCTCCTTTCTTAATGAGTCAAAAGTTTGGTACTGTGATATATCATGGGGAGTAGATTTAAAATTATAAGCTGGAACGTTAGGGGACTCGCCAATGTCTCAAATCGGGCCGCAATTCTACAATATCTGCTGAAACTGAGGCCCTCAGTGATATGCCTTCAAGAAACACACCTGGTAGAAGACAAAGTAGCTATGTTACAAAAAAGATGGGTGAGGAAGGCTTATCACTCGACGTACTCAGCCTATGCTAGGGGAGTGTCGGTATTAATCAACACTTCTACTCCATATGAAGAAGTGGAGGTTATAATAGACAAAGACGGGCAATACGTGTTTATTGTATGTAAGATATTGCATAGATTATTATGTATAGTGTCTTTATATATCCCTCCACCGTTTTCGGGAAAAAAGATACAGGAAATTCTGGACATATCAGGAAAATGGACTGGAGTCCCGTTGCTTGTAATAGGAGACATGAATAATATTGCAAATGATCATTGGGATAGGGGCAAACATACAGGGAACAGAGAGGGAGGGAATGTAACACCTTTTGGAAACTACATGAGGGAAATTGGATGAATAGACTTGTGGAGAGTTCGAAATATGGAGAACTACACTTACTCGTGCTACTCGGCGACGTATGGTTCCTTGTCTCGCATTGATGTGGCTTTGGGAAATGAAGGGATGGATAACTTGGTACAGGAAGTGGAATATTTGCCCAGAGTTCTATCGGATCATTGTCCTCTGATGGTATCTCTACAATTGGGAGAACAGGGGAGGTTGGCAGGTATGGGATGGAAAATTCACCCCTAGTTTGGGATACTATGAAGGCGTTTTTGAGAGGGATCTTATTCAGAGAAGTATCTCGATATAAGACTAGGTCTCAAAAACTAGATAAAGCAGTGATGGAGGAATTAAGGGCAGCGGAGGAGGCATTGGGGGCACAGTGTTCCAAAGCTACGCAGACCCGCATGAGAGTGGCCCAGTCGGAGGTTAATAAACTTCACATCCGTAAGGCAGAGAGATTGCGGGCATTTCAGAGCGAGGCATTCTATGCGGAGGGTGAGAAAGTGGGGCACCTGCTCTCAGTGGTAGCTTTGGCACAACGGGAATCCTCGCATGTATACGCAATTAAAACAAAGGGAGGTAATGTGGTTACACAAGGGGATCAAATTTTGGATGTATTTAAACAATTTTACAGTGAGTTATACTCCTCTAAGATACATAAAGGTCAAGAGGAGATGAACAGGTATATGAGTGTGATTAAGCTTCCTAGACTAGGTGATGAAGATAGAGAATGGATGGATAGGCCGCTTGCAGCGGAGGAGTTGAGGGTGGCACTGGCGGACATGGCGGGGTAATAAGGCCCCGGGGGCGGACGGCATTCCGGTAGAGGTGTACAAAATTGTTAATGAAGAAATAATAACTAAATTGGAGAAGGTATTTAATGAGTCATTGGAGAGGGGAATACTACCTACATCTATGCGAGAGGCCATTGTTGTGGTCATTCCTAAAGCTGATAAGGATCCGCTGAATCCGGAGTCCTACAGACCAATCTCACTCCTTACAGCGGATATAAAGATTTTGGCGAAGGCCTTGGCCAACAGACTAACCCATATGATTGATAAAGTAATCCACCCAGATCAATCTGGATTTATGCCCAACAAATCTACAGCAATCAATTTAAGGAGACTATATTTAAATATGCAAATTCCAGCCGAAAATGCTGGAAAGAGAGTGGTGGTGTCTTTGGATGCCCATAAGGCCTTTGATTGTGTAGAATGGAATTATTTGTGGTCGGTTTTGTTGTGCCTTGGGTTCGGGCCTAAGTTTATATCTTGGGTGGGGTTGCTATACTCCTCTCCAATGGCAAAAATTAGAGTAAATAATAAATTATCTGATAGCTTCTCATTGCATAGGGGTACAAGGCAGGGGTGCCCATTGTCTCCGTTGCTATTTGCCCTAGCTGTGGAACCCTTGGCCACTAAAATAAGGGAGGCACGAGAGATAAAAGGATTTGTCTATGGAATGAAGGAGGAGAAGGTGTCTCTGTATGCTGACGATATTTTGTTATTTTTGGGGGACTCGGGAGAATCTGGATAACGCGGTGGCATTAATTGAGGAATTTGGGGAATTCTCGGGACTCAAAATAAATTGGGACAAATAGTGCATTATGCCCATTGATGAGGTAGAAAGGGGTACTGGGGAGGTGGAAATGTCAGCAAAATTGAAGGTAGTTTCGAAATTTAAATATTTGGGGATACAAATCGCCCTTCCTCTGACGAGGTGTGAAGAACTTAATCTAAGCCCTCTGCTACAAAAAATACGTACCAAAATTTCGGCGTGGAACAAACTACATCTCTCTGTAATTGGAAGAGTGAACCTTTTGAAGATGATTGTGATGCCGCAGTTGTTATATGTACTGCATAATTCTCCAATTTGGATTCCACAGAGTAGGTTCCGTAAAATCAAATTGCTGTTTGGCAAACTAATATGGGGGGGCGGTTGGAAGCCCAAGGTTTAAACAAGAAACTTTGCAGAGGCCAAAGGCGGAAGGGGGCTTGGCGCTCCCTAACCCTTGGGTATATTTTTTATCAGCACAATGCCAGCATATTGGAAGATGGGGGGAGGAGATGGGAAAGGGGCAATCGCCCAGTAGTTTGAGATATTTGTTTGGAAAATGGCCTCTGGGTGAGAGTTTGGAAGGGGAGCAATTTTTGAAATTGGGTTCTCGGTTTCCTACTGTTCTCCTAATTCATAAGGTATGGGAAAAAGTTAAACAGATTAGGGGTGTCACAGGCCTTACCAAATACTCTCCTATATGGGATAATATAAACTTACAAGAATTTAAGCAAATGGAAGAATATGGGCCATGGAGAGAGGCAGAAATTAGATAGATGGGTCAGCTACTGGGTCAAGGGGGACTTAAGTCATTCGTGGAGTTACAAACAGAATTCCAGTTATCACATATAAATTTATATAATTATAAAAGAATTCAGCATGCGTAACAGTCGCAATGTCGGAGGAAACCTATTGAGATCCAGATTGATATCACACTGGCTTCCATTTTGGAGAACTGCGGGACAAGGGGGGCAATTTCAGAAGTGTATAGAGATAGTCAAACATCCCATCAAGTCTAGAGTGAACTGGGAAGCTGAATTGGGAGAGATAAATGATGATAGATAGGAATCTATTTTAGAATATGTGCCTAAGATCTCTATGAGCGAACCTGGGAGGATGTCTCAATTATATGTGATCCATAGAGCTTACAGAACTCCCGATAGACTGTTCAAGATGGGTTTGAGGTCTGATTACGAGTGTCCACGATGCTCGCAGGAACAGGCAGACATGTTACACATGCTGTGGCACTGCCCTAGATTGTCTGCCTTCTGGACAGTTGTTTTGAATCGGATTGAATTGGTATATAGGTGTGTCATTCCCAGAGACCCTTTGGTCTGTATATTAGGCTACGTGGAAGAAATAGCAGTGGTATCTATGGTTAAACTGGCGATTGCTAGACTGTTATTCATAGCAAGGAAATTGATAGCTCGGTTCTGGATCAGGGAGGAGCCTCCGACTAGACGAGACTTTCTTACGCAGGCGGATCATATAAATTTTATTGGAAAAAAAGTATCTATGCTAAGAGAAATAAACTAGATGTATTTCAAAAGATATGGCAGCCATGGATAGAATGGAATTAGAATTGTGGGGAGGATGCATAATGGTATAGATTATGTTCATACTATACAATTGTATTTGAATTGGGGAAGGAATATCGGATGGGAAATTGGGAAGGCATTAACCCCTTCACCCCCAAGGGTGGTTTGCACGTTATGGACCGGGCCAATTTTTACAATTCTGACCACTGTCCATTTATGAGGTTATAACTCTGGAACGCTTCAACGGATCCTGGTGATTCTGACATTGTTTTCTCGTGACATATTGTACTTCATGGTAGTGGTAAAATTTCTTTGATATTACCTGCGTTTATTTGTGAAAAAAAGGGAAATTTGGCGAAAATTTTGAAAATTTCGCAATTTTCCAACTTTGAATTTTTATGCAATTAAATCACAGTGATATGTCACACAAAATACTTAATAAGTAACATTTCCCACATGTCTACTTTACATCAGCACAATTTTGGAACCAAAATTTTTTTTTGTTAGGGAGTTATAAGGGTTAAAATTTGACCAGCAATTTCTCATTTTCACAACACCATTTTTTTTTTTAGGGACCACATCTCATTTGAAGTCATTTTGAGGGGTCTATATGATAGAAAATAACCAAGTGTGACACCATTCTAAAAACTGCACCCCTCAAGGTGCTCAAAACCACATTCAAGAAGTTTATTAACCCTTCAGGTGTTTCACAGGAATTTTTGGAATGTTTAAATAAAAATGAGCGTTTAACTTTTTTTTCACACAAAATTTACTTCAGCTCCAATTTGTTTTATTTTACCAAGGGTAACAGGAGAAAATGGACCCCAAAAGTTGTTGTACAATTTGTCCTGAGTACGCTGATACCCCATATGTGGGGGTAAACCACTGTTTGGGCGCATGGGAGTGCTCGGAAGGGAAGGAGCGCCGTTTGACTTTTCACTGCAAAATTGACAGAAATTGAGATGGGACGCCATGTTGCGTTTGGAGAGCCACTGATGTGCCTAAACATTGAACCCCCCCCCACAAGTGACACCATTTTGGAAAGTAGACCCCCTAAGGAACTTATCTAGAGGTGTAGTGAGCACTTTGACCCACCAACTGCTTCACAGAAGTTTATAATGCAGAGCCGTAAAAATAAAACAAACATTTTTTTCCCACAAAAATTATTTTTTAGCCCCCAGTTTTGTATTTTCCCGAGGGTAACAAGAGAAATTGGACCCCAAAAGTTGTTGTCCAATTTGTCCTGAGTACGCTGATACCCCATATGTGGGGGGGGAACCACTGTTTGGGCGCATGGGAGGGCTCGGAAGGGATGGAGCGCCATTTTGAATGGAATGATCTGCAGGCGTCACATTGCGTTTGCAGAGCCCTAATGTACCTAAACAGTAAAAAAAAACCCACAAGTGACACCATTTTGGAAAGTAGACCCCCTAAGCAACTCATCTAGATGTGTTGTGAGAGTTTTGAACCCTCAAGTATTTCACTACAGTTTATAACGCATAGCCGTAAAAATAAAAAAAAACATTTTTCCCCCAAAAATTATTTTTTAGCCCCCAGTTTTGTATTTTCCCAAGGGTAACAGGAGAAATTGGACCCCAAAAGTTGTTGTCCAATTTGTCTTGAGTACGCTGATAACCCATATGTTGGGGGGAACCACCGTTTGGGCGCATGGGAGGGCTCGGAAGGGAAGGGGCGCCATTTGGAATGCAGACTTAGATGGAATGGTCTGCAGGCGTCACATTGCGTTTGCAGAGCCCCTGATGTACCTAAACAGTAGAAACCCCCCACAAGTGACACCATTTTGGAAAGTAGACCCCCTAAGGAACTCATCTAGATGTGTTGTGAGAGCTTTGAACCCCCAATTGTTTCACTACAGTTTATAACGCAGAGCCATGCAAATAAAAAATATTTTTTTTCCACAAAAATTATTTTTTAGCCCCCAGTTTTGTATTTTCCCGAGGGTAACAGGAGAAATTGGACCCCAAAAGTTGTTGTCCAATTTGTCCTGAGTACGCTGATACCCCATATGTGGGGGGGAACCACTCTTTGGGTGCATGGGAGGGCTCGGAAGGGATGGAGCGCCATTTTGAATGCAGACTTAGATGGAATGGTCTGCAGGCGTCACATTGCGTTTGCAGAGCCCTAACGTACCTAAACAGTAAAAAAAAACAAGTGACACCATTTTGGAAAGTAGACCCCCTAAGCAACTCATCTAGATGTGTTGTGAGAGTTTTGAACCCTCAAGTGTTTCACTACAGTTTATAATGCATAGCCGTGAAAATTAAAAAAAAAAAATTTCCCCCCAAAATTATTTTTTAGCCCCCAGTTTTGTATTTTCCCAAGGGTAACAGGAGAAATTGGACCCCAAAAGTTGTTCTCCAATGTGTTCCAAGTACGCTGATACCCCATATGTTGGGGTAAACCCCTGTTTGGGTGCCCGGGAGAGCTCAGAAGGGAAGGAGCACTGTTTTACTTTTTCAACGCAGAATTGGCTGAAATTGAGATCGGACGCCATGTCGCATTTGGAGAGCCCCTGATGTGCCGAAACAGTGGAAACCCCCCAATTATAACTGAAACCCTAATCCAAACACACCCCTAACCCTAATCCCAACCCTATTCCCAACCGTAGATGTAATCCTAACCCTAACTTTAGCCCCAACCCTAACCCTAACTTTAGCCCCAACCCTAACTGTAGCCTTAACCCTAACCCTAGCCCCAACCCTAAACCTAGCCCTAACCCTAGCCCCAAACCTAGCCCTAACCCTAGCCCCAACCCTAACCCTAGCCCCAACCCTAGCCCTAACCCCAACCCTAACCCTAGCCCCAACCCTAACCCTAACCCTAGCCCTAACCCTAGCCCTAACCCTAATGGTAAAATGGAAATAAATACATTTTTTAAATTTTTTATTTTTCCCTAACTAAGGGGGTGATGAAGGGGGGTTTGATTTTACTTTTATAGCGTGTTTTTTAGCGGATTTTTATGATTGGCAGCCGTCACACACTGAAAGAAGCTTTTTATTGCAAAAAATATTTTTTCGAAACCACATTTTGAGAGCTATAATTTTTCCACATTTGAGTCCACAGAGTCATGCAAGGTCTTGTTTTTTGCGGAACGAGTTGACGTTTTTATTGGTAACATGCTCGGGCACGGGAGATTTTTTGATCGCTTTTTATTCCGATTTTTGTGAGGCAGAATGACCAAAAACCAGCTATTCATGAATTTCTTTTGGGGGAGGCGTTTATACCGTTCCGCGTTTGATAAAATTGATAAAGCAGTTTTATTCTTCGGGTCAGTACGATTACAGCGATATCTCATTTCTATCATTTTTTTTATGTTTTGGTGCTTTTATACGATAAAAACTATTTTATAGAAAAAATAATTATTTTGGCATCGCTTTATTCTGAGGACTATAACTTTTTTATTTTTTCGCTGATGATGCTGTATGGCGGCTCGTTTTTTGCGGGACAAGATGACGCTTGCAGCGGTACCATGGTTATTTATATCAGTCTTGTTGATCGCGTGTTATTCTACTTTTTGTTTGGCGGTATGAGAATAAAGCGTTGTTTTTTGCCTCGTTTTTTTTTTGTTTTTTTTACGGTGTTCACTGAAAGGGTTAACTAGTGATATAGTTTTATAGGTGGGATCGTTACGGACGCGGCGATACTAAATATGTGTACTTTTATTGTTTGATTTTTTTTATTTAGATAAAGGAATGTATTTACGGGAATAATATTTTTTTTTTTTCTTTATTTAGGAATTTTTTTTTTTCTTTTTTTTTTTTTACACATGTGGGATTTTTTTTTCTTACTTTTTTACTTTGTCCCAGGGGGGACATTACAGATCGGTGATCTGATAGTGTGCACAGCACTCTGTCAGATCACCGATGTCACTTACAGCGGTGCAGGCGTACCAGCACCTGCACGGCACCCGGAAGTGATCCCTGCAGGACCCGGATGCAGCCCCGCGGCCATTTTGGATCCGGGGCCTGCAGGGATAGGAGGTAGGAGACCCTCGCAGCAACGCGATCACATCGCGTTGCTCCGGGGGTCTCAGGGAAGCACGCAGGGAGCCCCCTCCCTGAACGATGCTTCCCTGTACCGCCGGCACACCGCGATCATGTTTGATCGCGGTGTGCCGGGGGTTAATGTGCCGGGGGCGGTCCGTGACCGCTCCTGGCACATAGTGCCGGATGTCAGCTGCGATAGGCAGCTGACACTCGGCCGCGATCCCCCCGTGAGCGCGGCCGATCGTGCTGGACGTACTATTCCGTCCTTGGGAATTAGGGCCCACCCCACATGGACGGAATAGTACGTCCAATGACAGAAAGGGGTTAAAGGGGTCTCGAAGGAGGGTGGGGTGGGGGGGAGTTTTGTTCATAAAATATATGATTATATGTGAACAACAGCTTGATGTCTTTTGTTATAATTGTTTTTCCTTAATAAAAATGTATCTGATTAAAAAAAACATGGTAGAGGCCGCATCATGCTGTGGGGAGGCTTTTCTTCAGCAGGGACAGGGAGGCTGGTCAGAGCTGATGGGAAGATGGCTGGAGCTAAAGACAGGGCAATCCTGGGGGAGAACCTGTTAGAGGCTGTAAAAGACTTGAGACTGGACTGTAGGTTCACCTTCCAGCAGGACAATGAAACTAAACATACTACCAGAGCTACAAAGGATGCTTTAGGTCACACCCTATTCATATGTGTGAATGGCCCAGTCACAGTCCAGACATTAATCCCATTGAGAATCTGGGACAAGACTTGAACATTTCTGTTCACAGATACCTCCATCCAATCTCAATGAGCGAGAGCAAGTGTGAAAAGAAGGAGAAAAAAAACTTCAGCCGTTAGATGTGCAGAGAAAGATCAAAAAAACTGGCAGTAGTAATTGTAGCAAAAGGTGGTCCTTCAAAGTACTGACTCATGGGGGCTGAATACAAATGCACTTCACTCTTTTCAATTTTATATTTTTTACATCATCAGAAATCCATATAATTTCCTTTACAGGTCACAAACAATTACTTTGTGTTGAAATATTACATAAAATCCCAATAAATACATTTAAATTTTTGGGTATAACGTGAAAAAACTTGGATAAGTTCACGGGGTATGAATACTTTTTCAATGCACTGTATGCTTTAAAATAATATGCAAATTTGACTTCTGCTTTACTAAGGTATGTTCACAATGAATGTTATAGTGACTGGGAAACATTCCTATCATATGAATCTGTCTGTCGTGTTCCTCATTTGCTGCGATGCCGTATTTTACATAATGGTATGTTCACTGTAGCACTGTCACCAGCAGGAGATTTCTTGCCAGATAGTTCTCAGTGTGCTCAGGACTGTGTTCAAGTTAATAATGCCCTTTATTAGGCTTCGCTTACCCGAAGGTATTGTTTGTAAAGATGATTAATAAATGGATCATACTCGGAGGAGTCATAATCGTTCATAAATGCACAACCCTGGAGGAAAACAACGACATCATGTGAATATTAATCAATCCCACAGCTCCGGCCCAAATCACAAATCATCTACATGTTATTATTACTAAAAAAAAGGATTAAATACTAAACATATATTAATAAAAACAGATCAGCAAAAGAAATATTCAAAATATTGTTTTCATGTGCAAGAGTATAACTGAAATAATACTGCCCCTATGTACAAGAATATAACTACTATAATACTGCTCCTATGTACAAGACTATTACTACTATAATACTGCTCCTATGTGCAGGAATATAACTACTATAATACTGCCCCTATGTACAAGAATATAACTACTATAATACTGCTCCTATGTACAAGTATATAACTACTATAATACTGCCCCTATGTACAAGAATATAACTACTATAATACTGCCCCTATGTACAAGAATATAACTACTATAATACTGCTCCTATGTACAAGTATATAACTACTATAATACTGCCCCTATGTACAAGTATATAACTACTATAATACTGCCCCTATGTACAAGAATATAACTACTATAATACTGCTCCTATGTACAAGAATATAGCTACCATAATACTGCTCCTATGTACAAGAATATAACTACTATAATACTGCTCCTATGTACAAGAATATAACTACTATAATACTGCTCCTATGTGCAGGAATATAACTACTATAATACTGCCCCTATGTACAAGAATATAACTACTATAATACTGCTCCTATGTACAAGACTATTACTACTATAATACTGCTCCTATGTGCAGGAATATAACTACTATAATACTGCTCCTATGTACAAGACTATTACTACTATAATACTGCTCCTATGTGCAGGAATATAACTACTATAATACTGCTCCTATGTACAAGTATATAACTACTATAATACTGCCCCTATGTACAAGAATATAACTACTATAATACTGCCCCTATGTACAAGAATATAACTACTATAATACTGCTCCTATGTACAAGTATATAACTACTATAATACTGCCCCTATGTACAAGTATATAACTACTATAATACTGCCCCTATGTACAAGAATATAACTACTATAATACTGCTCCTATGTACAAGAATATAGCTACCATAATACTGCTCCTATGTACAAGAATATAACTACTATAATACTGCTCCTATGTACAAGAATATAACTACTATAATACTGCCCCTATGTACAAGAATATAACTACTATAATACTGCTCCTATGTACAAGAATATAACTACTATAATACTGCTCCCATATACAAGAATATAACTACTATAATACTGCTCCTATGTACAAGAATATAATTACTATAATACTGCTCCTATGTACAAGAATATAACTACTATAATACTGCTCCTATGTACAAGAATATAACTACTATAATACTGTCCCTAAATACAAGAACATAACTACTATAATACTGTCCCTAAATACAAGAATATAACTACTATAATACTGCCCCTATGTACAAGAATATAACTACTATAATACTGTCCCTAAATACAAGAATATAACTACTATAATACTGCCCCTATGTACAAGAATATAACTACTATAATACTGCTCCTATGTACAAGAATATAACTACTATAATACTGTCCCTAAATACAAGAACATAACTACTATAATACTGTCCCTAAATACAAGAATATAACTACTATAATACTGCCCCTATGTACAAGAATATAACTACTATAATACTGTCCCTAAATACAAGAATATAACTACTATAATACTGCCCCTATGTACAAGAATATAACTACTATAATACTGCTCCTATGTACAAGAATATAACTACTATAATACTGCCCCCATGTACAAGAATATAACTACTATAATACTGCTCCTATGTACAAGAATATAACTACTTTAATACTGCTCCCATATACAAGAATATAACTACTATAATACTGCTCCTATGTACAAGAATATAATTACTATAATACTGCTCCTATGTACAAGAATATAACTACTATAATACTGCTCCTATGTACAAGAATATAACTACTATAATACTGTCCCTAAATACAAGAACATAACTACTATAATACTGTCCCTAAATACAAGAATATAACTACTATAATACTGCCCCTATGTACAAGAATATAACTACTATAATACTGCCCCTATGTACAAGAATATAACTACTATAATACTGTCCCTAAATACAAGAATATAACTACTATAATACTGCCCCTATGTACAAGAATATAACTACTATAATACTGCTCCTATGTACAAGAATATAACTACTATAATACTGCTCCCTATGTACAAGAATATAACTACTATAATACTGCTCCTATGTACAAGAATATAACTACTATAATACTGCTCCCTATGTACAAGAATATAACTACTATAATACTGCTCCTATGTACAAGAATATATCTACTATAATGCTGCTCCCTATGTACAAGAATATAACTACTATAATACTGCTCCCTATGTACAAGAATATAACTACTATAATACTGCCCCTATGTACAAGAATATAACTACTATAATACTGCCCCCTTTATACATGAATATAATTGTCACCACCTCGCGGTCCGGGGCACCTACTTTCTCTTCCCCGCCTGTTCTTACCTCCTCCGGTTCTGTCCTGAGCCAGCAGGGTCACGCTCCGGTCATCCGCCGGCGCTCCGGGGTCCATCCCTGCAGACATGCTGCCCGGGTCCTTGCTCCCATGTCTGCTGCACTTCCTCGTTCCTCTCCCTCTCCTAGGGAGTGCATAGGGGGCGGGCAGGCCAGCTCTCTGGCTTCTTAAACGGCCAGCCCGTTCCTACTCACTGCCCCTCCTCCCGGCCTATCACCTGCAGGCTGGAGGGATAAAAGGATCTCAGTCACTCCTGGACTCCGCCTGGGCAACTTCTATTATCCTGAAGTTGCTGCTCCAGGTCTTGTCCTGCTATGCTTACCAATCCAGTTTGCCTGCCTTACTCTGTGTTCCTTTTTCCCCTAGGATCGTGTCTGGCCTTCTCGGCATCCTGTGTCCTGGATCCTGGACGATTCCCTGCAGTCTTCAGCCTGCTTCCTAGTTCCACGTTCTGCCCTGTCTTTTCAGTTCATTTCTCCCCAGCCTCCTAGGTCGGTTTAACACAGGTGTCTGCTTCATCGGACCCTCTATTGGTGGTCAAGGGGAAATCCCTGTATAGGGGTCACTCCAAGCCTTGGACTCCTTAGAGGCACCCTGGTGTTGTGGTCCTGTGGCCCTCCTTTGGGGAGTCTCCCCTAGTATTTGTATTACTTTACAATAAACCTTTTGAACCTGCTTTCTTGGTCTGGCTCTCCCTTCCTGGTATCAGCAACCGCTGTATTTGCGGTCCAGAGGGTCCACCCGATAGACCCATCTGTAGGGCGTGACAGATTTTGCCCAGGCCATGGACCCCGCTGATGCCAGGTTCGATGCTCAGAGGGAGCTTGCTAGTCTCCGCCAGAGCCAGGAACAGGTTGTTGTGTTCATGCGGACCCTTGAGGCCCGTCTAGGTTCCCCTCAGGGGGTGGATGCATCTTACTCCTCTCATCTTGCAGATCTACATCAGGAGCTGGATCAACAAGGACGGATACAGACCCAGATGCTGGAGTACATGACGTCTGTTGACGAGCGGCTCTCGAATCTACAGCGGTCTCCTCCTGCCCCGGTTACTGCACCCGTGTTGGATCCCGTTGCCGTAGGAGGCGTCTTCTCTTCCCCTCGTCTCTGCAAACCCACCAGGTACTCTGGGGATCCAAAAATGTGCAGGGGTTTCATCAACCTATGCCAGCAGCATTTCAGGCTTCTCCCTCATCAATACCCTACGGATGTGGCGAAAGTGGCCTTTCTGGCATCACACCTGGAGGGCGAGGCCTTGGCCTGGTTCAACCCACTACTGGAGAGAGAGGACCCCATTGTATCTGATCTGCGGTCCTTCTTGGACACCTTCCGGAAGATCTTTGATGAGCCAGGTCGAGTGGCTTCGGCCACGGAGGAGTTGTTCAGCTTACAGCAAGGTACTCTCTCGGTTGGCCAATACGCCATACAGTTTCGCACTTTGGCTTCGGAGCTTCGCTGGTCTGACGAGCCCCTGATCGGTGTCTTCCGGAGAGGGTTATCCAGTCGCCTGAAGGACGAGCTTGCCGTACGAGACCTCCCCGATACCCTGGACGAATACATCTCCCTTGCCGTCCGGATGGACCGCCGCCTACAAGAACGCACCAAGGAGAGAGCCCAGGAGAGAAGACCACCTCGATTGGCACCCTCTTTACAGAGGCCCCTGTTACCAGGTAACGCCTCGTCTGCCGAAGCACCCGAACCCATGGAGGTGGATCGTCTCCGGCTGAGTCCCCGGGAGCGTGAGGAGAGAGTCGCCCGGAGGTTGTGTCTCTATTGTGGTGGCTCCAACCACTTCCGCCGGCAATGTCCCAGAAGACCGGAAAACTCCTCCACCTAGGACAGGTAAGAGAGGCCATCCTAGGTGAGAGTGATACCTCTCTACCATTAACTGTTTCCATACAGGTGAAAATTGGTGACAGGCGGTTCTCAGAGTTGGCATATTTGGACTCGGGATCTGCAGGTAACTTTATTCAGCGAGACATGGCTCTCCGCCTCGGCATCCCTATACACCCCCTGCAGCATCCCCGCACCATCACCTCCGTTGATGGGAGACCCCTACAAGACTCCGTTGAGGGCATTACCAGTGAGGTGGAGATTCAGATCGGAGCTCTCCATACTGAGAGGATTGCCTTTCTCGTGCTACCCACTCTCTCCCCACCTTTCTTGCTCGGTCTGCCATGGCTGCGTATGCATGAGCCAGTCATTGACTGGCGAAGTGGGGAGATCCAGCGTTGAGGTTCGGCCTGCCATAGCCATTGCCTGCTGTCCGTCCGGCCTATCCGTTTGCCTCCCTCACCTACGTCCTTGCCTGGACTTCCGGAGGCCTACTGGGCATATGCGGACGTCTTCGATAAACGAGAAGCAGAGGTCTTGCCCCCGCACAGGCCTTATGATTGTCCCATCGATTTGGTTCCAGGTGCCTCTTTTCCTACAGGACGAATCTACCCACTGTCCCCTGCTGAGACCCAGGCGATGTCAGAATACGTCACAGACAGCTTGGCCCGGGGATTCATCCAGAGGTCCACATCCCCTGTCGGAGCCGGGTTCTTCTACGTGAAAAAGAAGGACGGGTCTTTGCGTCCTTGCATTGACTACCGTGGATTAAACGCCATCACGGTAAAGAATAAGTACCCTCTGCCTCTTATTCCAGAACTCTTCGATCGGCTCCGGGGAGCCCGGTTGTTCACCAAGCTGGACCTGCGAGGGGCTTACAACCTTGTCCGCATCCGGGCCGGTGACGAGTGGAAAACCGCCTTCAACACCCGTGACGGTCACTTCGAATACCGGGTGATGCCCTTCGGACTGTGCAATGCACCAGCCGTCTTCCAGGAGTTCGTGAACGACGTCTTCCGTGACTTGCTGTACGTATGTGTTGTGGTATACCTAGATGACATCTTGGTTTTCTCCCCAGACCTACCCACACACAGAAGAGACGTCCGACGAGTTCTCCTTCGATTACGGGAGAACCGCTTGTACGCCAAGTATGAGAAATGCCTCTTCGAGCGGTCTTCTCTGCCGTTCCTTGCATACATCGTCTCTGACTCTGGGCTGGAGATGGATCCTGATAAAGTGTCGGCCATCATGAACTGGCCTCGGCCGGTCGGGATCAAAGCCATCCAGCGCTTCTTGGGATTCGCCAACTACTACCGGCAGTTTATCCCGCACTTCTCGGATCTGGTCAAACCCCTCACTGCACTCACACGCAAGGGAACACCTGCTAATGGATGGGCTCCAGAGGCTGAGTGCTCCTTCCAGGCACTCAAACGGGCCTTCTCCTCCGCACCAGCCCTGCACAGGCCCGTCGCTGAGAAGCAGTTCTTTCTGGAGGTGGACGCATCCTCCACAGGTGCCGGGGCCGTCCTCACGCAGAGAGCCGCCTCCGGACGTAAGGTCTCTTGCGGCTTCTTTTCGAAGGCCTTTTCCCCCTGTGAGCGGAATTACTCCATTGGTGACCGTGAGTTGCTTGCCATCAAAATGGCCTTGGAGGAGTGGCGTTACCTCCTAGAGGGAGCAGTGCACCCGGTGGTGATCTACACTGACCACAAGAACTTGGCCTATCTCCACTCTGCCCAGAGGCTCAATCCTCGCCAGGCCCGTTGGTCTTTATTCTTTGCCCGGTTTGATTACCGTCTTCATTTTCGTCCCGCAGATAAGAATATCAAGGCTGACGCCCTCTCCCGCTCTTTTCTTACCGACGATCATGAGGAGGAACCTCGTCCCATCATCGATCCATCCAAGGTGATCATGGTTGCACCGCTCCGACTGTCGCAGGTACCCCCAGGGAAGACGCTGGTGCCTGAACCTAATCGAGAACGCATCCTCCGCTGGGGACATTCCTCCTTACTAGCTGGGCACGCGGGTCTGACTAAGACCCTACAGTTGATCGGCCGGTACTACTGGTGGCCTGGGATGCGTCAAGAGGTGACAGACTACGTCTCTGCCTGTTCTTCCTGTGCCTGCAACAAGACCCCCAAACGGCTTCCCGCCGGTCAACTCTTGCCCTTGCCTGTACCATCAAAACCATGGCAACACATTGCGATGGACTTCATCACGGATCTTCCTGCATCCTCCGGGAATACTGTCATCTGGGTCGTGGTGGACAGATTTTCCAAGATGGGTCACTTCGTTTCTCTGCCTGGTCTTCCTTCGGCACCCAAGCTGGCCGAGTTGTTTGTTCTACATATCCTCCGGTTGCATGGGTTACCCTCCAACATTGTTTCCGATAGGGGAGTTCAATTCGTGTCCCGATTCTGGCGGTCTCTCTGCAGGAAACTCGATATTACCTTGGACTTCTCTTCGGCTTATCATCCACAGACTAACGGACAGGTGGAACGGGTAAACCAGGTGTTGGCAGGTTATCTACGGCACTTTGTCAACGCACACCACGACAACTGGACGTCCCTACTGCCTTGGGCGGAGTTCTCGTACAACAATCATGTTGGTGAGTCTTCACGTAACACTCCATTCTTTATTGTATATGGGCAGCACCCGAGGATCCCGACCCCCTTGGACATCGCTACTACCAATCCTGCAGCAGAGGCCGTGGCTCGTGACTTCGCCGACATCTGGAACAAGACTCGTGTAGCTCTTGTGAAAGCATCCCAGCGTATGAAGGACCATGCCGACAAAAGAAGACTTGATGCCCAGATGTTTCAACCGGGTGACAAGGTATGGTTATCAGCCAAGTACGTCCGCCTTAAGGTGCCCTCCTTCAAGCTCGGACCTCGGTACATCGGACCGTTCGAGGTGTCCCGGAGACTCAACGATGTGTGCTATCAGCTACGACTGCCTCCTTCTCTGCGAATACATAATTCTTTCCACCGTTCCCTCCTCAAGCCTGTGATCCTCAACCGCTTCTCCCAGGATCCGGGAGAGCGTCCTCCTCCTATATCGGCCAATGACGAGTATGAGGTCAGTGCCATTCTGGACGTGAAGAAGAGAGGGCGTGCCACATGGTACCTGGTCGACTGGAAGGGGTTTGGTCCTGAGGAGAGGTCCTGGGAACCGGAGGGCAACATCCATGCTCCTCGTCTCCTACGTCGGTTCCTTGCCAGTCGCCGCCCGGGGGGGCCTGGAGGGGGGGGTACTGTCACCACCTCGCGGTCCGGGGCACCTACTTTCTCTTCCCCGCCTGTTCTTACCTCCTCCGGTTCTGTCCTGAGCCAGCAGGGTCACGCTCCGGTCATCCGCCGGCGCTCCGGGGTCCATCCCTGCAGACATGCTGCCCGGGTCCTTGCTCCCATGTCTGCTGCACTTCCTCGTTCCTCTCCCTCTCCTAGGGAGTGCATAGGGGGCGGGCAGGCCAGCTCTCTGGCTTCTTAAACGGCCAGCCCGTTCCTACTCACTGCCCCTCCTCCCGGCCTATCACCTGCAGGCTGGAGGGATAAAAGGATCTCAGTCACTCCTGGACTCCGCCTGGGCAACTTCTATTATCCTGAAGTTGCTGCTCCAGGTCTTGTCCTGCTATGCTTACCAATCCAGTTTGCCTGCCTTACTCTGTGTTCCTTTTTCCCCTAGGATCGTGTCTGGCCTTCTCGGCATCCTGTGTCCTGGATCCTGGACGATTCCCTGCAGTCTTCAGCCTGCTTCCTAGTTCCACGTTCTGCCCTGTCTTTTCAGTTCATTTCTCCCCAGCCTCCTAGGTCGGTTTAACACAGGTGTCTGCTTCATCGGACCCTCTATTGGTGGTCAAGGGGAAATCCCTGTATAGGGGTCACTCCAAGCCTTGGACTCCTTAGAGGCACCCTGGTGTTGTGGTCCTGTGGCCCTCCTTTGGGGAGTCTCCCCTAGTATTTGTATTACTTTACAATAAACCTTTTGAACCTGCTTTCTTGGTCTGGCTCTCCCTTCCTGGTATCAGCAACCGCTGTATTTGCGGTCCAGAGGGTCCACCCGATAGACCCATCTGTAGGGCGTGACAATAATTACTATAATACTGCCCCTATGTACAAGAATATAACTACTATAATACTGCCCCTATGTACAGGAATATAACTACTATAATACTGCCCTGTGTACATGAATATAACTTACATAAGGATACATGCATATGTTCAGTATTTGCAGCAGAAAAATCTTCCGCAAATACTCGAGTGTTGGCAGGATAAAGACTGTGTAAATTATGAGCATTTTTTGCCCATTCATTTGTCTATAACTTTACCTTCTTATTGCAATATCGTAAGTACTGAGCCAGAAGACGTCTCCTCCGCTTTTCTATATCCTCACTGGATTGGTTATCGATGTATTTCTCGATGGCTTTCTGAATGGGATCTGCCACTCGTTCTGTCCACCTCTTGTGCTGGATCTCCCTCCTGCACTGCTCAGCCTGCTCTGTCTGTGCCACATACTCATCCACTGTCTGACCAAATGCAAAAATGTCAAAGCCAATAAACTAAAAATATAAGAAATTATATATAAAAAAAACATATGAGGTGGGGTCATCAGAACGTGTATTGATTTTTTTTTCGATATTCTGTGACTGTGCAGTAAGCACAGTACATAGAGAGGCAAGTAACTAACCCCTTCAATCAAGACAAGAACCCAAAGCTCTCCTGACTACTGTTCGAGTTGTGATGCTGGCTCCCATTCCTGATGCTGGCTCCCATTCCTGATGCAGGCTCCCATTCCTGATGCTGGCTCCCATTCCTGAT
The DNA here is from genome assembly GCF_051348905.1 of Ranitomeya variabilis. NCBI lineage: Eukaryota > Metazoa > Chordata > Amphibia > Anura > Dendrobatidae > Ranitomeya > Ranitomeya variabilis. Next base: position 1,062,724,999 of record NC_135233.1, read on the forward strand.
GCTGGCTCCCAATCCTGATGCTGGCTCCCATTCATGATGCTGGCTCCCGTTCCTGATGCTGGCTTCCGCACCTGATGCTGGCTTCCGTTCCTGATGCTGGCTCCCGTTCCTGATGCTGGCTTCCGCACCTGATGCTGGTTTCCGTTCCTGATGCTGGCTTCCGTTCCTGATGCTGACTCCCATTCCTGATGCTGGCTCCCATTCCTGATGCTGGCTCCAATTCCTGATGCTGGCGTCTATTCCTGATGCTGGCTCCCATGCCTGATGCTGGCTCCCATGCCTAATGCTGGCTCCTATGCCTGATGCTGGCTCCCATTCCTGATGCTGGCATCCATTCCTGATGCTGGCTCCCCTTCTTGATGCAGGCTCTCATTCCTGATGCTGGCTTTCATTCCTGATGCAGGCTTCCATTCCTGATGCTGGCTCCCATTCCTGATGCTGACTTCCATTCCTGATGCTGGCTCCCATGCCTGATGCTGGCTCCCATGCCTGATGCTGGCTCCCATTCCTGATGCAGGCTCCCATTCATGATGCTGGCTTTCATTCTTGACATAGGCTCCCATTCCTGATGTAGGCTCCCATTCTTGACGCTGGCTCCCATTTCTGATGCAGGCACCTATTCCTGATGCAGGCACTTATTCCTGATGGTGACTCCCATTCCTGATGCTGGCTCTCATTCCTGATGCAGGCTCCCATTCCTGATGCTGGCTTCCATTCCTGATGCTGGCTTCCATTCCTGATGCTGGATCCCATTCCTGATGCTGGCTTCCATTCCTGATGCTGGCTCCCATTGCTGATGCTGGCTTCCATTCCTGTTGCTGGCTCCCATTCCTGTTGCTGGCTTCCATTCCTGTTGCTGGCTTCCATTCCTGATGCTGGCTTACATTCCTGATGCTGGCTTCTATTCTTGTTGCAGGCTCCCATTCCTGAAGCTGGCTCCCATTCCTGAAGCTGGCTCCCATTCCTGATGCTGGCTCCCATTGCTGATGCTGGCTCCCATTCCTGATGCTGGTTTCCATGCCTGATGCTGGCTCCCATGCCTGATGCTGGCTCCCATTCCTGATGCTGGCGTCCATTCCTGATGCTGGCTCCCATTCTTGATGCAGGCTCTCATTCCTGATGCAGGCTCCCATTCCTGATGCTGGCTTCCATTCCTGATGCTGGCTCCCATTCCTGAAGCTGGCTTCCATTCCTGATGCTGGCTCCCATTCCTGAAGCTGGCTCCCATCCCTGATGCTGGCTTCCATTCCTGATGCTGGCTCCCATTGCTGATGCTGGCTTCCATTCCTGTTGCTGGCTCCCATTGCTGTTGCTGGCTTCCATTCCTGATGCTGGCTTCCATTCCTGATGCTGGATCCCATTTCTGATGCTGGATCCCATTCCTGACATTGGCTTCCATTCCTGAAGATGGCTCCCATTCCTGATGCTGGCTCCCATTCCTGAAATTGGCTCCCATTCCTGATGCTGGCTTCCATTCCTGGTGCTGGCTCCTATTCCTGATGCTGGCTTCCATTCCTGAAGCTGGCTCCCATTCCTGATACTGGATCCCATTTCTGATGCTGGCTTCCATTCCTTATGTAGGTTCCCATCCCTGATGCTGGCTTCAATTCCTGACATTGGCTTCCATTCCTGAAGCTGGCTCCCATTCCTGATGCTGACACCCATTCCTGACATTGGCTCCCATTCCTGATGCTGGCTCCCATTCCTGGTGCTGGCTCCCATTCCTGATGCTGGCTCCCATTCCTGATGCTGGCTCCCATTCCTGATGCTGGCTCCCAATCCTGATGCTGGCTCCCATTCCTGATGCTGGCTCCCATTCCTGATGCTGGCTCCCATTCCTGATGCTGGATCCCATTTCTGATGCTGGCTCCCATTCCTGATGCCTCCTCCCATTTCTGATGCTGGCTCCCATTTCTGATGCTGGCTCCCATTTCTGATGCTGGCTTCTATTCCTGAGGTAGGTTCCCATCCCTGATGCTGGCTTCCATTCCTGATATTGGCTCCCATTCCTGAAGCTGGCTCCCATTCCTGATGCTGGCTTCCATTCCTGACATTGGCTCCCATTCCTGCTGTTGGCTCCCATTCCTGCTGTTGGCTCCCATTCCTGACATTGGCTCCCATTCCTGACGCTGGCTCCCATTCCTGATGCAGGCTCCCATTTCTGATGCTAGCTGTGTAGTTACTGTCCCAATTGGGTACACCTTGCTGCGGTGGGACAGCTCTATGCTTTTTTGATCAAAAATAGTGTTTACTAAGTACCCTATGTTAATTATTTAATGCACTTGCTTTTTTACTTATTTACTTTCATTAGGGTATATGCATGCATTGTCTTTTCTTTGGTTTTGTTTGTTTCCATGGCCAGTGTGAACATGCCTTTATATCATGCATGTTTTCAAGTCATACTCTGGCTCAGTTTTTTTGTTTTTCTAGAAAAAGGAAATGGACAGAACATAGATTCCTTCTCGGTATCTCACCCGCCCCGAGCACGTACCTGGTTATAGAGGTTCTCGGTGTCCAGAACACACTGGGTCATTGCATTGATTTCCCGGCTTTCTTCATCCACTAGTAGCTGAGAGAACAGATCGTTATTGACTGTTATTGGTAACAGAGCACCTAAAACATGCCAGACCCCCAACAATTAACAGCCATTTTCAATGATAAATCCACCCCAAGATTAACACTAATGAGCCCAAAGTCTGTACTTTGGTATTTATTAGTTTGCTCCACACACATGCCAATCTGCATCAAGAAAGCAAGGTTTCCCATCTGCAGCATAGCACCACCAAATTTCAGCAGCGTATTTATAATGGAATCAGTGGCAGAAAACCGATGATGACCCCCTACAATTTCTGCAGCAGATTTACAGTCTGAATTGCCAAGTGTTCACGTGCGCATTAGCCGCATTGAATGGAGCTAATCTGCGTGCGCCTACAAGTCAATATGTGTTATGTCACCTTTTAAGATCCGCAGCAGAAAACGTGACAATCTACTGTGGATTTTCCATTGAAAACAATGGGAGGTGGATTGTGGGCAGATTTTTTATACAGGTTTCAACATAGAAAATGACAAAAAACAACAACTCTGTGAATGCACCACATAGGGGAAGATTTATTAACACTTGTGTTTTATACACTCTGCCCTAAATTTACTAAAAGGCAAAAGCCACTTATTGAATTAATGAAATATATGTTTTAGGCTGTGCAGCCCACGATAAGTTTTTTTTATGCTGCATATTTTCGCTGCGTCAAAACCGCAGTGTCTTCCAGTTCCAGTAAAGTGGATGGGATTTATAGAAATCTTATTTACTGACCTGTGGTGCACATTTCACATCCGCAGCATGTCCCTTTCTCTTGCCGCTACGCTGAGTTTTATGTGCAGATTTTCCCATAGACTTACATTAGATGTGGGGAAATATGCAGTTAAAAAATGCACGTGTGTTCTTAGTGTGTTTCCGAAGTTAAAAAATGCATCAAAAACGCATGTGACCGGCACATATGTGTATTGAAAAAAAGTTTTCAAAGCCAAATACCAGGAAAAATAAAAAAACATGACATATGAAAAACAGAAGAAGCTGCAAAAATGGGATAAAAATGCATGTAAAAAAAAAAACCGCAAAGAAAAAAGTAAGCTTGTTTACATAATAGGTGCCGAAAATCTGCAAAATCAAAAACTCACCAAAAGTTCATCATGGGAACATAACCTTAGGGTCAGAAAATGAAATAGACAAGGGAAGATTTGTGGCAAAAATGACATTTCTGAGTAAAGATGACTAAATCTGTCTAAAAGTTGCTGCCCGCATGCCTCTCTGGTTCTCCTTGACCTCTTTTTCAATGCCCTGTACAAAAATAAACCCGAAGATTTTGCACAATTTGTGACTTTTTGGCACTCTGGTTTTGCTAAAAACTGGCATAAACTGCTTGATAAATGTAGGACGTGTTTTTGTGTGACTATATTTGGTTTGTGTGGTTTTTACAAGTGTTTTTTTGTTTTTATTAAAAAAAACAGACGTTTTTAGAAACACATTTGATGTATTTTTTTTTTCATATACATCTGTATGCAGTGACCTCGCTTGTTAATAAAGGATTAGATGATACCATACTCTGGAAATTGTGAATCAAGTGTGAGATCAGTGTTCATCAGCACTCGTTCACAGCGGCCTACCGGAGGATTCCCCAGTTCCCCTGTCGGCCAGTCCAAGCCTGCAACCACCCATAGCAGCTGTAACTGCTCGGAGGCCGGCCCAAACGCCACGACAGCTGCTTCATTCTCCATAGTCTATTACTGTACCTGGACGTAGGGCTTGTGTGACAGCCAGTCACCGGTCTTCCTCAGAGAAGTGGTAGACAGGCTTCTGGTTACCGGATGTGACGCCGCCAACATCTTGGGTGGGGGAAGACTGCTATGTTTTTGGAATGAATTCCTAAAAGTCACCGACTGAGAAGTAAGACCAGAATGAATCGCACACAGGAGGGAATACGAAGGGGAAACATCCATTTAAGCTACAAAGCTGTCGTTTCATTTCACCATGTACTGAAAAACGGGAAAAAAAATAACAAGTGCAAACACAATTCCGCCATTGTTTCTTTGGGTTTCATGTCTCCACCATTCATTGAGCAGTAAAACTGACCTGGTAACGTGATTCTCCGGGTCAGTATGATGATTACAGCAAAAACAAACTTCTATAGTGTTTTATTTTTTAAATTTTAGGGGTCAAAAAGATGTAGACGTTTGTAAAAAAAAAAAAATTATATGTGGCTTGTGTCGCCATTTTCTGAGACTCATGTGACTTTTCTTTTTCCAGGGCTTGTTTTTACATTAAAAAGGCAATGTGTTTTTTTTTTGAGCACATACAACGTTTTGATTGCATTTTATTGATTTGTTTTTCAAGGGAAGGTTCAGCAACACAGTAACTACAATTCTGGTGTTCGTTTTTTTTTTATTTCTTTTTGGCTTTTAACCCCTTAAAATTGAATCTTTCTGTCGGATCAACCCTCCTAAGCCGTCTATATGGGCATTCAAGGCAAAGGAAGCTGAATAAAATGATACTTTGATATCCATGATCCGATGCCTTATTCCAGAGAAATCCACACTTTTCTTAATATGTAAATGAGCTGTCAAGATCTATGGGCCGGACATAGATCTCCCCGAAAATCTGCCTCCAGAGCTTATTAGAAATGAATGGTGGAGTTACTCGTGTGAGACGCTCAATGACTGACAGTCTGCTTTCCTTATCTACAGGTCTCACACTGGTAACGCCAATAAGCTCTGGAGGCAGATTCTCAGGGAGATCTAGGTTATTGCTACTGGGTTAATATATGGTTTACATTTTTAATTTTAACCGGCCCTTTATGGATATAACTATTTTCATTTTTCTTTATATTAAAACTTGGAAAATGTGGGTAAATAAAAAAACTTTAATAATTTTATTTTTTTTATAATTTTACAACTTTTTTTTTATTAGTGCCAATGTAGAATTTGAACCTGAGATTGTTCTCTTGCTTGTACTGTTTTGAGGTATACTTTAATGCAATATTATATTGCTATTGGATATTTGAGTCCATTTAATAACATGTCTTCACCCCTCCCCAAAGACGCCTCTTGACGAAGACGTGCGAAACGTGCGTTGGGTTGAGAGGGATACACGGCCTATATTCACTTTATTTATATGCACTTCTTACTTACACTCACCGGCCACTTTATTAGGTACACCTGTCCAACTTCTTGTTAACACTTAATTTCTAATCAGCCAATCACATGGCGGCAACTCAGTGCATTTAGGCATGTAGACATGGTCAAGACAATCTCCTGCAGTTCAAACCGAGCATCAGTATGGGGAAGAAAGGTGATTTGAGTGCCTTTGAACGTGGCATGGTTGTTGGTGCCAGAAGGGCTGGTCTGAGTATTTCAGAAACTGCTGATCTACTGGGATTTTCACGCACAACCATCTCTAGGGTTTACAGAGAATGGTCCGAAAAAGAAAAAAAATCCAGTGAGCGGCAGTTCTGTGGGCGGAAATGCCTTGTTGATGCCAGAGGTCAGAGGAGAATGGGCAGACTGGTTCGAGCTGATAGAAAGGCAACAGTGACTCAAATCGCCACCCGTTACAACCAAGGTAGGCCTAAGAGCATCTCTGAACGCACAGTGCGTCGAACTTTGAGGCAGATGGGCTACAGCAGCAGAAGACCACACCGGGTACCACTCCTTTCAGCTAAGAACAGGAAACTGAGGCTACAATTTGTACAAGCTCCTCGAAATTGGACAGTAGAAGATTGGAAAAACGTTGCTTGGTCTGATGAGTCTCGATTTCTGCTGCGACATTCGGATGGTAGGGTCAGAATTTGGCGTAAACAACATGAAAGCATGGATCCATCCTGCCTTGTATGGAGCATCTTTGGGATGTGCAGCCGACAAATCTGCGGCAACTGTGTGATGCCATCATGTCAATATGGACCAAAATCTCTGAGGAATGCTTCCAGCACCTTGTTGAATCTATGCCACGAAGAATTGAGGCAGTTCTGAAGGCAAAAGGGGGTCCAACCCGTTACTAGCATGGTGTACCTAATAAAGTGGCCGGTGAGTGTATAGCTTTCTCTGTACAGTATATGGTAATGCAAATTGAAAAGAGGAACAGGTCCCGCAAAAATAAAAGAAAAAAAAAACTTCATATGGCGATGTCAACAGAATAACTAAACCAATATATACGGTACATATATATTCATAAATAAAGAAAAATAATATTAAACAGGTATAGCAGTAATTAGTAATCAGTTATAATATAACGCTGGATGCGTCCTTATGTCTGAAGCCGGTATAGACTGCCCCTGTGCTGTGTGGCTGGAGTCAGAAGGACGCAGCCAGCGTTAATACACCAGCAGTCCAGTGCGATGAGGTGGGAGGAGGAGTGTGGAGCCGAAGTCAGCACCTATCACCGGCGCCATGAGGAGGAGGCTTGGGGACGAGTATGGCAACCTTGTGTCCTCTAATTCTTTCCGGCACTACACCGTCTGTCATCTGTACCCACTACACCGGGAGCCCTGGGGACTACGCTTCACCTGTGGGAAGTCATACCATCCCTGCTACAGTACCATCATCCCCAGAGGACCCCTTTAAGCAGCGTTGGTCACAGGTGGCGTCACGAACAAACAACTTTCATAAACTTTATTCCCCATTCACATCCCCTTTTATAGGACGCCCAGGGCCACGGACCGGGTCACTGCGACTGTGACCACCCCTTTAAGAACAGAATCGGCCTGGTACCGAGTATCCCCTAGGCCCTAGCAGGAGCTCCACTAGCATGGCGCCGGAGTCAGCGATCTTTGGCGGATGAGGCTGGAGGAGTGTGGCGCCGGAGTCAGCGCCTATCACCGGCGCCATGAGGAGGAGGCTGGAGGACCTGTATGGTTCCAGAGTCAGTGCTCTCCGGCGGACGAGGCTGGAGGAGGAGTGTGGAACCGGAGTCAGCGCCTATCACCGGCGCCATGAGGAGGAGGCTGGAGGACTAGTATGGCTCCAGAGTCAGCGATCTCCGGTGAACGAGGCTGGAGGAGGAGGAGTGTGGCGCCGGAGTCAGAACCTATCACCGGCGCCATGAGGAGGAGGCTGGAGGACTAGTATGGGTCCAGAGTCAGCGATCTCCGGCGGACGAGGCTGGAGGAGGAGTGTGGCGCCGGAGTCAGCGCCTATCATCGGCACCATGAGGAGGAGGCTGGAGGACTAGTATGGTTCCAGAGTCAGTGCTCTCCGGCGGACGAGGCTGAAGGAGGAGGTGGAGGAGTGTGGGGCCGGAGTCAGCACCTATCATCGGCACCATGGGGAGGAGGCTGGAGGACTAGTATGGCTCCAGAGTCAGCGATCTCCGGCGGAGGAGGTGGAGGAGTGTGGCGCCGGAGTCAGCACCTATCATCGGCACCATGAGGAGGAGGCTGGAGGACTAGTATGGCTCCAGAGTCAGCGATCTCCGGCGGAGGAGGTGGAGGAGTGTGGCGCCGGAGTCAGCACCTATCATCGGCGCCATGAGGAGGCTGGAGGACTAGTATGGGTCCAGAGTCAGCGATCTCCGGCGGACGAGGCTGGAGGAGGAGGTGGAGGAGTGTGGCGCCAGAGTCAGCACCTATCATCGACGCCATGAGGAGGAGGCTGGAGGACTAGTATGGCGCCAGAGTCAGCGATCTCCGGCGGACGAGGCTGGAGGAGGAGTGTGGCGCCGGAGTCAGCACCTATCACCGGCGCCATGAGGAGGAGGCTGGAGGACTAGTATGGCTCCAGAGTCAGCGATCTCCGGCGGACGAGGCTGGAGGAGGAGTGTGGCGCCGGAGTCAGCGCCATGAGGAGGAGGCTGGAGGACTAGTATGGGTCCAGAGTCAGCGATCTCCGGCGGATGAGGCTGGAGGAGGAGTGTGGCGCCGGAGTCAGCGCCTATCACCGGCGTTATGAGGAGGAGGCTGGAGGACTAGTATGGCTCCAGAGTCAGTGATCTCCGGCGGACGAGGCTGGAGGAGGAGTGTGGCGCCGGAGTCAGCACCTATCACCGGCGCCATGAGGAGGAGGCTGGAGGACTAGTATGGCTCCAGAGTCAGCGATCTCCGGCGGACGAGGCTGGAGGAGGAGTGTGGCGCCGGAGTCAGCACCTATCACCGGCGCCATGAGGAAGAGGCTGGAGGACGAGTATGGCTCCAGAGTCAGCGATCTCCGGTGGACGAGGCTGGAGGAGGAGGAGGAGGAGTGTGGCACCGGAGTGAATTTTTTTGTATGTATTTATTGAACAACAGCAGTGCAGGCAGGATGAGGGGCATATACCAGGATGGGGGACCACATGCCAGGCTCGGGGAGCACATACCAGGACTAGTTATTGAACCCGTTCTACGCCCGAGTGGCATTTTTATTGGTACATTTTTTGCTATGTTAAAGGGATCTTGTCCCCAGAAATAACCTGCAGGTTAGGCTAGTTTCACACTAGCGTCGGGAACAACCCGTCGCTGTGCGTCGGGCCGACGTTCCCGACGCTAGGGTGGTCTCCGCCGCACAACGGGGGCAGCGGATGCATTTTTCCCACGCATCCGCTGCCCCATTGTGAGGTGCGGGGAAGTGCGGGGAGGTGGGGGCGGAGTTCCGGCCGCGCATGCGCGGTCGGAAAAAGTGGACCGTCGGGAGCAAAAAACGTTTTTTTCTCCCGACGGTCCGCTACCACACGCCCAAGCGTCGCAAAACGGACGCGCCGTTTGGCAATGCGTCGCAAATGCGTCGCTAATGTTAGTCTATGACGAAAAAACGTATCCAGCAAGAACTTTTGCTGGATGCGTATTTTCGGCAAAACGACGCATTTGCGACGTATTGCAGTTAACGCTAGTGTGAAAGTAGCCTTAATAGTGTTATTATGCTGCCCGATGCCTCAGTCATGGGGGCGGGGAGCTGGGGGTTCAGTCACCGCTCTGAGTACACAGCCGGCTGCTGTAACCGCACCCCGGACCCTGATTGACAGCCGGCCTCAAAGTAGGGGTAGTGTCAGTCAGGGCCAGGGTCGCAGTTATAGCCTCTGCTTTATATTCTCAGAGCGGTGACTGAACCAGCGCCTCCCGAGCCCCCATGACTGAAGCCAACTGCTGGCGGGGAGAACAAAGATCATTTCTCCTCTCTGCATTCAGCTACGTGCAGGTGGTGGGCTGCATAATAACGTTGTTAATCTGCAGATTATCCGCATATCTGTAGGTTAATAGCATTATTTCTGGTGACAGGTTCCCTTTAATTTTATAGTACAATACTTCAATAAAATTGTGCCGGAGTCAGTGCGTGCGCATACAGAGATCTCCGGCACCATTTTATTATTGAAGACACTGTATACGCAAATTCGCAGACACAGTGCCTTTTTAAAAAAAAAGGCGCTGGAAATGTACCAATAAAAATGCTCGGCACCCGGGCGTAGAACAAGTTCAATAGCTAGTGTATATACTGTATATATATATATATATATATATATAATGAGGGCTCTTGGAAGAAAGGTGAGACAACAAGTAAATCCAAAGACAAAGTGGTGAAACAATAAGTTTTTGGGGGTTTTTGATGATGGATTCCCTTTAAATTATTTAAAATAAAGGTTACACGGCCCCCGCATATCAGTGTCAGTCACATGATGCCCCTGTCAGCAGTGCCAGACACATGATGCCCCTGTCAGTAGTGCCACCTGCTGCGCACCACTCCTCTCTGACACAGAAGGCATGTGCACAACCACCAGAAGGCGCTCACATGTCTCTGCCCAGCCCTGTACTGCGATCATCGATAAGATCAGGAGAGGATGGATCGGAGGAGGCGGTGGTCTTTTACAGGTACTCTGTGTCCTGATGGGTTCACTAGGCTTCCTCTTATGAGCCATGCAGCCCCCTTCAGCTCCCCATGGAGGTCTGCACCATGTAAACTAAAGGGGAAATGGGGAGACAACAGAAAATTACATGGAAGATTCTTGTCACCGTTCTTCCAAAAGCCGGCCCTCTCTGGTTACTGCGCCATTGTCTGCCCCAGTAACTAAGCACCACACAAGAAGAACACCTCACCCTGGTGACCTTCTCTAAAGAAGAGACATTCTACCCTGAGGCTCACGCTGTACCTGCGGCCCGATCTGTGGACAGGGTGCTATAGAGAAGGAGAAGCTGAGCAGAAGGACCGTGGTGGACATAGCATGTGCCAGTTCACCCTGTGTACTTACACAGGGGCCCAAGAGGTCAGGGGGCCACTACCACGTAAAAAGCAGCAAGCAGCCTCTGTTATTGGACTGTTTAGCCTGTGCCCACCCCAGCAGATGATATACACTGTAGACTTGTTGGAAAAGATTCAATGTACCATAACCTTAATCACTGAATTCGTTCTGCTTCATCACTGTGGCAGCTCTGCTACCTCAAACATCCTTCCAGCTCAGCTCTGCTAATCAGGTGCCTACTCCACAAATGGTCATTAGGGCGGTGCTAGCGTGATGTTTTATCGTTACAGCGATGGTGAATGGACGAATACCATAACTCAGGGTGCACAGAAGGGTTAATTACAATGTCAAGCAGGTAGGTGGGTGAGATGACGAAATCGGAGATGCCAAGATACTGAAGAAGTAATCAGACTCTTGTATAATTCACGAGGAACGGTTACCCGAGACCAAGGAACACAGGGCAAGCCAAGAAAATGACACAGATGAGAAATAGACTCGCTGATCTCTACCCTCATTGACTGCGCACCCAAATCGCTCTGCCCGATCATAGAGAGAACTGAGCATGTGCACATGTCCAGTTCTCTCCACCTCCTCCCTGCACAGAGCACAGGAAACCAAATCAGTGTTCCCCTCCTGATACAGGCAGGACAATGATGAGGGCTGGAGATGGGAGCTTTGGAGATGAGCTCCAAAGTGGCCATCAGACAGGAGCCTTGTGAGCTGCCTCCTACATGCCGGAATCCCAGGTAGCTTCTGATTACATCATCTCCGTGGAGTGGGGCGCACACGTCATCGCACTGGGCTGGCTCAGAAAGACAGGAGTCGGGGATTCTATAAAGTAGGAGGCTCACAGGCTCCTGTCTGACACGTCCGATATGCCAATCCTTCTCTCTCCAACATCTTTTGTGGGGGGAGAATCAAGAAGACCCCACAGCTATAGATGAGCAAACTGACTCACAAGACCCTGTTTCAGTGGCCGCATCGGTAGTCCATGGCTGCCAGTCCAGAGCCCCCCACCTGCCGGCATCCTCAGCGCCTCTTCTGATTAGTAGGTCGCCACGAGGTCATCAGACGTCACGGAGGTCTACTAGCCATAAGAGGGGCTAGGGATGTTGTAGGCGGGTAGAACTTTGCATCGCTCATGTCCGGCAGCCATGGACTACCGACATGGCCGCTGAACCAGGGTCCTGTGATATTTTTTTGCTCAGCTCTACCCCATACACGTCATATGGACAAGGGTCCTGACAAAATCAGCGGCTTCAGCTGGCATTCATCTAATGTGTATTGGAGTCTTAAAACCCCCCAGGAACACTGACTTTAACCCCTTCCCAGCCAATCTGTGCTCCGAACAAACCGATCAGCAATGACATTTAAGACGTCCGGTCACGGTCGACCCCTCTGCAGTCGGCAGGCTCCATAAGGCCGATGTCCACGGACACCTTTAGAGGGAACATTGGCATCAGACCTCTTTACCCAGCCCAGGGGCCAGCAACCATCCATACTCCAGCTGTTCTAAAACTACAACTCCCAGCATGCGGCCTGTGATGGTGGGATATGTTATGTGGGTATCATTTTGTGTATATTTATATTTTACTGATTATCATGATGTTCTCTTGTAGAATGAGTTATTTGCTAATTGATGAATGGCTGTTATTTGCCATCTGATATTCTCCCCACAGTTCTGTATTGTTATCTCTCCACCGGGTCAGTGAATAATGTTGTTTGTTAGTATGCTAATGACATATTGAACTAGCTTGTTGAAACAATGAGCCCCTGAGACCCACCCCCCTAACCTGTGAATGAGAAGAGGGACTTGTAAATATCAGGGAGGTGACACACAGATCAGTCCTGTGTGGAATGATGATGGGTTCACAGCATATCAGAGAGAAAGAAGAGTATATGGACTATGTGATCCTCTGTCTGCTGGATTGTTGGACTTTTATCCTGTTACTGAACTGCATTCGTGTTCTGGACTATTTTATCCTTTGTGTGGTGGATCGTATATGGACCTTTTGTATTTTTGCCTAAATAAAGGTCTTGGGATTGTTCACTCTTCTCTGGCTCTGTTGATTGTGTGGTACCGGAGAAGGACTCCGTGACACGGCCCCCTGGAGTTTCATAATTGCTGACCCCTGAAGAATATCAGGGACTACAAACAAAGGGATGCGGGTGAAGAGAAACCCACTCATGACATACATCCATGGCTCACCTTCATCTGCTCGTGGAGCAGTTCCTTGGGCAGCGGTGCGCCGTGTATGGTGACCATTCTGTCCTTTATTGTCGGCTGCAGCGTCCCCTAGTGGTCAAAAACAGACGAAGTCGATTCACATGGAAAGTTGCGGCACTTTGTGCAAACACGTGTAACATATTGTGACTTTTTAAGATCAATGCCTTGATGCACCTCCCCCACGCCACGCACCGACCCTCCGCATGTCCCCACTAGGGCTGGAAAGTAGCGATGTAGGTCTCTTACATCCAATCACTAAAAATAAATAATAAAAAACTGAAAAACTTTTGTGTTTTGAGGGGTTGCAAGGCTGAACGTCAGACACGGCACAGACACGTGATGTCCCAACTATCCCAGTGCTGCAGATCAGACCAGTGCACCCGGCTGGGGTACTGGGTTGGGGGGGGGGGGCTGTGGCTTTTTGACCCATGTGCTCCACAACTGTGATTTCAGAAATGGCTCAGCGTGCGCCCATTTAACCACTTCAGGCTCCATGATGTAGATGAGATCTGTCATGGATAAAATCGGGGTATGTGGAGCGATCTGCTGTTTAACTCCTCTGTTGTAACTCCTCCATCTCGGTGGTCCTGTGAAGCCCAGTATTGTGCAAGCAATGAACCGATTGTGTCTATTGGGGGAAAATCCTCCCACCCCTTACTGCACCATGATCCCGGGCTGCCGACGGGGTTGTCAATTGTGCTAAGGAGACTTAGGGTATGTTTCCACGTTCAGGAAACGCTGCGTGTTTGATGCTGCGTAGAGCCGCAGCGTCAAACACGCAGCGTCCAGATGGTACAGCATAGTGCAGGGGATTGTATGAAATCCCGTCTCCACTATGCATTAAAAGACGCATGCGGACCTACGGAAACGGCCATGCGGTGCGTCTTTTAAGAACGCAGCATGTCCTTACATTGCTGAAACAACGCAAGAACAACGCAGGTGACCTGCCAGTGACCTCAGGTGCAGATTTTATCTGCGTAAAATCTTGACCAAATCCTGATGCAATCCTGAACGTGGACACATACCCTAAGAATTAAAGTGTTATGTAAAAATAGTGTTTTCAGACATATAAAAAAATAACTAATAATAATAATAATAATAATTATTATTATTATTATTATTATTGTTATTAAAACCACCCTTTTAAAAGAAATGAAAAAATAAAAAGACTCAGTATCGCTGCATTTGTGAAAGTCTTGGAAAACATCAAATTGTTCAACCCATAATATCAACGTCAAGCAGAAAAATAAAAGGAAATAAAGAAAAAAGAAAGGAAGAAAAGAGAGTAAAGGAAAGGAAAGAGCGAGAAAGGAAAGAAAGAAAGAAAGGAGGCAAGGAAGGAAGGAAAGAGAGAAAGATAGCAAGGAAAGAAAGAAGGAAGGAACGAAAGAGATAAAGAAAGGAAAGAAAGAAAGAAAGAAAGAAAAAAGAAAGGAAAGAGAAAGAAAAAAGGAAAGAAGGAAAGAGGGAAAGGAAGAAAGAAAGAAAGAAAGAAAGAAAGAAAGAAAGAAAGAAAGAAAGAAAGAAAAAGGAAGAAGGAAGGAAAGAAAGAAAGAAAGAAAGAAAGAAAGAAAGAAAGAAAGAAAGAAAGAAAGAAAGAAAAAGGAAGAAGGAAAGAAAGAAAGAAAGAAAGAAAGAAAGAAAGAAAGAAAGGAAGAAAGAAAGAAAGAAGAGATAAACAGAATAGAAATAGAATAGAAAGATAAAAAAAGAAAAAGAAAGAAAGAAAATTGTGGTATTTTTAGCATAGCTCCTCTGCAAAATAAAATACAATAAAATGCAATGAAACCACCGGCTGTGGCCCAGAGTGTTACAGAATAACGACATCCCGGCATGCTAGAAAACCAAGTGCAACGAGAGTGTAAAATATAAATATTTTTTCAAACCAGTAAAATAATAAAGCGTACGAGTGTGGTGTGTCGGTGTCACAGTGACAGCTCAGCTCTACCGCACAATGACCCCGTCCAGCGGCGCCCGGTGTCCGCCCGGTGTCTGCCCGGTGTCTTCCCGGTGTCCGCCCGGTGCCTCAGCCCAGCCTCCCCGCACTCACACGGAGCTCTCAGGACATTATATGGGAAGATGAATGGTGTAACCCTGCACCTACCGGCCAGGAGACCTCACACACCGCAGCACCGTCCACCGCCGCCGCAGCACCGTCCACCGCCACCGCTGCACTCATCCTTCAGCCCCGTGTCCTTCCGCTAACTGCCCATCACACTATATAGTCCCACTCACCATTTTTCCTACCAGGTCTACGCTTACTGTATCTTATCCTGCACTGGTGGAATATTACACAGTATCACTTATCATTCTACACAGACCGCAGCAGGCACAGCTGCATCTCTGTAAGTCCTGTGTAGTCACTTGTTCCTTGCTCTCTCTAGCCTCCATCTTATGACTATAACTTTAGTATTCTCCGTGTTTATTTGCCGGCTTGTTAATATGTAAACACTTAACATTAAAAGTATGCAGTAGCAATAAAGTATCAAATTTTACACTACAGGGACTATTCTACAATAGTCAGTATCACTCCGCCGCGGTGGTTGTGACAATTACCATAGCAACGCGTTGTTCCTTGTCGCCACCAGAAACACCGGGCAATGACTGAGTGAGTGGCAGAAATAAGAGCCAATCAGTTGCAGGAAAATAATTGTAGGCGGGGTTATTAAGAACTTGGCTGCCAATCAGGAGTGTTGTGAGTAATAGCCACGCCTTCTGCTCTGCTGGTTAACGTGGGTTGCAGAGGTGAACAAAACAGAGCCGACTCAGCCGAGGGGAGGAGGAGAGGAGAGCAGACAGGGAGAGGTGAGGAGAGGAGGAGAGGGGACGGGTGAGCAGAAGGAGGAGACATGAGGAGAGCAGAGGTGAGAGGGGGAATAGAAGAAGTGAAGGGGGGGGGGGGAGAGGAGAGCAGGAGGAGAGGAGAACGAGGGGAGAGGGGAGCAGAGGGAGAGGAGAGCAGGAGAGGAGAGCAGGAGGAGAGGAGAACGAGGGGAGCAGGGGGAGAGGAGCAGAGGGAGAGGAGAACAGAGGGAGAGGAGAGCAGGAGGAGAGGGGAGCAGGGGGAGAGGAGAGCAGGAGGAGAGGAGAGCAGGAGGAGAGGAGAACGAGGGGAGCAGGGGGAGAGGGGAGCAGGGGGAGAGGAGAACAGGGGGAGAGGAGCAGAGGGAGAGGAGAACAGAGCGAGAGGAGAGCAGGAGGAGAGGGGAGCAGGGGGAGAGGAGAACAGGGGAGAGGGGAGCAGAGGGAGAGGAGATCGGGGAGAGGAGAGCAGGAGGAGAGGAGAGGAGAACGAGGGGAGCAGGGGGAGAGGGGAGCAGGGGGAGAGGAGAGCAGAGGGAGAGGAGAACAAGGGGAGAGGAGAGCAGGAGGAGAGGAGAACAGGGGGAGAGGAGAACGGGAGGAGAGCAGGAGGATAGGAGAACAGGGGGAGAGGGGAGCAGGGGGAGAGGGGAGTAGGGAGAGGGGAGCAGAGGGAGAGGAGAGCAGGAGGAGAGGAGAGCAGGAGGAGAGGAGAACGAGGGGAGCAGGGGGAGAGGGGAGCAGGGGGAGAGGAGAACAGGGGGAGAGGGGAGCAGAGGGAGAGGAGAACAGGGGAGAGGAGAGCAGGAGGAGAGGGGAGCAGGGGGAGAGGAGAACATGGGGACAGGGGAGCAGGGGGAGAGGAGAACAGGGGGAGAGGAGAGCAGGAGGAGAGGAGAGCAGGAGGAGAGGAGAACGAGGGGAGCAGGGGGAGAGGGGAGCAGGGGGAGAGGGGAGCAGAGGGAGAGGAGAACAAGGGGAGAGGAGAGCAGGAGGAGAGGAGAGCAGGAGGAGAGGAGAACAGGGGGAGAGGGGAGCAGAGGGAGAGGAGAACGGGGAGAGGAGAGCAGGAGGAGAGGAGAACAGGGGGAGAGGGGAGCAGGGGGAGGGGGAGCAGGGAGAGAAGAGAGCAGGGGGAGAGGAGAACAGAGGGAGAGGAGAACAGAGGGAGAGGAGAACAGAGGGAGAGGGGAGCAGAGGGAGAGGAGAACAGAGGGAGAGGAGAACAGGGAGAGGGAAGCAGGGGGAGAGGGGAGCAGGGGGAGAGGGGAGCAGGGGGAGAGGAGAACAGAGGAAGAGGAGAACAGGGGGAGAGGGGAGCAGAGGGAGAGGAGAGCAGGGGGAGAGGGGAGCAGGGGGAGAGGAGAACAGAGGGAGAGGAGAACAGGGAGAGGAGAACAGAGGGAGAGGGGAGCAGAGGGAGAGGAGAACAGGGAGAGGGAAGCAGGGGGAGAGGGGAGCAGGGGGAGAGGGGAGCAGGGGGAGAGGAGAACAGAGGGAGAGGAGAACAGGGGGAGAGGGAGCAGAGGGAGAGGAGAGCAGGGGGAGAGGGGAGCAGGGGGAGAGGAGAACAGAGGGAGAGGGGAGCAGAGGGAGAGGAGAACAGAGGGAGTGGGGAGCAGGGGGAGAGGGGAGCAGGGGGAGAGGTGAGCAGGGGGAGAGGAGAACAGAGGGAGAGGTGAGCCGGGGGGAGAGGGGAGCAGGGGGAGAGGAGAACAGAGGGAGTGGAGAACAGAGGGAGAGGAGAACAGAGGGAGAGGGGAGCAGGGGGAGAGGGGAGCAGGGGGAGAGGGGAGCAGGGGGAGAGGAGAACAGAGGGAGAGGAGAACAGGGGGAGAGGGAGCAGAGGGAGAGGAGAGCAGGGGGAGAGGGGAGCAGGGGGAGAGGAGAACAGAGGGAGAGGAGAACAGAGGGAGAGGGGAGCAGAGGGAGAGGAGAACAGAGGGAGTGGGGAGCAGGGGGAGAGGGGAGCAGGGGGAGAGGTGAGCAGGGGGAGAGGAGAACAGAGGGAGAGGTGAGCCGGGGGGAGAGGGGAGCAGGGGGAGAGGAGAACAGAGGGAGTGGAGAACAGAGGGAGAGGAGAACAGAGGGAGAGGGGAGCAGGGGGACAGGGGAGCAGGGGGACAGGGGAGCGAGGGGGAAGGGACAGGTGAACAGTGAGGAGAGGGGGGAGGTGAGCTGGGGGATAGTAGCAGTTTGGGGTGATACATTGGTAGTAATGGTGTGTTTAGCCTTAACCCATTCATGTCAGGGCATTTTTTTTATTCTAATTTATCCCCATATTTTCTTTCCAGTGTTTAAATAATATTTCTGTAGATTGGGCTTTTACGGGCACAACAATACCAAAAATACCTGTCATAGGTCGTTAAAGGAGATTACCATTCAGCAAACCCCCTGCAGTAAATTGATTTTTAACCCATTCCTGGCTGGGCAACATTTTTTTTTGTGCTTTAATGTTTCCTCTTCTTTCCCCAAGAACTATTTTTTTTTCCCGTTGATCTAGTTGTTATTTGCAGGACAAGGTGTAGAGTTTCATGACACCATTTCATGTAATGGTACCAATGGTGCACATAACTCTTAGGCCGGCGTCACACTGGCGAGTTTTACAGACGTATGAGCGTAGAAAATACACCCATAAAATACGCATAACACACGGCCCAATGATTCCCTATGTCCCAGCTCCTATCAGCCGTATTTTACTGATCCGTATTATACGGTCTTCTACGGCCGTAGAAAATCGCAGCATGCTGCGTTTGTAACCATAATGCGCAAAAAAATCGCCAATGAAAGTCTATGGGGGCGAGAAAAATACGGATTACACACGGACCAGCAGTGTGACTTGCGAGAAATACGCAGCGGTGTTCTATAGAAAAGGCGGTAATTCAATTGCCGGCTTTTCATCTCTCCTTCACAAACCCGACAGGATATGAGACATGGTTTACATACAGTAAACCATCTCGTATCCCTTTTTTTTTTTTTGCATATTCCACACTACTAATGTTAGTAGTGTGTATGTGCAAAATTTGGGCGCTGTTGCTTGTAAAATAAAGGGTTAAATCGCTGAAAAAATTGGCGTGGGCTCCCACGCAATTTTCTCCGCCAGAGTGGAACTCGAGCGTGGGAACTTTTACCAGGTTCCAGTTCATGAGGACATCCAGCAGAGGGCGCCTCACTGCAACTCAAGGTAACTACAGGTCACCCTGCTTTCCATTCATTCTCGGGGGTTTTACAACCACGAGCACTGCTTTAGCCGAGCTCCTGGCTGTAAAATGATTTAACCCCTTCAGATGGATTTACTTCGTGGGACTTGACCTGAGCGTCGGAAGGTATGAGATATTGTTATTTTTTTATTTTTCCTTTGTTACAGAACGAGGGTCTTCAGGTGGATTACCAGTATAATAATATATTACAACACCCTGTGTCTTTATTTCATTAAAATACTTTTAAATAATATGTGTGTGTTTTATTAACCATTTCGTACTATTGGATTAATAATGGATAGGTGTCATAATTGACGCCTCTCCATTATTAATCTGGCTTAATGTCACCTTACAATAGCAAGGTGACATTAACCCTTCATTACCCCATAGCCCACCGCTACAGGGAGTGGGAAGAGAGTGGCCAAGTGCCAGAATAGGCGCATCTTCCAGATGTGCCTTTTCTGGGGTGGCTGGGGGCAGATGTTTGTAGCCGGGGGGGGGGCAATAACCATGGACCCTCTCCTGGCTATTAATATCTGCCCTCAGTCACTGGCTTTACCACTCTTGCGGAGAAAATTGCGCAGGAGCCCACGCCAATTTTTTCCACCATTTAACCCTTTATTTTACAAGCTACAGCGCCCAAATTTTGCACATACACACTACTAACATTAGTAGTGTGGAATATGCAAAAAGAAAGGGATATGAGATGGTTTACTGTATGTAAACCATGTCTCATATCCTGTTGGGTTTGGGAAGGAGAAAGAAAAAGCCGTCAATTGAATTACCGACTTTTCACATATATCGCGCTGAATTAAATATAAATACAGAATATATATATATGTGTCTCAATGACATATATACTGTATATATATATATATATATATATATATATATATATACACTGTATATATGTTTTAACGAACATTTGAGCACATAAATCCATTAGATGTCGGTTTTGCAAGCCTGCGAGAAAATCTCGCAGTATGGATGCCATACGGATTACATACGGAGGATGCCATGCGCAAAATACGCTGACACACCCTGCCTACGGATGACATACGGATCACTATTTTGGGAACATTTCTGCGTATTACGGCCGTAAAAAACGGACCGTATTTACATACGCTGAGTGTGACGCCGGACTTATTGTTCTGTCCACAGACATATCGGGGCTTGTTTTTTCCACATGTGTGTATTTTCTTATTTTTTTTAATATTTTTTTTTATTTTCAATGGGGGAAAAGGAGGTGATTTGAACTTTTATATTTATTTTTTACATATTTTTTAAAACATTTTTTCTTCTAATTTTCACTGTACTTGTTAGTCCCCTTAGGGAACCTGAAGCTGCAATTGTCCGATTGCTTGTGCTATTGTTAGTGGCATTTCCCGGCTGTAATACACAGCCATCACCTGCCGTATATGGGTCGGGGAAGCTTCATGATACTCCCACTCCCGAATTGCACCATACATGTACAGCGGATGTTGTGCAGGGATTAAAAACAAATCAGAATTTTAGAAAAAATGAATTAAGTATCTATATAATTCAGTTTGAGGGCTTTTACTTTATATGATGAGCAGATGTTTATATTGGTTGGGTTACGTATGATGTTTTGATTGTTTCTATTGCATTTTTTTGAACTTTTGATTTTTTTCCCCCTTTTTCTGGTTGATGGTGGTATTTCAATGGATAGGCTGCACCGATCGGAGACAGCTCCCTACTGGTATAGGCAGTGGTCAGCTTTACAACGCTGTGTATGGAGCAGGCTCACCTCCTGAACCCGCTCCATGCGCTGCACTCAAGGGGTGGTGTGAGGGCAGGGATGAGGAAAAGCTTCCTCTTATATTGCACTGTTGGGGCATATGGACCTCAGAGAGGGGATCTCCCATTTCGGATGCCCCTTTCTGTCAATACAAATCATATAGTTCCACCAACATTCCCCGGGACTTTAAGCCATGTTCATACGCAACAGAACATGCTGCAGATCCATTTTTAAATCATGTAGTTGTGGTGCACATTTGTGGATTTTTCACCACGAATTGCCTAAAAAATGTTTTTTAGGCAATGTAGGGTGGTCTAGCACTATGGAGAGCACGGGTAAGGTGGTAGACAGATAAGGGAGGAGATGTAGGGTGGTACAGCACTGTGGAGAACATGGGTAAGGTGGTAGATGAAGGAGGAGAGCTAAGGTAGTACAGCACTATGGAGAGCACGGGTAAGGTGGTAGATGAGAGTGGAGATGTAGGGTGGTGCAGCACTGTGGAGAGCACGGGTATGGTGGTAGACAAATAAGGAAGGAGATGGAGGGTGGTACAGCACTGTGGACAGCTCGGGTAAGGTGGTAGACAGATAAGAGAGGAGATGTAGGGTGGTACAGCACTATGGAGAACACGGGTAAGGTGGTAGAAAGATGAGGGAGGAGATGTAGGATGGTACAGCACTATGGAGAGTACGGGTAAGGTGGTAGATAAGAGATGTAGGGTGGTACAGCACTGTGGAGAGTACGGGTATGGTGGTAGGCAGATGGAGGAGATGTAGGGTGGTAAAGGACTGGATAGCACGGGTAAGGTGGTAGACAGATAAGTGAGGAGATGTAGGGTGGTGCAGAGCTGTGGACAGCACAGGTAAGGTGGGAGACAGATAAGTGAGGAGATGTAGGGTGTTATGATCTGGTGACCTAGGAGCAGCATGAGACGTACTCTGGAGAAGGTGGTACCTGTACTGACCGCAGACCCTGAACTTAACACCGCAACTAGAAGTAGCCGTGGAATGTACCTAACACTCCCTAGACATCTCGACACAGCCGGAGGACTAAATACCCCTAGAGATAGAAAAGGGAAAACTATCTTGCCTCAGAGAAAATCCCCAAAGGATAGACAGCCCCCCACAAATATTGACTGTGAGAGGAGAGGGAAATAACATACGCAGACTGAAATCAGGATTTAGCAAAGGAGGCCACTCTAGCTAAATAGAAAGGATAGGACAGAGTACTATGCGGTCAGTATTAAAACACTAAAAAATATCCACCACAAAAAATACAAAATCTCCACATCTAACTAAAGACATGGAGGGTATATCTGCATCTCCAGAGATACCAGCTTGGCTGAACAAATCCTTATGCAGACCTAGCTGGACAAGACAAAACATGGAAAAGAACTGAACAATAAGGCCCACAGCATGTGGACTGCAAAAAAACAAAGCAGAACTTATCTTTGTTGAAATGAACAGCAAAGCAAGAGAGACCAGGCAGGGATGTGAATCCTCCAGGAACAATGGACAACTGGCACTGACTAAAGGGTAAAGCAAGACTAAATAGCCCAGTCAGACTTGCAATAAGTGGACACACCTGATGAATGCAGCGATCCAAAGACAGCAGCGCTACCACTTATAACCACCGGAGGGAGCCCAAGAGCAGAATTCACGACAGTACCCCCCCCTTGAGGAGGGGTCAACGAACCCTCACCAGAGCCCCCAGGCCGATCGGGACGAGCCAAATGAAAGGCACGAACCAAATCGTCAGCATGAACATCGGAGGCGACAACCCAAGAATTATCCTCCTGGCCATAACCCTTCCATTTGACAAGATACTGAAGCTTCCGCCTCGAAAAACGAGAATCCAAAATCTTCTCAACTACATACTCCAACTCCCCATCAATCAACACCGGGGCAGGAGGATCAGCAGAGGGAACAACGGGCACCACATATTTCCGCAACAAAGATCTATGAAAAACATTATGGATGGAAAGAGAGGCTGGAAGGGCCAAACGAAAAGACACTGGATTGATAATCTCAGAAATCCTATAAGGACCAATAAACCGAGGCTTGAACTTAGGGGAAGAAACCTTCATAGGAACATGACGGGAAGACAACCAGACCAAATCCCCAACCCGAAGC